>NW_027278814.1:462500-815000 GCF_046629955.1 Centroberyx affinis | reverse complement strand
TTTTTTTATCTTGGTGCAAAGATGAATTGGATTTCAAGAAGAAGATTTACTAGAAACAACAAAAGCTATTATACTCTATTACCATGAATTTACAGTGAGTTTATCAGCGTGCATCTACCGCACTGTATCTACTATGGTTGACTTCATCGTCCATGCATGTCTTTCAGACTAAAATGCAACTAGAGCGAAGTAGGAAAGACTGCGGGTCAAAGGTGGATCAGGAGTATACTACTTGGCCATCTTTTTGGATTTGTCTTATGCGTATCTTGGGCCTGGATTAAGTGTGTACACAGAGATGGTATAAAACAAATGATGGATGGTAAGACGCTTCACTGTAAGGCATGAGCTTGAGTTTCTCCACACCACATAACATCACTGTGACGATAAGGCTGGAAGAGTGACACCGGTGAGACACAGTACATAGAAATGGCAATACAGAACAATTGCACTGCAAAGCAATACGCAGGCAGTTTGCAAAAAACAATATAAAAACATATTCAGAACACACTCACAAAATATATTAATAAATAAAAATCTGAGTTGCACATTGCCGCTTCATACAGTAGAGGTTAATTTTGAACAGGCGTCTGCGACCGTGAGTAGTGCTTGTGCCATCTGGACGAAGTTGCCTGAAGACTGAAAGTCAGTTTTACATTTTTAAATCCCACTTTAAATAAATAGTGTGCCTGATCATATGTGCTGTAGGACCACATTTTTCTAAAACTGTAAAACTCAAAACTGACTGTCAGTATCTCCAGACAGCTCCGTCTCACATAAAGAGTGCCTGTCTCACTCGGTAGTGCTGTGGTCAGACAGAGCATCATGTACAGTTAGTGACAGTGCCCCCTGCAGCCCAGGAGGCTGGACCCTGCCCATCCCCACCTCCAAAGTCGGGCTGCCTCTTAGCTGCCCGTTCCAGTGCCAGGGCCATGTTACGGGTCCTGGCCAGGACCTCCTCCAGCTGTCCGCGGAGCGCCTGAACCGAGTCCAGTTCAGTGTGCAGGGCCTGGGTCTTCTCTGAGCTGCTGTGTGGTGGAGAGGAGGAGACGGAAGACGTGCTTTGAATCAAACAAACTGCAGCTCACAGAAACTGAGTTGTCACAAGACCTGGGTGAAGCCTCCCTACCTGTCTCCCCTGGTATGGATGTGGGCGAGACTCTGGTACAACCTCTTCTCTGCCCGCAGGGCGTCGTTCAGCCTGTGGTACTCCGACACAAGCTGCTCCAGCACACACTGACAGGGACGAGGAGGAAGGAGAGACATGACGAGGCAAAAAAAGAGGGAGATGGATGCATAATCTTAACCTGTACACATACCCAAATACTGTCAAATATAGCAATTCTCTAGATGGATGTGATTGAAGTGAAATCCTACTTGGTGATCAGTGCTGTCTTTAGTGGCAACTCCCTTGGCCTGCTGTTGAGCCAAAGATAAACGCAGTGCAGAGAGCTCTTTCTGCAGGGTGAGAAAAAGAAGAGATAAAGATATTCACCGTGAGACAGAAGATATTTGTTAGTTTCATGTAAGTCATCAGAGGGCGAATCACACACCTGAGCCTCCTTCTCCTTCTTCAGCACCAGCTGCAGCTCCTCCTGGATGGCTTTAATCTCTGCTTCTCTCTCTTTTGAGGAGGGCTCCATCGCCTCTTCCTGGCCCTGCATCAGCTCCTGATGAATAAAGTCATACTGTCAAGATCAGATGTACTGGAAAAGGAAACTGAGCGAGACAGACAGCTAAGGTGAAGAGGTGAGCAGGTACATTGATAAAGGCTTCCTTCTCCTTCAGCAGGCTCTGCAGACGCTCCGTCTCTCCTCCCAGCTGCCTCTCCTTGTCCCGCCTCAGCTCGCACAGCTCCCGCTCTCGTGACGACAGCTGCTTGCGTAGCTCCTGCAGCTGGCCCGTCCGCTCACCAATCACCTGGGAGAGCCTATCAGAGCAGTCCTGAGAGAGAGAGGTAGTTCAGCTTCATTTTATTGTATAAACTGATTGGTCTGCAGAACTTATATCTGTTATAT
Source organism: Centroberyx affinis (assembly GCF_046629955.1). Lineage (NCBI taxonomy): Eukaryota > Metazoa > Chordata > Actinopteri > Beryciformes > Berycidae > Centroberyx > Centroberyx affinis. Next base: position 812,985 of record NW_027278814.1, on the reverse strand, counting down.
TTCTATAACACACTACTTCTTTTACTGTGTTGCTGCTTCTGCAGGACAGATCCCAGATCAGTAACATGGCATACCTGCAGATACTGGTCTTTGGAGCTGACAGTACTGAGCAGATCCTGGACCTGCACTTGGTGTTCATTAGATTGGCGGCTGCGGTCTGACAGCAGCTCCTGGAACAGCTTCTCCTTCAGAGACAAACGAGCCTTTAGCTCCTCCACTAGCTCGCTGGGACCGGCCTGCACCCTGGTGAGGAGGGCGGCGGTCAGGTCCTACACACACACACACACACACACACACACACACACACACACACACACACACAACACAAAACACAAAACAACAAACATGCACACAGAAAAGGTTGTGTCAGCACACCTGTTGTGTTTGTAAAGATCAAAACAATTACCACAGGTTTGTCTAGTTGGACTGGTCTTTCACAGCATTGAAAGTCACATATTGGCAAACAATGCAGAGCCATGGCAACAAAGGCATAGATTTGTAGGTGTGTGTGTGTGTGTGTGTGTACATGTGCGTGTTTGTTACCTCTGTCTCCTGGCTGCGTGTCTGCAGAGCTGCCTGCAGCTGGCTGATGATGGTGTCTTTCTCTCTCAGAGTGTTTTTCTCCTTCTCCTCGTTCTGCTGTTTCAGCCACTGCAGGTTCCTGTAGGCCTCTGCAGCCTGCTCCAGCTCCAGCTCTTTACCCCGCACCAGGGCATCCAGACTCTGGAGGGCATACGCATAATCACAATCACAGTCGTAATCATACAAACAGAAATATGCACAAATGATAGCTTGTTTGTAACCCTTATATCAAGCTTTCCAGTCTTGAGTTGAACAGTTTTTTAAAAATGAGACTGCCACCATTTGCGTTTGAGATACGCTCTTACAAAATGTTTGATAGCCAAAAATTGAAACGAGTAAAGGGGGTCCCTTATGAATGATGCAGGTAATCAGTAACAAGATACATCATCCAAACATATATATATATATATATATTTAAATGATAGTAGGTAACTTAAGCCCTTGGTTGAGAACATTTGTATAAACAGGATCATCATGACATTAACTTTGTCATGATTTGTTTTTCCCAAAATGGACACATAGTGTTTTGGAATTGCTGATTTAGGATCACTGACCAGATCCCCTCAAACATCGCACCATGAAAGTTTCTGGAGGGCAAAAATGACCTCTCCTACATGGACACGCTTGGTGAAAAAGGCCCGTGCCAGAAGTTTGTGATGGCGTTTTTGGTGTGTTTGTATGGCATGTATGTCTTTGTCTGTGCACAGATGCAGTGGAGCATACCGTGATGGTCTCGTCGTTGTTGGACAGGATGCAGCGGAGTCTCTCCAGGTCTCGCTCCTTCTCCCTGAGGGCCAGCTGCAGCCTCCGGACCTGGCCCTCCCGCTCCTCCAGACAGCGGAACTTCTCATCGATGGAGCGCTGCAGGGAGGAGAGGGAGAGCATCACACTGCTGCTGTTCTGCGGGCTCAAACTGTTTATCACTTTCTACATAATGTTCACAGGTGTCAGAACAGGACTACGCAGGTCTGGTCTGTGTTACCAGCAAGAAATTCCAGCAACAACCAATCTTTCATGTCAGCGAACATGCACATTATTCACTGTGAGTATTTGATAATTCAACAAAAGGAAGGTACTTATCAGGAGCATTTTTTGCCCCTGCATTTTCTATTTCACGGGCATTTTATGAACTTTAAAGGGCATTTTTACCCCAAGCTCCTGCTAATGTCTGACCCTGGTGTTTATGTGTTTGTGTGTGTGTGTCTGTGTGTGTGTGTGTGTGTGTGTCTTACCTCCAGAGCTCTGTCTCTATCTTTAATGCGCTCTCTTAGTTTCTCCAGTAGCGTATCTCTGGGTTTGGAGCTTGTAGTGGACTCCAGCATCTCTGAGTACTCCTACAGAAATAAAGATGGTTAGACAGGAAATCTGTATGTGCATATCTGAATATGTATGTATGCACAGTATGTGTTTGTTTGTGTGTGTGTGTTACCTGTAGCTGCCTCTCCTTGTCCTGCAGAGAGCGTTTGAGCTGTGCGATGCTCCTGTCTTTCTCCTGCACCTCAGAGTGTTTCTCTGCCTCGCTCTCCCTCAGAGCGGCTTCATTCGCCTGGAGCTCAGAGCGAGTCTTCTGAAGGGCGCTGCGCAGGTCCTGCAGCAGGGAGGAGAAGGTTAAGCATGCTCCCACGCTGCTTCTAGAGACCTTTTAAGTACTTTGCATGGATACTCATTGCACATACACATTCACGAGCACACTGACCTGGTTGTGTTTCTCGGTGACCTCTCTGTGCTGCAGCGCCTCCTGCAGATCAGAGTGGAGTCTGTCCTTGAACCGGCCCAGGTCGTCTCCCTGCCTCTGGCTCTGTCTCAGACTCCTCTGGCTGGCCTCCAGCTCCAGACCCAGGGAGAACAGGGAGCTCTGCACTCCCACTAGCTCAACCTGCAGCTGGGCCAGGGTCCCGGCCTCGCTACCCCCCTCTGGAGCCTGGAGATGGAATGACCACACACCAAGGAACGACTGTATGTTATCAGCCTGAAGAGAAGATTTCTCCATATAGACTGGGGATGAATTCTATAGCACAATGGTGCTTCATACATGTGTGTAAGGTCTCACCTTGGATTGTGCGAGCTGGTTGCGGTGGGCAATTTCTCTTAGCTTACACAGCGTGGCGTTCTGCCCCTCAATCAGCTGGTACAGCTCCTGGGCCTTGGGGCAGAATAGATCATGGGTGTGTGTACTAACTGTGTGCATGCTCAAATATAGGCAACATCTCACATGGTTGGCCTCTAGTCATGACAGAGACACAGTAGAACACACACCTCGCTGTCTTTGGTGCTGATGGACTCGGTGAGGCCCTGGATGGCTCTTTCCTGGTTCTGAGCAGCCTGGCGGATTGAACGCAGCTCACACTCCATCTCGTTCAGCTTCTCCTGTAGCTTCTAGGAGGAGAGAGAGAGACATGGAGATTACAGTCAGGCTTTAGCTGAGATGTGAATTTAACATGCAGAATAAATGAAGTGTTGTTCCATACCGTATTATTGGCCTCACTCTCGTGGATCTTGGCCTGCAGGGATTGGACCTGGAGCTGGGCCTTCTGCAGCTCACTGACACACTGACCGGCTGCACACTCATACTGGTTCAGCTGGCTTTGCTGCTCCTCAACTAGACTCTGTAACACCCACAGAGAGAAAAGGTTTAGATATCTGCATTTTCAGTCATAAAAACACTCACTAAATGTGTGCAGTCCAACTGCTGTCTAGTTTGTGGAAAAATATTGTTTTCTAACCTTACAATGAACTGGGCTCAGAAATCTGCCTCCAAATTCATGAAAAATACAGAGGCATCAGGCTGCATAACCACCACAGTGGGTTGTGTAATATGTTTACACCATTTGGAAACCCAAATATCTTGTTCCCTGCTCATTCATGTGTGTACTTTGTTAAAATCTATGGCGAGGAGACAGCATTTTAAGAGCTGTGTGAGCATGTGCATGCATGCGTGCACGCCTATCTGTGTGGGTGGGTTAGTATGAGTGAGTGTGCCCCAAGTGCTCCGTGCAACTACTATCTTTACATAACCAGTACATCAATGTCCACAGCTTTCACAACACTAGAGGAAGGATAAGCAAGCGTGGAGGTTGTGTTGCATATGCTCTGATAAAAGCAGCATTGTTGTGTGTGCCAATAAATTCAAGTGAAATTTCAAGCCATACTACTTTTATTTTTGGATGTGCTACTTTTTCCCTCCAACAATAGGAAGGATGTTGCAAAGATACGCATACTGGCCTATAATCAATTAGATCCCAATCCTTCCCAAATCCAGATTCTTGTAGTTTATTGTATCATGTAATTTTGTCTTTCTGTATATGGAAATCAGAATGTTAACATATATAAATATAGCGTTACTGTACTTTGCACTAGCCAACCAGTGTTGAGATGACAGGGTGGTCTGACATTGCGTGGCTCACTGCGCCTCCAGGGCTCTCAGTGAAAATAGGCCAATAGTGGAGCCACTCTGTCTTAACGTCTCCCCATATCTAACCTACTTCAGTCAACAGCCCCGGCTCTCGGATCGCACACCCATATTAAGGAATAGCTACTAATTCAGGGACAAACACACACACTCACCCTCCCAAAACTGTCACTGAGGATTGTTAACTTGAGGAGGCAGGATTTATAATATTACAGGCAGGCACACACATACACACAGCACACACACACACACACACACTTATGCTGACATACTTGAGCAGAAAATCCTGTGCTACGGTGCTAGTTTATGAGTGGATGAAACTGCTTCATGATGGAAAAACTGGAAGACTTGATTCCTAAGACGCCTCTCATCTGTCAGCAGGTTATGCTCATGCCTCGAGGCGTTTAGCTGCTGTAATGCAAGTCATTGTATAAATGTGCTCAAATCCTCAAGTTCCTCAGATCTGAAACTAAAAACATGGAATTAGATATCTGGCTGACATTTTACATACTAGTTTTTAATTTTGAGGGATTATGCACTCACAATATTGGAAAAACCATCAGAGCTTCCACTCTATGCACCCTACTTCACTGATATGGCTGAATGCCCCTTGGCGTGTATACACACACACACACACACACACACACACATCAAACATGCTAAGTAACTAGGCCATGCCGTGTCTCACAGTTTACCCACACCTGAGTACTCATGTAATGTATTCGCATACAAAGACAACTAAGCAGAACACACATACACACACTCCCACATAAAAACATGTACGCGCACACACACACACACACACACACACACACACACACACACACACACACACCCCAGTTAAGCACACTAGCACACATCCTCTGGGAAGAGGCTTGGTGGAGAGGCTTGGTGGAGAGGCTGTAGGCGGGATTTAAGTGATTGACAGCTGGATTATGCGAGTAATTAAGATAGAGAGAGTAATAGTTATCTAGCGCTCTAACAGCAGAGCCGGTCGGGTCGGTTCACTCAGGCTCGGAGAGCTACAGATAGATTTGCAATGCATAGGCAAGATTCCCTATTCCACAGTGCGACACACTCTGCAGGACTCAAATCTTAATATTCAGCTCCACCCTCATGAAGGCATTATACCTGGTGAGGGCGGGGAGGTGGGTATTCTTTATACACATCTTCCCACAAATCCTCCAGCTCAGCCAGGTCCAGACCCCCATCCAGGCCCACATCCAGCCTGATCAGAGGGGTCTCCAGTTCAGGTGTAGGGACGTGGATGTCCCTCTCTCCATCTGGAGCTCCATAAGACATGCCCAGGACGGGGTCAGGGAAGCCCAGCCTGGTGCCTCCGTTACTGGGGCTCCGTCTGAGCAGCACCGGCAGCTTGCTCCCCTTGGGGGTCTGGACCGGTCGGTACGCGGCGTAGTTCTGGAGCAAACAGAGGGCCAGGGACAGGTCGGGTCCGGGTGAAGCTTGGCCGAGCGGGGTTCCCATGTGCTCCTCAGAGAGGGAGTCAGATATCCGGTCATCTAGTGGGTCCCTGGGGAAGCTCAGCCCTCCATCTGTTATGGCTGCAGGCTGGGTGTATTCTTCAGCCGTCTCCAGGGACGCGATAGAGGGGCTGGAGCTGGCCCGGCCCGCCAGAGTGCGATCACTGTCTGATGTCCGTGAGGGGTCCTGAGAACCAGGGACCAGCGTTAGAGAGGAGGGGGGTTCTTCGGAGTCTTCCTCAAGTTTTCTTTCTCCTCCTCCACCAGTCACACTCCCTCCTACGACACTGGCTGAGTATCTGGTCGACGGCCCACAGGAAATACTCCGTGCCAGCTTCCTGGGCACCTTACAGACGGCTTCGTAGTCAGAGTCTGCCACCCGCCAGTAGCTGCACCCCCGACACCTCCTGGGGGTACTGGGCGTACAACGTTGCGACCCGGCGGCCGTAACCTCTGACCCCGGACCAGCGGGACACTGGGGGTGGTGGTGATGGTGGCAGTCCAGGCCGTCCTCTGCCCAGGACTCGTACAGAGAGTAGACCAGGTCCTCTTGCAGCAGGGCGCAGTACTTAGCGTGGGTGAGACCGGACATGTCCACCATCCCTTCCCCTCCGTTACCTCCAGTCCCCGTTACGGCACCCTCTTCCCCGTTAGTTTTCCGGTAGAGCCCGCCGATGCACTGCCTCAGCCGGTGTTTCTCTTGCAGGAGCCGCTGCAGCCGCTCGATGGACAGGGCCTCCACACGGGCGATCACTGTGTCGAAGCGGTACATGCGGTCCAGCATGAAGGCGCACTTGGAGCAGGCGAACTCCCCTCTGCCGTCCCGGGTCAGCTCTCGGCCCAGAGCGTGAGACAGCAGCACCTGCAAGTTGAGCTTGGCGGTGGGATGGAAAATCCATCGCCGTTGGTTACCGCAGAGCTCCCGCGCACAGATACGACACGCCTCCTTCATCTTCACGTCAAGCATTCCACAGGCTTCAGTGATGAAACAGGTCAAGTTTTGAAATCATTGAAGAATGGCAGAATATCCTCAGACTGAATCCCCCAACTATCATGCTGACAACTGAGTCCTCATAATAAATTTGTTATCATGTAAACAAAAATAAGCATAATATTAAGCTGCATTGTTCATTCAAAAAAATCAAAGAGTAACCATGTGCTTTCAGCCCACAGCAAAAGCCTTTAGGTCTCAAATAAATAATGTAAAGGTATTAATGACACCTGTGCTTGTAGTGGCGTAAAATTCAATTGCCTGGAAATAAACGGGATGAGGTAGACAATGTCAAGAAAAAACAATCGTCTCGTTTTTAGATGCAGTTCTTAGCAAGACAGAGCCAAAGCCGTGACGTAAAAAATGATGAATAGATATTGTGATATCTTTAGAGGAGACTATCCAGCAGCCCAAGATCACCGTTCAGTTGCTCCTGCAGGTGCAGTGGGAATATTATGGCGCACAACGAAGTCATCTTCATGTCGTCTCGTCAATCACATGTAGTCTTTCGCTGCATTATTGTCTTCGTCCTGTCACCGACCAGCCGCTGCTTCGCATTTCCCAACAGCACCGCACGTTCCTCTGCATCACTTCTGTCACGGACACGGGAGCCGCCGCACACCGGCAGGTTGATCCCGACCGGGGATCGGGAATCGGGAATCGGCTGCCCTTTAAGACGGACACAGACGGGGAGCGGGGAGATCCTTTGAATCATGCACCGGTATTCGCGTCTTCTGAGAGCCTTCATTCATTAGCTGTCAGTCGCGGGTAGAGACACAGGGCTCGGTTGTCGGTGCGGTCGGAGATCCTCCGGGCAGATAATGATGTGGCAGCCTGAACCAGAACCTGCAGCGGCGGAGCAAACCATTCAGGGGAAAGAGGGGTGGAGGAGCCCGGTGCAGTGATGATAGGATCCTTTCGGTGTATTATCAAGTCGCATTCCAATTGTTAAGCATTATTTATTTTTTTCCTACAAGGTCGAAATAAAGGCAAACCCGGCGGATGACAGCTTTACTGTTGATATATGGATAAAAAACAGAATAACAATCCCCGGGGAGTCTGTTACTTACTTCTGCCCAGTTTACTAAGCTCTCTACGCCTGACTGAACAGGTGAAATGCTACAACACAGTAACATAGTAACATTAGTGACGCTCTGTAAAATTAAATGACCACGGCCGTATTATGTTACACTGAATGGAATACAGTGGGGCTTTCCAAAAAATAGAAAGAACAAGGTCTATTCTATTCGTTTCTATTCTATTCTCAAATTAAAATCCAAATATATAAGCTTTTAGCTATCCAATTTAAATTACATACCCCAACTCTCATTGCGTCCTGGTAGTGGCTAAATATTTCACTCAGTACTTGACCTTGGAAAAAAGAAATTTCATGCTCTGTGCTGTTCTGTACTCTGAATTTCACGGCTTTCATTGATAAATATGCGTAGAAACAGAGACACATCTCTATTTATCTCTCTCTCACTCTCTCTGTCTCTCTCTCATACACACACACACACACACATACACACACACACACACACACACAGCCTGAGGGTTGGCTAGAACTCATCATTTCCACTAAAATGATAAAACTGTGCTGCATAACTTAATGTTTCTTCTAAAATACACCAACCAAAACTCGTTTTTAATTACTATCAGGAAAAGAAGATGATCTGCTTTTTATTTCTACAATAACCAAACAACCTTTATAATTTCAATGGAAAGGAGCAAGTCATCTTAAAATTCATTAGACCACTACATAACTACAAAATAGGCAAAGTGCTAAATCATGTAACAAGATGTGAATGCAGGCCACTATAGGCCCTTTTCAAGTTCTGTTTCTCAATGCTTCTACATTGAGAAACCGGTGCATTACAACTTCCTGTTGCCAGCTATGGCCTTCACTAAACTAGTGCTAGTAACCATTATGATTTTGTTTTTTTGTCGGATTGGTTTGTCAATAAGTCGCAAAAAGAAACTTGCCACAGGAAGTCGTATGCACCGGTTTAGCTGTTACTGTGACGACGTGAAAAGGGCCTATTGTTACTGCATTTACTATTCTATTCTATTCTATTCTATTCTATTCTATTCTATTCTATTCTATTCTATTCTTGTCCTCCATATAGCCCAGCTCACCTGCCTGGCTCTAAGAGATTACTAAGTTATTCATTGGTCTTCCATCAGGCAAAGGAGGCCACATGCTGAAAAGAGGATGGAAACAGTAAGGGCTGCAGGGTCCTGCCTCCATTACATATCAGGATCAGTGAGCAATAAAATCAGTTACCAAGACAACACATGCTCCAAATCAGAGCAAAGGGGCAGAGCCGCTGATGCACCCATCAGGCCAATCAGTGTAACCTTCAACAAACTAAGTATGGGTTATCTCCCTCCGTTCCCCAGTTGTTGCCCCGGTGCTGATATTTGAACAATGGTCCGGCTGTGTCACAAACAGCCTCCCATGCACACAGGCCTTTCGCATGCATGTTACTGTGTTGTTGTGTGTAGTTTGTCTCCACAGCGACCACAGATTTTGTTTCCCTGAGGGTGTGCAGACAGATGGTCACGCTCTCATACTGTGACTCTCATGCAGATATGCGGCTAAAATCCCCAGTTGGATCTACTTTCATCCTAGAAGCAACTCTTTTCCTCCAGGACTGAGTCTGATCCTGTGCGATTGGGACGTTGCGGGACCTTGTGTCTGCATGGGGCTCCTTTGATTAAGCATGTTGAGGATTTGAAGGTTTATTACTGGGGCTGGCTGATTCACTCTAAATCAGAGGGTTGGTGGAATTAGCCTTGAGGAGGCTGCAGTCAGCCAACAACACATGATGGAGAGTTGCAGTTAGCAACTATTTCCTATTTACCAGATGCATTTGGAAATCTATTTCTGCTGAATATGAGCAAATGTCAAAACGAGAAAGAAAGAAAGACTTATGTCATTAAGTTTCACATTTATTTTCCTTTAATCCCCCTTCTCTCTCTCTCTCTCTCTCTCTCTCTCTCTCTCCCTCTCTCCCTCTCTCTCTCTCTCTCTCTCTCTCTCCAGACATAGAACCGATCTTGGTGGCTGTGGTGTCTGGGGAACTAATTAAGAGCTCTTATGGCGGGTGTCTGTCTGAAACAACACAACTTGATATCAGCGTTGGGGTCGCTGAGCACCCAAAGGTCAATCTGACCTATCGACAACCCAGCTGAAACCAGACCCGCTAAACTGCTAACCGGCAGAGATGCCTGCATGCACACACGCACATGTGAAAGAGGGCACCCCCATGGGAATGTGTACGCACACACACACACACACACACACAAACACAACTCTCATTCACCCTCACATGATCTCCTTTGATATTCGTGACTAAATGCAAGTAGAAACTGTAGTTGTGTGCACACAACTGAGCAGTTTCTCTTGCTGTTGTATGATTTAAATGTATAACAATATAACAAACATAGTAGTGATTACATAACCCTGCAGTGTTATAGTGTTTTTTTAATGCCAAAGTATGTTTGATTGTATATTTCACTGGCATATATTTTCTAGTTCTAAGGGACAGCTAGCATTAATGAACAATGCTAAACATACACACAGACACACACGCAAACACACACATTGCTTGCCCAGTGACCCCTAATGTCACATTCTCTGTGCTAATCTTTGAACCTTCGTTTTGTCACGCTAGTAGTTCAAATTCATTTTTTATACCACTGACTCAAATTGAGTGCAAAGTTTGTTGTAGTGACACTTAAAGCATTGTTTCTATATATAAACACTGGAAATGTTGCTCGTTTGTAGTGGTTTAAGAAACCAATGCAGTATTCCCTTACTAAAGGTTTCTTATTCAGTCCACACACACACTAACACACACTAACATACACACACACACACACACATACACTAACACACACTAACACACACACATGCTCGCACATACATGGACACAGTGTGAAATCTGAGCAGATAGCCTGCCTGGCGAACACATTTGCATCCCTCATCCAAAACTGATTTACAAGTTAAAATGCCTGCAGACTGCACCTTGAAAAGCAGAAGCTGCCTGTGACAAACTCACCCAGCAACAAATATGTTTGCAACAAACACTGTGAGGCAGTAAGTCTACAGCCAAATGACAAGAACCAGTGCCGTACAGCGCCAATAAGATAAACAGACATTGATAAAGCTAACTATGGTAATGACTATTGATTTGTAGAACTAACAAATGGTAATGATTCACCAAACCCTCTGGTTGGGGTGAACTGCTTTCAAGGTAATTTGTAGTTCCATTATATATGAAGACAGAAATGTGTCCTTGGGGATGTCAGTGCAGCCAAAGCCGGGAGACAAAATGACATTCTGGCACTCTATGTGATGAGATTTACTTTCTATAAGATCTACTGTACTTTCACTTTCACTGCTCTATCTATCACAGATTTAACAAGCACATAGTTTTGCACTCTGTTATAATGTTCACCTCCTCGCCTTGTTAGTGTGAGAGAAATGTGCAAATTCATCAACACATATCCATATCATTTGTCTATCAGATGGGAATAAACCACCTCCACTTCCTTTAGGCTGGTGACTCATAAAACACCCAGGATTAGATTCCCTGGACTCGAGCACAGTTTCAGCTCACCACAGTCTGTTTCGCTGGATATTTACTTACTGTTTTGCATACACATGGCTAACAGTTGTTGCCTTCAGCTATTTTAAAAAGTAGTGGTACAATGATGTCTCTGTTCTTGTTTTACAAGGAGTATTTGTATTTCGTTTTATATGTCCATTTCAACACAAAAATATTCTGCAGACACAGACCACATTGTAGATAAACTGTGAAAATAACGGTCAAATTTAGACATATTGGCCCTATACCACATGAATATTGAAAGGTCACAGAGGAGAATTTGGTTGCACTTTCAGAAAAATAAACCATCGTTAACAGAGAGACAGAGTGCCATTCTCCCTATTTCTTTCTCTAATGTATTACAACTTTTAATTTACCATATTATCTATTAAATTGTCTCATGCTTCATCTACACTCTGTGCCTGCCCTGAAAATGCTATGTGTTACTTCTCCATAGGGAGGCATACTCTCACTAACAAATTCAATCCCTTCACTCAGTGCTGAGCTCTGTGATGCTGCACTGACACTCAATGGAGAACTCTATAATAACATGTAGGCTAATGAAAAAAAAAGCTTTCCAAATACTACACCAGTCTCTTTATGTGAAAATACAATGATACACATACCTGCATCTCTTGTTCGATGCGCAGCCTCTCCCGACCCAGTTCCTCCTGATAGAACTGTGGACAGAAAACCAGTTATAGAGACCAAACCTCTGTACTTACTTGGGGATTAAGGAAAGAGAGGCAAAGATGGGGTGTGTTGTTCAAAAGCTCTGTGTATTTCTTCAGAGTGTTTCAGGTTTTTGATGAAAGGAAACATCTTACTTTGTTCTAACAAGCTGTATCTCTACTGCACCACAGAAACAGGAAAATGTGAATGAACACACAAAATTATCAGTACAGTCTGGAAGATTACAACTGATTGGTTTCTTCAGATGCAATCATGTTCTCCGATTGGGACTTTGACACACTCAAACAGGTGTGTGGATAAGTGTCTATGCTGTGTGTGTGTGTGTGTGTGAGTGTGTGTGTGTGTTAAAGTAGTGGTTTGTGTGTGCAAGCAGTTCTTGTGACCTACATGAATGGCTGTTAAAATGAGGCTGAGGAATGTCACATATGTCACATATGCTGGTTCAGGAGCCTCTGTCTGGGATTGGATGACACTAACCTGGCCAGGGGAAAGATGGTGCCCGGAAGATGTGGGATTAATATTAGAAGAATTAGCACAGATTGGGTAGGGTCTGAGTTGTATATGTATATGAGGGATACAGAGCTAATACAAACAAATTAGGTCAAGGGTTCCCACACTTTAACATGTCAAAGACCCCATAAAGGTTTTGGGGCGCATTTTTTGATTTTTGTTGTTATGTATTATTTGGTACAGAAATATATGACTGTAACTTGTCTATATCTATTACTGTCTATTACTTGAAACATCTTTACTTCCTTGATTTGATGCATTTCCTATTGAAACAGGACGTTGGGGCAGGACATAATGCAGTGAGGGATCATTCAAAAGTCTAAACCAATGGAATATGAGTCAGGGAGAGAAAGGCAGTTTTATTTGATGGGACGGGTCCGGAGGGGCGGGACTGTTAAAAAATCTGATGGTTTTATTGGTTAGAAATTTATATTTACGCCTATTAGTGAAACATGAAGTCACCATGAAAGAGATTCTGTTTTCCAGGAAGTAAAAGTAATGGGATTTCATCTCATGGGGATTTTAATGGTAAAATCCTCACATTTATGAATTTGACAGCACATACCTCCACATCCTTCTCTTTCTGCAGCAGAGAGGAGGAGAGATCCTCAACCTGTCCCTCCAGCTCTCCCACTCTGTGTGTGAGCGTCTTCTTCTCTCCGCTCAGCTCTGTGATGAGAGCCTCCTTGGAGCGAAGCTCTTTAGTCAGCTCCTCTATCACCCTGCACACAGACACATGAGGAGAGGAAAGGGTCAGTGTCACAGGGAGAGCGGTTTGGTTTGTTTTTGACTGGTGATGCTTGAGGAGGCTTGTTAACTGGTCTTTGCACCTGTCTTTGTTGGTGTTGGATGGGGACAGGATGGTGGGAGGTCTCTTGTCCTCGGGGATATCCTCCATGGGGGTGTCGAGAGAGAGGAGGGAGGCGTGGGAGTGTGATCCAGCCAGTGAGGCCATCCGCTCAGCCTCACTCCGCGCTAGCTGGGCCTCCTGGAAGATACACATACACACACACACAGAAATAGCTGTGATTAGTGAAGCCTGAGCACAACTGTAGCAGTGTCACAAGCCAAGAGTGATGCTGGGCGAACCGACCTCCTGCAGGAGCTGGATCTTGGTCTCGAGCACTTCCTGCATGTGGTCGATCTCCTGCTGTCTCTCCTGACACCGCCTCTGCAGCTCTGCTTCATTGTGATTGGTCAAGCTCTCCGCTGTTGTGCTATCAGAGAGAAAGAGGCATGTCAGAGTGCATCTCCACATCAATTCATCACTTTGAATACAGCAATCAGAAATGTAATCAGTCCTGTGTCAGCTCTAGGTTGTGTTGGAGACATGAGTAAGATCCAAGAGACGATATGATGTCATAACCCTCCTGTCTGGCACTACAGTGCTCATGGGATACCGAATACCCCCCACTTATAGAAGAGCAACTAATAGAGAGCCGTCACACCCGTGGTGTAGGTTTTTATTGGGTTCAACCAGAGGTTTGTAGGAGTATTACGGGAACAGTGTGCAGGCTTACTGGTGGATGTGGTCATTTGTACAAAACATCTTTCTAGGAAAAGATTTTTGAGGAAAGCTCAAGGGACACACAATGAATTTAATTGTGAAATATGAAACATTTTAAACTTGACAATAATCTGAAATGCTGAATTCCTCAAGCTCGTCCTATTTCTCTGTATTCTCCTTCCCCCACATTATGTGTCTCATGACGTAAGTGTTTCTCTCACTCCTCTGACTCCAACTGTGCGAGCATCTGTCTGTATCACTTAGTCAGTCAACCACGCTACCCCAGAATTCCTGCTCCCAGAATGGCACACGCCACTCTGTCGCCATGAGTCTTGTTCTGGTTTCTTTCTATATACGTTTTTAACTCTGTCCGCCACATGCAGCAGCTCAAATAACTGGGATATTTTGAACCAGTCTGTGTAATGCTACTGTCAGTCTGCAGCCTCACTGACGAATGTCCTTTAGGTGAAGTGAGGGGACAGAAAGTTAGTCTGAAGGAGGCCTAAGCTCCATCCTTTCTGCAAGAAGTCAGAAGAAGATACTTTGCCATATGAAGTTTTATAATCAACAAATAGGTTAATCATCTTGAGACTTACAGATCTAACAATATCTTTCATCCCTGTTGTGAATGGAATTTTGCTAAATATGATCTTATTTTGGTATCACAACAATACTAACACAACAATGAGGGTCCCATAAAGCCTTGGAAATCAACTGATATCCTTCTACGAACAGTATCCAGGAACCTTGATTATTTAAGTCGGTAGATGCATACTGCCAATGTAACTGTGACCGGGTCAGGATGTATGTGTGTTTTACATGATGTCAGTCTGCCTGATGAAAACAAGGATTCAAACTTTACTGAGTTACTGGCCACAAAGTGCAGTCTTGATGTCCATCTTTTATAATCACTGATATTTTCTCTATACCTACACATATAAAATATATCAGAATATATCTGCTGAAGTGTTTTCATTTCAATTTGATTCAATTAATTTAAACTCAATTGTACTTTATTTCTCTATTCTACTTGATTTTTCTCTGTTCAGGTCACCTTGGTCAATCCTAATGGAGTCAGCTGATGTAAGGGAAAACAGTGTGACTCAGACAATGCATATGTCCACAGAAAAATAACACAGAGAGACCAAGCGAGGCAGACAGACATCAGACCGAGACAGAGAGGACAACAAAGTTAGAGAGTGCCACCCGAACACAAGACATGCTATCAGGTAAAGCTAGATTTAAATGTAAATGTGGCAAGCAGAGGCAAGGTTGAGAGTTGGTTGTGAGTTGCAGAGAAACCATGAAATTATACTGTATTGAGTCCTTGACTGCTTGGTCTTATCAGGTGATGTTTGCTTGTGTGGTAATGAGGTGGCAATTTGTTATGTGTTTTATTGTGTTTTGATGTTATGTGTTTTTGTGTGTTTTTATTCCCAACCAGAGCTCCAGAGGCTGATCTGTTCTGAACTCTGGCCATGACAGCAATGGTTGGCAATCTGGTTGACAATCACACTACAGAATATGCAGCAAGTATGACAAGGAGCATCCCTTTTGATCTGGGGGCGAGCAACAATACTCACTATGTCCCCAACCAGGGTGTCAATAGCTGGCCTACAATGAACTCCATGCCAGCAATGCTGTGGTTAACAACCAGACCACAGTGTGTGTAGAAGACAAACTACCAAGCAGCAACTCTGCTGACCACGGGAGTAGCAGCATCAAAGTCAGTGCAACAATAACTGGTTTACTCTCAGAAACTCACCTTTGTCAACACAGAACCATGGCTTAAGTCATTTTTATATAACAATACTATTTGATATGCAGGAGGGGGAATGACAACCAGCAGCTGAAATAGAAACCAGCAATAACAGCTAATCTATTCTATCTAAGAGCACCAATAGTTGGCCTACAATGAACCCTGTAAAATTCAAAATAGAAGTCTGCACACAGGAATAAGCTCCAACAAGATGTATTCCACACAAACAGACAATGTCTCGACCTGAATTGGTCTTTGTCAGGTGTCACCAATGAACCCTGACCATGGCACCTACATTAGGGTCAACAACAATGCCTTAAGATGTGCCTCAACTATGTAAAGCAGCATCCCAGTTGACTTCAGGACCAGTAGCAACATTCACTCTATGCCATACCAAAGCACTGATGACTGGTTTGCATTGCCTTCTCTCACAGGATGATAGAACCATGACAGGAGTCTCAGTGCTTTACTGTAGTGAAATCATAAGAATTTGAAGCTTTTTTGTGATACTCTATTGATACTGGAAGGGAAATTCTGGTTTCACTTGTCCCCATCTGCAGGGATTTCACATCACAGGGTCAGCTACTGAACTGAACTTGCTAAAGGACACTTCAGCAGGGCGGATGCTTACTGTCATGGATGCTTGAACCTGGGCCTTCTACTCACCACACCACCCTGCTGCCCAACATGCGACTCATGGGTGCGACTCATCAGTGTCATGGGTTGAAGTTGTTGGTTGCATTTCCTTATCCATGAAGGCCTGCTTATGCAGTATATCAACACATCGGCAGTATGTGAGTGTGTGTTTGTGTGTGTGTGTGTGTGTGTGTGTATTTAATTGACTGTATGTAATGTATATGTGTTATCGTGTGAGAATATGTGCTCAGTACTCAGTGTGCCTTGTGCCTGTGTGTGTGTGTGTGTGTGTGTGTGTGTGTGTGTTATCGCCACCACCTGCTGTATGACATATGAGCTGTTAGAGATATGAGGTGTTACCACGGTTAAGACAGGACCCTGTGGAGAATCACGACTAATCTCTGGTAGGGGCACACTTGCTCCTCGCCAGCTAACACCCATAGATGGACACACACACACAAACACACACACACACACACACACACACACACATACACACCTTCCATAAGACGTTCAGATGGCATAATGGAGGACTTAGCCAATTTCAGCTTTGTTATCAATGCCTAAGTCCATCAAAAAAAGACAAACAGGCTTCAGGGTGTTTAAGCCTTGATTATTCACTTAGGCAACTTGGGTTTCTGCATACCAGCACTCTATGTATTAAATGTGATCAAAGTCTATATGCCTATGGAAAACATTTAGATAATTTGATTTTATTGTGTTACACAGGCTGTTGCTGAAGGGCATTTCAACAAAGACAGCGACTGTGCCTAGCCTGTGATTCACTGCTGGCTGTAAGGATTGGCCATGCACAGTATGATATCTGTTAGTTTGTTGACTACAATGATATTGAATTATCATCAAGTCAAATGCTCTCCCATGGGATTAGGGACAGGACTTGTTCTGACACCAAGGTAATACTTGAGAACTGAGAAATCTGATTTTCTTCAAGCTAAGATTTGCAAAAGAATTTTCCAGGACTTACAGGGCTTTGTCCAGAAGCTGCTGTTTCTCCTGGAGCTCCTGCTTCAAGCTCTCTACTTCCACCTTCAGCTCGATGTTCTGCAACAGATGAAGAGCAGGAAATTAGTCACAATCAATCAGTCAGTCAGGACATTTTCTTATAAAATAGTTCTTTTTTTTTTTCATTTATGCTTTTCAAATATTGCCTGATGAATTTCAGGTAGCAATTTTTCGTTTTACGTTTTAGAATGAAACGCTATTTATCAATATATTTATTTTATATACACATACATATAAGTCACAGAGCCCCAGAAAAATGGTATTGATGATAGGGAGAGAGACAAGCAATCAATTAATCAATCAATCAGCAGCAGCACATGATTATCATCACCACCATCATCAACCAAGCAGACAGACAGACAGAGCAACAACAGATCAATAACCATTTGTAGCTGTACTGCAGTATAAATGAAAGATCAATTAAGGCGGACAGTGGCTGCATGCAGCTACTGTAAACTGTAAGAGTGAGAATGGCCTGCTAATCATGTTATCCTATACTATTAATATGTTTGATCAGTTCTATAAGGTTCTGTAAGTATAACGGACACACTTGACTTGGACTGGCATTCATAATGCCTGCAGTAAAGCATATGATTAATAGTTTAATAGTAAAACTTGTCATTCTCAGAGACACAGGCAAGTTTTTTTTTCCATTTTAGGATTGTATGTAAATCAAGTAAGAAATATTATGATTTTTTGTTTTGTGAAGTGCATGCCTGTATAAGTTCTCTACACTTGAGGTTCAATTAAAATTATTACATTACATTACATTATGTCATTTAGCAGACTCTTTTGTCCAAAGTGACTTACAATAAGTACATTTTGTCAACTATCAATTGTCAATTATCCATCAAAAAAAAAAAAACATTTCCATCACTCACTCCTTCAAGCAAGGCTTCTTAGGGTTTTAAGAGATGTACCTCAGCGTACCTCACTGGGATATCTTTGTCTGAATCTCTAATACACCTCTCTGCTCCTGCAATGGACATTTCAGGACTACCCTGCACCGACACTTTATACTGGACCATCATCTCCGCTGTGCCTCCTATTTGTATTTGTATTTGTACCATCTACAATTACCACTGAGGCTACTGGTTGGGCATTATTTATATTATTTATATTCTATATTTTTTAGGATACAGTTGCACTGCATATTATATTTAGCGTCTAATTTATTCTGTCAATCATGGCTAACTGTTCACCATGTTTACATACGGGTGTGCACACCGCACTTTAAATGCCAGCAGTCACACCATGCCACAGATCCGCCTTCACAGTTCTGTTGCTGTTGGTAATTTTACTTTTTCGTGTGTAGTATGATATTTGTGAATATGCTATCTTTTATTTTATTTTTTTTATCTTTTTGAACAGTTGAACTTTAACTTGAACTTGAACTTAATACCTAATACCAATACGCCTATTGGCCTTGTTCTATCACTTGTTCCCTGCTCAATTCCCTAAATCATTCTATCACTCCATCACACCCTATCCCCCTCCCTCCCTCTCTCTCTCTCTGCTGTATGAACAGGACTGCTGGGTGTTGTGTATCACCAGTACAGAACATCTCACCGTGCCGTCGTGGCTGCTATATTTAGACCAGGGGAATCCAGGGCAGCTCAAGCACTTATGCATGGGGCCAAAGGCTAAACTCCACAGTTTGTTTACCTGCTCCAACAGGCCTGTGGGACCCATGGGGGGCCTTTTGGGGCCAAGCGGGGCTCTTAGACCAGGCTAGGGGACGGAGGATTTGAACGGTGAGAATCATGGGACTCATTCTTTCCATTCTGACCTTAGAGAGGAGGGAGAGGACAGTTTATCTGTCTGTCTGTCTGTCTGTCTGCTGGACTGACATCAGATAGCTGCCTTTATCACTGCAGCTTGTGTCACATTCATTTAAACGGATGGTCCTCTCTCTCTGTATGTCTGTCATCTCAGTTTAGCTGTCCCTAAGTGTGATTGTCCCTCTGTCTTTCTCTGTCTTTCCTCCTCTGTCTCTTTTTTTCTTTCTCTGTTAGAGGTGTTTCAGTGCCTCTTCCTCTGCCAGTCTGCTGACCTTTCCGCCAGCGCTGTCTCTCTCCCTGGTAGACTCTTTCCCAGTCAGCAGCACTATCTGTCCTTAACACTCACCACGACCCGGCCTCACGTGCAGCACCACGCACAGCCTGCATCCTATCCCATCATTACATACATATTTTAGAAAGGCACCACGAGGGCTCCCAGACCCAGACTTGCCAACACACACAGATGCACTCTGCACGTGCCACCAAAGCACAGCCACACACTATTCGCTACATCAGATAGTATAGTATGAGTATAAAGAATGTGAACAAAACTACAGTCTGAATGTGTATGCCTTGAAGTAGTCTAGCAACCTTAATTTGACATTGCCTTATCAGGGTACTTGCAGGTTTCAGAATGCCAAATTCAAGACTTTAAGGCCTTTTTAATCCTGGATTTCAGACCAATTTAAAAACCAAAATAAAGGAACACAGCTGGCAAAACCAGTCTGTTCCTGGTGGAACATATTAAACTAATGAAACTATAAATGGGCAGAATAGGAAAAACAACAGAAATTCATTTTTAAGGGAAATGAAGTCCAGTGTTTAAGAAAGCACTAGTAATCTTGTTCTGCATTAGTGGACATGCAGTGCAAAGAAATATATCATTACATAATAACACATCTAATAACTGGACATTTTAATACTTTTTAAGACCTTCAATTTAAATAATTTATTTTAAGACTTTTTCAGACTTTTTAAGGACCAGCAGATACCCTGTTGTACTCACAGCACTGAGTGATGCAGCAGAAATTATAACTTATGCAATACATGACCAATTATATGCTGGAGCTAAGGAATGAGAAATAATAAGCCTAAGCACTGTAATAATGAATAATGTAAGACACTTTAGAGAAGCATCCCTTGTGAGAGCATGTGTGACAACATGGTTTACTGTAAGAGAGATGTTCTCCCATCCTGCAAACAGCTCTATATATAGCCACCCATCACAGTGCACCTGCTATTTTTCCCCCTCCTGGCCCATCTGCCCTCAGCAACAGATCCCCTTATAACCAGGCAGGGCAGGAGGGGGGAACTGGCTGGACTGATCAACACTGCCAGGACTGCCCACCTACCTACCTACACACACACACACACACACACACACACACCTGCTTTGTTTGACAACCTGCATGGAATAGTTGACTGTTTTAACACATGAGGAAGCCGTACTCTGATCTTATGGATAGACAGCATGACCCTAATATCAGAAATATTCTGATTGATCACCTACTGCCAGGTATTGGCAGAAATTCACTCTAATCCAATGATGATCACTCTTATTCTGCTATATTCCGCACTGAACTGTTAACACTATCTGGTCATATCAGGGAAAACAATCAAATTTACTACTATTAATGCAAGATGCTAAATATATATTTAATTACATATCATAGCTAAACATGTATCTCTTCAGAAAAAAGTCTGAAGCATCTAGTATATTAACAAGCTGGTATGTGATTGAAATTGAACAATAAAAGCTTGACAAAAGTGCACCATTGGAACAAAAACATGACAAAATGAAACATCGGTGATGATGTATGATTCATGTGTCAAACGGAGTTTGGACTTTCATATGAATACATGTGATAAATAAATCAGTTAACTCAAGCTTGCTCTATAAATAGAGTCTGTTTCAACCTCAGGCTTTGGCTCTCAGGGAGATCAGTATGTGCCCAAGACAACCAATACTGGTATGTACTGTATTACAGCGAAATGCTTCAGAGAGAGGACAGGAACACTGGCGCCCTGTCATGACACACATCAACCAATAAGATACTGAGCAGCTCAGGTCAGATAACGTCTATTGAACAACGTGACACTAACTCTCCAATAAAAAAGTTATTAAACTGATTTAGCTTCAGCCACACAGAGTGAGAGATTGTGAAGCACAAGGATTAATACCCAGTTGGAAACCTGCATGACACGATGGGATCGGTTTACTCAATCACTGCTGGTATGCAGTAATCGTGGGGGATAAGTGGCAGGACGCTCAGGTCTTGTTCATCTAGATCAAGTGGCCATCTTGTTTGCGTGGCTCTCATATCAAAGGTTTATTGATGATCATTAGGGATTTGGAACAGAGAGAGAGAGAGAGAGAGAGATAGATAGAGAGAGCGAGAGAGAGAGAGGGAGAGAGGGAGAGAGAGAGAGAGAGAGAAAGAGAGAGAGGGAGAGGGAGAGGGAGAGAGGTTTGTAATGGTGGCTGGCTTATACACACACAGACAACAGCTGACCAACAGGGTCACCTTATTGTATGTGCACACTTACACACACACCTACACAGAGACAGATGCACAGGGACGCACACGCATACACACACACACACGCACACACACATACACTAACAAACACATACAAACATAGACATAGACATAGCGTACAGTGTACAAACAAATAGACTGTCTGAGAGAGAGAGAGAGAGAGAGAGAGAGAGAGAGAGAGAGAGAGAGAGAGAGAGTGAGTTTATAGGTGTTATCAGCTTGTTATAGCCAGGAGCCTGATGACCAGGGATCAGAGAATACACACTCAAAGCTGTGACAATGACAAAACACTATCCAGGTAAAAACCCTCCCTTATGGGACACACACACACACACACACACACACACACACACACAGTCACAAAATTACTGTTACATATTGTGACATACTTTCATTTTTTTCCCCCTTAAACCAGTATTCCTTAAAACAGGCCTATAGGTGGGAATCCATTATGGATTTAGAAACCTATTCCTTTGGGTTAGGGTTACATGACAGGAATTGCAGTATAATCTGGTTTACTAACCCTGGATTCAAGGGTGGGACTGCATTTACACAATCTAAGGGCAAAAAAAACATTACAAACCTCTGTATAAGAGACTAGTGAATGGCAAAACAGTTCCAGTAGACAGTTCACAGCCAAGAACACACACAAACTCTATCAAGTCAAAAGTTCCCGAGCAAAGAACTAGTTGATATGTACTCATTCACATGGTAGTCAAGAAGAAAAACACACTTGGTAAAATAAACACATGGATGGTCACATCACCTAAACCTAGAAGAGTCTGACAGCTGAGTCAACACTGTATAACAAACAGTGGAAGTAGCTCAATAAAGAAACCCTTCAGGATAACACACAGTGCAATCGTCTGTTATTATCTTTGCCACTGATATGGGCACAATTACACTCTTCTGATTACCTTCTCAGTGCCAAATCCCTCAACAAAGCAAAATCAATGGGTTTCAATCAGCCAGTCAACCTCCGGCTCCTGGCGCTCCCATTCATCCCCAATCAAAAGAGGTTCCCATTCATTTCCTGATGCCATAAGAGAGCGGCCCCTACTCACCGTGCGGTAGACATCTTCGCTGCTCTCCTCGTACTTCTGCTGGATCCTCTCCTCCAGGAAGTAGATGCGGAGCTTGAGGCTGAAGTTCTCCTTCTTCAGGTCATTCAGGTGCTGCGACAAAGTACGGTAACCGTTAGACATGACCGTCAAAGAGCACCGACACGGTTTGACATGTCCGTTATAGGTCAGAAATTAACAGTCTTCTTCGACCTGTCCGTATTGCGACAGAATACGGAATCCATTTAAAAGACAAGTCCGTGTGTCAGAGTCCGGTAACCGTTAGACATGCTATCTCCTTCTCCAACAGAGCATAATGCCGCTCCACAAGCAAAGAAAAAGCCTAATTATTTACAAAGTGGCATCCTAGGCTCTAAGATGCCAATGGGATGCCACATACAAACACACACACACCCACACACTAAAACTAACACACTCACACACACACACACACACAGGAGTGTATAGGGGCGTTTGCGGGGCAGAGGGCTACTCTGCGGCCCGAGCGGTCAGAGCTGCGGCCATGTCAGCTCCATGGTGCGTTCTGGTCTGCCGCGGGACGGGACAAGAGCTTATTTTACTGGAGGAGACATCCATGGAATCCCAGACAGCCAGGGGAGATGGGAGGAGGAGGAGGAGGGAGGAGGAGAGGAAGGGAGGGAGGGAGGGCGGGAGGTAAGAGGCTCGGGGCTCACAGGCAGTTGTGATATGAAGGGAAATCACACCCCGCGGCAACAGAGGAGTGCCAAAAGGAACAAACAGGGAAATTAAAGGGACTGGTGAGAGGCAGTCCTCTTTCTTCCTGTTTCATGTTTCATGTCTGTACCCCTTCAGATTCATCAGAAATGAAATGAACTCTATTTCTATACCTCCTCCCCATCCCTTCTCAATATAATGTCACCATGTGGAGTGTGATCCCCAGTGAGTGAACAGCTGAAACTCTGACTATACCAGCCTCCAACTTATGCAATCACAACAGCCATACAAGTCACTCATCTTCATCTACTCTCTACTACACAAGGGACATTATAAGTGTAGTTTAGTTTTGGTATTTCACAGAGGGTGCACATGAATGCATCTCTTTTGTAATAACTACCTCTAGATAGTAACGATTTTAACAAGTTTGAAAAGTGAGGAGACACTTGAGAGAGGAACAAGGATGAAGGTTTCACTTCAACTTTGGGGGAGACACACTTTGGATCAAACCCTGAGCTGTAAATCACAGTGACATGCTATGGACATTGTAGTTGCCTAAATGCAACTGTGTTTCCCCTCACTTCATTAGCAAGATTGAAACATAAGATACATTTTTACATGAGAAAGTATGAGAGATTGAGGAGAATTATTGGTCAGTGTGAAATACAGTAAGACATTGCTAACTGAACCCCTGATCTGAAGATTTTCTTTGACAAAATATACTGTATTTTACACAATATTTACAATATGTGAGCTCAATCCAAACTGTCATAAATGAGAAGGGCTCCGATTTTTAAAGCAGAAGGTGTTCATGCTTGAGACCAAAATGAAATGTGCCTCTAAAAACACAGAGCAAAACAAAATACAGCATATGCATTTGAGGCAGAAACACAGTAATTGGGGACTATTCATCCTTCTTCTACGATCAAGGGGTTCTCCTGTCTCCCTTACACCCATGGTGAGGAAACGAAAGTGTGTAGTTACACTCAAAATCAGAAACTCCCTTCACAAAGGCTAACAGGCATGGGGGAAATAAAGCTAGAGAGGCTAACAGGAGGTGGAGAGACAGATGAGTGGAATGCACTGAGAGAGGGAAACAAGTTGGATGAAATAAGAGACACGGGAGCTCTGAGCCACGCTGCTATTAATAGGGAGGAGGTGTCCTGAATCTCACAGAACGGTGAATCCCTGAATGTCCCTCGGTGACATGAGTGAACAGACATAAGTGGAAGGAGAGTAAAAAGGAAGGAGCAGCGGCTTTGCAAAGTCCAAAGCCGTTTCACTGTTTTTATTTCAAAATAAAAGCGATGTGACTATGACCTCGGCTACAATCAAGTGTCACAACAGTGCATGTTGAGTGCAAAGCGCTTCTGTAATTGAGTGACTGAGACATGTAACCAACAGAGATGCTGTTACATCATTATTAGTTGCCCTTCTTGATGTATTCAGTGAGCGTGGCCCATTAAAGTGTCATGTTACATGCTGCTGCTAAATAATTCAGAGCAGAGATGCAGGCTAGGCGCCAAGCTGGGTCTCCGCATAACACAAGGGATGACATCATGGAGTGTGTGTGTGTGTGTGTGTGTTTAAACAACTCCACACACGTGACAGAGACAGCCATAAACTCTCGCACACCATCATCTTTTCAGTTCTTGATCAAAGAGAAGGAAAGTGAGCGTGAGAGTGTGTGTAAATACGTGCATGTGTGCCTGCGCCGCAGCGTGTTTATGGCAGGTGGCGGGTGTAAAAGTGACACATCCAAGAGTAGGCGTCCATGAAAGTGACTCGAGCTTTCAGTTGGGTGCTCCCTTTCAGAAAGCAGCTTCAGCTTTCGTGACTAGTGGGTGACACCTCCCGTTTTAACAGCGCTCAGCACCGTCTCCAGAATAGCATTAAAGGGCGATCATTAGTCGTGAGTTTGAAGTTGGAGCTTTAGTGCTTGTCTTCCGTGTGTTTTGTTCTGATCTGGCTGATGTGTCTGAAACATGGACTGTCTTGGAGAGAAGCACTGAGGTGTGTATTGAAGAGGAAGAGGAAAGTGTATAAGTGGAGTATAAGAGGGAGAAGAGGAATATCAGTCAGTGGAGCAGTGAGCAAGATTAAGTTTTACATTCATGCTTTTTGGTGATGATGATGCCTATATTGTATCTAGCTTTGAGACCTCTGTCTACCCAATCATCTTATAAGTCTAAAATAACAATAACAGATACTACAATGTATTTAAATGCACAACTATTCAGCTACAACATGCAGCTGAAAAATGCAGCACTGATTTTCAGTGAGTGTTTAGCTGAAATTTGCAGTATTTACTTATCATTTCACCAAATCACAGCAACATCAACAAAATCTTTTTCACATGTAACATGATGAATCAACCCTACAGGGTTGTTAGTGACTTTGTCCAGGTCAATATTCTTGGTAATTTCCCTGATGAAGAGAGCAAGAGAGACAAAGCTGAAAGAGACGCTCCTCGCTCATAGTGAAGCACAGGAAGGTTTTCAGTAGTTTCAGATCAGCCTGCACACTGATCACAGGAAATATCAGGTAAATCCTACACAGTATCACCAGCTTTGGGAGGCAGATCTGTCCATGTCACTGGCAATAAGTAATGCCAAAACTTGGCCAGTTGACAGCTCATCACTCTGCTACTTAAATAGGACTTTGTGACGTGATTCCATGGCAACGGAACATTCCACCTGATGGATGGAAATGTGAATAATAGAGATGTAGCAGTTATGTAAGAGTGAATTAGCAACTTCAAATAGTCCATGAATATGCTAATTTAACTTAATGATATTACTAAATTCCAAGGGATGCTCTATATTGTCACACCTATTCAATTTCTGCAAGTGGCTCATGGTCAGTTACAGAGGAGCTGCAGCTGGAGCTGGTGGGGATTTGGTGCCTTGCTCAAGGACACTTCAGCTGGCTAGATGATTACTGTCATGGGTGTTTGAATCTTGGTCCTCCTACTTACTACACTACAATGCTGCCGAATATCAAAAGGTACAATTATTACAGTCTTTGTAAAATGTCTTTGGTCTTGACCCAGTAATAGAGCAGCAGAGATGGATGAGAAGTCCAAAACTGGGTCAGGCTGTAGCCAGAGGCATACTTTTACACACCGGGAGAGTTTGGGGTATTTTTCATCCAACATTCCCAGCAGCAGGTGTTGTCTGACTGTACACGGCACTACAAAATTATGTCTTCCAAATCGGTTGGTTATGATCATGGACTTTTGTATGTGATACTCCTGATTTCACTAACATTCTGTGATCTGATCCCATAGGGAGGACATTGTATCAAAACAATAGGAAGTGCAAAATCAGCTCATTACATCTTGTAGCAAGACAGCATCATCATGGAGCCACAAGATGGCACCATAGAGCAGATCTTTATTTGTCCTATTATTGGCCCCATTATGCTGATGAAGAAGAAAATGTGATTTAGGAGATTTAAGAAGTCACAACCTCAACCATCAAGATGAAACATCAAGCATAATGAAAAAAAATAGACAATCTCACCTGTTCAAACTCCTTGAGAGTGTGAAGCTGAAGAGGAGGGGAGTTGTCTGTTTCATCACTACACAAATCTGAACAGGGGAACAAAGAAAAAAAAATCATAAGATTAACTGGTCACACAAGCAGTTTTAATGTTATGTTGGGTTTCATGTAATAGTTTAAAAAAAACGAGGGCTACCTGTCATGTGACCTGTGGTCTTGGTTGAAGTCTCCTCTTCCTCAGCACTGTCCCGGAGAAACAAAGAGACAAAAACAGAGCCAGAATGGGTAACACACACACACACACACACACACACACACACACAAATGCAACTGTGGAATCAAACACAAAAAGCTACAGGCTACAGCACAGCTACAGGAGTGGTCTTCCAGCAATTAAAAAGCTACTCAGATCTTTTCACCATTACAGCTTTATCTCATTTGCACCTCTATGGGAGAGAGGGGGTCATCAGGGAGGTGTAAGGGAGTCCCAGCAGGGGAGAGGAGAGATTTGGAGGGATAGGAGGGGAAGCCAGGGAGGGTCAGAGTTCAGTTGAGCCTCTCTAGCCACTGCTACACCCAACACTCTGTCTGCCAGCCAAAAATGCACATTAGTGTTCACAATACTTTAAGTGGCAAGTACACACCAATAAAACTAAATGCCGATTGTAGACTGCATTGATTGTCCCGGAGATTAAGTCAACAAAGAAGTAAAGTGAGTGAGAGAACCATGCACAAGGCCACATATGTGTACACACACACACACACACACACACGCACGCACACACACACACACACACACACACACACACACACACACACACACACTAGCCTGCTACTACAACTATTTACTAGCCTACTACTACAACTTTTATGACTACTACTACTGCCACTACCATTGCTATTAGTAGGCCTACTGCTACTATTGCTACTACTAGGCTACTACTACTACTACTACTACTACTACTACTACTACTACTACCACTAGCCTACTACTAGGTACTACTACCACTCCTACTATTACTACTAATAGCCTACTACTACTGCTATTGCTACTACTAGGCCTACTGCTGCTGCTACAACAACAAACTACTCCTACTACTAGGTTATTATTACCAGGCTACATTCTGCCTATTGACCACCAATACTTCCCATTCCATCCCTGGTAAATTCCTCTAACAGTTGCTGGCTCAGAAAATGTGCAGGCAGCTGCTGCGTGCCAGAGATATAATAGTTGAGCAGGTGGGTAAACAGGCTACATCTCACATCATAATGGTGGGCGATGGGAATCATCATCACATCTTAATACTGTTTCATATCTACTGTGTACATGTCTCAGTCAGATGATGCATTTATATTCATAGAGTCAGATAAGACCAACAGCAATATAACTGGTCTGATCAAAACTTGTAACACTCCTGTCCTGGATGGAGAATCTCAATCATAAGGAGTCGCCACACACTGAACATCGATGCAAAGAATGCCACATTTAGTGCATTAAAAACGACTCGGGGCATGTTTGTCTAATTTCTTTCAGTGATTCAATGATTTTTCAAACTTCCTTTTGATTACCTTTATGAAATCTGTCAGTGTGACCGCTCTCTCAACACCTGAGTCCATGATGGAATTTAGCTCGGTGTAACGCTCATTACTCCTCGGCCTGTAAGTGTCTCCCGGGCCCTACTGCCCTCTTTTCTAAATCCATCTATGCACATTATCGATATACAGTATATGCCAGTGTATCGCAATATATTATGGTCTGTATAATGCCCCAAAATAAGCCATATGAAGCGCGCCCCGACTCATTATTTAAACATTTAAATTCCTATCTGTGTTGTGAAAACATGAGAAACGCCATATGTGGTTTAAAAATAAAACCATATAGGCATGCAGCGCAATGACGGTTTCAAAGTCATATCTGTGTGACCTAAATAGCGGTAAAGACCGATACATAATTGTATGCAGATGTAGCCTACTGTATGTGTCACTGGCCACGTCTTGTGTGGGAAAAGGCCTTTATCGGAGGCGCGCACAGCTGATTTATGACAATGAAAAAAACATATAGCGGAGAAAACGGCATTTTAACCGATAGGTATCCCGTTGATTAAACCACAACCGATATGTTAAAGGAGTGTTTTATTAAAATACCCGATGAGCAGCAGTGTTTCGTTGTGTCCCTCGCGTGCAGTGACGATGGGCTGCCTTACCTTACAGGCTCTCTCCAGGTTTGCTCTGGCGACGACGAGGTCCAATCCATATATCCCGTCAGTCAAAGGGCAACCTTGCCGGTAAGCCCTTGCTTTTAAATCACCCGTCCATTATTCATATTTAGAGATATCAACCATAGGAGCTTATGTGCTTGGCCGACGCTCCGACCACCGCTACGTATGGAAGGGATGCGCGCCCTGAAAAATGAGGCAGGGATGCGGTGGGGGTGTGAGAGAGCCCCCATACCACAGACCAGACCCCCTGCTGTTCAACCAGCCCACCACCAGGTCGGGATATGAGTTAAATAGGAAAGGAAATCACTACGTTAGAAATACATTAGGTTTTTTTTTCTCTTTTGAGACTAATGAAGTCGTTTAAAACGGGCAAATGAGCTGTCTAATTATAACGATTCACCAACAAGAGTCATTGCATCCGTTCTAATTCTCTGATTTAACTGTAGAGTTGATTTTTCCAAAATAAAAGTACTGCTACCATGTTTTCAGGGCAAAATTGCATTTAATATTCCAGTTCTCCCTCTGAGACAGAGCATCAAATAGTTAATATCAGGCAGAATTATAATACAACTCCACTCTCCACACAGAACATTAATAAACTCAACATTTTCACCGTATATCCCAGGATTTTCTTTAATTTACAGTGTTAGATGTATTAGATCCTGCATTCAATTAAACCATTTCCCTGATGAAAACGTATTGGTTGATCAAAACACTAATGCCCTATTGTGGTTCTGCTTATTTTTAAAAGCTGACACTGTATAAACACTGTAGGGGTGGAAGTCACAACTGCATGTGCTGTTACTGATCATTTTATCTGTTAGATAAGATAGTGAGATAAGATAGTAAGACAGTAAGACAGTAGCGGTCATTACCCTCCAGAGATGGTGGGTGGCAAGAGGATTAACAGGAGCAAAGGTGAGATTGTGTCATTGTTTGTTTTAGCAGCCTGCTTAATGACAAGAGGATGTGAAGAGGGAGGCTGGTCACTGGCAGCCTTGGTAGAGGCTATGGTAGCTGGTTTGGCTGCAATGACCAGACCACTAAAAACACTGGAAAAAGTGGAATTCGCCTTTACAATGTGACTAAAACAGACAGCAGGATTTGAGGAGCAGAGCTGGTCATCCTTAGCTGGCTGTGGCAAACTGTAACTCACATGAGCCTTGGGGGAAGAATCACCCCTCTCAACCACAGATAAAGTTACAAGATGATTAGAGTCAAGAAGTTCTGTTTCACAATTGCCTTCTGGTTATCTATAATGGCAGTCTGCTTGATTGTAACTTCTAATGCCACCTCACCTCACTCATATCAGCCTTAAAAGGGTATCTGTCCCTCCTTT
The DNA here is from genome assembly GCF_046629955.1 of Centroberyx affinis. Lineage (NCBI taxonomy): Eukaryota > Metazoa > Chordata > Actinopteri > Beryciformes > Berycidae > Centroberyx > Centroberyx affinis. The sequence continues at coordinate 782,642 of NW_027278814.1, read as the reverse complement.
GTAGAAGCAGATGTGGTGGAGAGAGCCAGCTTCTGTAAAACAGCGAAGCTGTGGGTCCCGTTTTCTTTCCCTCAAAGGAGCGAGGCTGCATGCACAGCAGAACCATTGGCAACTAGGACTGGCATCTGTTTCCCTCTAGTTTCTAGTTTCTCAACCAAATTTACTTTTTTGACATCTCCTCATCACCAATTAGATGTCCAGAAAATACAATGAATGCTATCTTCACAATAAGTTGCTCAGTATAATCAGCAGCTGAAGATGCTTGAATGCTGTTGGTTCCAAATTTTGTGAAAGGACACAATCTCTGAGAAGTAGATTTGTGCTGTGGACAGGAATTATGTGAAGATTATGTTCCTCCACCACAAAAGGATAATATGTCAATACCACAAATTGTATCTATTTCAGTGCCAAACTATTGTCTGTCTCCAGTTATGTCTCCTTCACTTAATCCTTTTGTGGTGGGAACATGTATTTCTCTCACTTTTTGTGCACGGAGCACGTATTTTAAGACATTGTGCTCATTTCACAAAATTTCAGCAGACCAGGCAAATTTTTTCATAAGGATCATCTGAAGCTCTTGAACAATTACAGACTTATCACAAGGTAGAGCATAAACAGAGGGCTTTCACTGCTCTTTTGTGCCAACAACCAGAAAACGGTACAATACTTCCGTCCCAATTGGCCCCAGCTAGCAGGATGCTGAAGCAGGGCGTACAGACACTGTATATATAGCTACCATAGATTGTTTTTGACATTACCATGGCTGTAGCTACAACATTTGTTTGCACTGATTTCTGTTCTGTAAATAGTTCTGTACATTCTCTGCATATGAGTCAGCACAAATTATATTCTTCTCGCCTCCATGGTGATATTGACAACAGACAATAATACACACACGCTTTGCACATTGTCATTTTTCTCTACATCTGTTTGAAGTTTGTTTTTGTTTTTTTCAAGGATACTGCTGCAATGCACATTCAAATCAGCACATTTTCTATATGCTATTTCAATCTATAAAGTGAATGCATTAACAAGGTGTGCTGCTTTTTACAACGCACGTCTGCATGCCTAGACACTTACATATGCATAGCCTCTGTAGACTTGTTAATGTGACTACAACACACATTTTGCATATCATATACTGTATATTTGATGCAAATTCACCTATTTTTACATTGTTTCCACCTTTCAGCACACATTTCATATTTTGGTATATTTTTATATCATACTATTCTGCATTTATTCTTTTCTTTGTCTCAGCAAGTTCTGCTGCTGTTAGTTTGCACCCTAATAATACTACAATCCATACTTTTCCCCATACTTTATTCTACCTGACACATTCTAGTGTTGAGATTGTTGGTTGTGTATGTTTATATATTCTTGTTTTTATTCTATTTTTCTGTTTTTATTCTACTTTTCTTTTTTGGATCCTGTTGCTATTTGCTGCAATGACTCAATTTCTCTGTTGGGATTATAAAAGTTTCATCTTTTTTTATCTTAAAGGTCATTTTGTCATGCGCAGTAATATAAACCCAGGGAAGGAGCCTAGAATGGTCAACAACTTGCATCAATTGTCAGATGAGATGAGATGAGATGAGATGAGATGAGATGAGATGATGCATCATCATGGTGCAGCCCTTCTGTATGATCAATTTCTGGGGGAATACAGACTGTCTACTGAATCTTTACATAAAAACATATGATTAAGAAGTTGGTGGTTGCACAATTATCAAATTCGAGTCATCATTACAATATAGATATGGTAAGTGTGTTTCCATCTCCTTTTGAAGTTGCAGTGATATTTTCCTCAGTCTCAAAACCTTTTGTTGGGCCGCTCCTGAGCAGGGAACTTCTGAAATTGTCACTCTTTTCATTCATAAGCTGCTGTATAGAAGCGGTACTTCTGTGGTATAAGTGGTACTTATTAAAATCATTTACTCTAGACTAAAGATATTCAAGTGATTTCCCCATACTTAAAATATATAAGTAAAGCATTCAACAACAGATTGAACACTTATACTATATATTATATATATATATATATATATATATATATATATATATATATATACTACTATATATATAATATCCTATATTTCTCTTTATTACATTTAGGCCATTTTGGAAGATGAAGTTTTATTGTGTAAGACTAGTAAGTAGACATGATACTCTTTATAAAGCTACACTTGATTTTCTTTGGCATCTATCATAGATCTACCACAGAGGATGAACTTTCTGTAGCGTCATTATCAACATTTCTTCTTGTCAGCCATGAAAAGAAAAAATAATAATGCCGATGTAAGCTATACAATCAGTAGAATCTTTATTAGGGAAAATGTAAGGCATGTTCACAATTTTGTCTCTGGTTAACAAACCTATGCTGGTTTTCTTCTGTGCAGATTGAGTTGGTGTTTACAGGTATTATGTAGGCTATGCTGAACTGAGTGTGTGTGTGTGTGTGTGTGTGTTGTTGTAAGGGCGGGTGCTGCAGATCACTTGTAATGACCTCAAAGGACACTAGATGTCCTCATAAGGCCACTGTACACTCAAGCATTTAGAATTTACATGAAAGATAAGAGCTACTGTCTATTATACTAGTCTATTCTGCTACAATATATCTACAGCCTTACATAATGCTTCATCATAAACACTCTCTTCATTTCTTCAGCAGTCCTCTCAATATTCATACATTCACACCATATAGGTTTACAACAACAAGTCTCTGTCTGATTTTCTCCTCTTCCTCCTCTTCGTCTCTCAAGTGTCCACAGATCTAACTCTTCCCAAAGGCCACCCGGGGTCCCGTCCTGGCTGACCGCAGCTCTGTGCCATCAGAGATTATCCAGATGGCAGGGGCGCTGTCGTTGCCCTCAAGGACCATCTTGAACTCTTCGGCCCGGGCCATCTCCTCCAGTTCAGGGGAAGTTTCTGGGCACCAGTCCACCATGAACTTATCCTTGGCCTCGCACAAGTTCACCAGTACTTCCTCAGGCTGCTCCCCGAACAGCCAGTCTGGAACAAAAAAAAAAAAGAAAGGGAGGGAAGGAGGAAGATGTGTTGGGAGGAAACAGGGTAGAAAGGGAGTAGATGGGGAGCAAGACAAGGGCATAGTGAATGAAATATAGTATAAAGTTTAAAAGTCAATGAACAAGCTTGGTAAATTGGTTTATGCTGGTTTAGTAGACTGTAATTGTCTGTTGTTGGTATTGTGTTTACAGTAAACACAATACCAACAACAGGCAATTACTACATATATTCAGAGCTAATGCAGGTGAAAAGATGAAAGTACACCTGGGTGTCTGCAGTATAGTGTTTCATAACGGTTCATAGTGAAAACAAACAGATTTAGTATCTTCTTCTGCAATGGCGGACTGAGAAGCTACAGTACCTGCCAAGTCATGGATGAGGTCTTTGATGAGGTGGCCGATGATAGCATAAAGAACTAACAGCACGATGAAGCCAGCCATGAGCACGTAGAGCACATGGGTGGGCAGGTGGATGGCATCCCGGGAGGGGGGTATATAAGTCTCAAAGAACACCGACCCATCTCCCTCTCTGTAACGAGCGTTTACGCCCACTGTCGGCTCCTCCATGGCTCTGTGGGACTCTTCACAACACAGGCAATCCACTGAGCATCTCTGTGTCATTCCCATATTGAATGAAATTAAAAAATTAATTGGGTGTGTCACATTGTCTAAATGCTGTTTCAGAGACCTTTTAATAAAAAAAAAATCATGAGATATTCTGCTGCATTAAAACCACACTAAATATGTATGCAGTAATTCAATACTTTAGATATTCCAAAAACAGAAATAATCTTATTACCCAACATACTGTAACACAGTGAACACACGGTACACTTTCAGTAAAGCTGCTCAGAGTTAAGCGACTAGAATATGAATAATACTGTACATACAGCAAGGAAGCAGACGAGGATCCTCCAATCCAGAGTATCTGTGCACTCCTCTGCCTAAACACTATGCACTAAACCTATTTGCACAACTCTATCTCTGTCATTGGTGAAGTTTTTATATTTTGTTTCCCTGTACAAACTCCCTATCTGCCTGCCTGTTGAGGTACGCAGATAGAAATCAGATTAGCTGCAGCTTGAGCTACTCAAGGTCAGATGAACGAGGCTGAGCCGGGTTTCTCAATGATGGAGAGAGTATTTACCTGACTACCAGTCAAACATATGGACACACTGCATGTTTCTTTATTTTTACTATTTTTCACATTATAGAATAATAGTAAAGACATCAGAACTATGAAATAGCACAGATGGAATTATGCAGTGATCAAAGCTATCTTATATTTATGATTCTTTAAAGTAGCCCCCGTTTGCCTTGATGGAGAGGCAAAGGCTTTGGAAATAAATTCATACATAGGCATCAACTTCACTATTTATATTTGTCTAAGAAACAAATCTATCTATCTATCTATCTATCTATCTATCTATCTATCTATCTATCTATCTACCTGTCTGATCATCTGTTTATCTGTCTATGTATCTATCTAGACAACTTAAGTAGGGACATCATAACTGAAGAGGAATGTTGCCCCTCTGCTTACATCAGTATTTAATATGCCTGATATAATCCTTGGCATTTACAAACAAGGTCATTGCCCTTGACACAACCTGGTATTAGAGATAGGTAAGAGGGATTAGAAGAAGAACACAGACAGAGAGAACACATTGTTCAGTTGTTTACTGGAGAAAAGCTTAATCCAACATCAGAACAGGAAAGCTCATGTACAGTATGTTTAATTAATTGACACATTACAACAACACATGTAATGTAATGGGAAAATATTGGTGATGATGTTTGCTTTGGTTATACCACACATGGGCTGGGGCCAATCCACGTTCACTTTGATCAATTCAAAAACTAAATCGCAACAGTAATTCATTTGTAATTAATTCAAATTTTCTAAATATTTTTCATGCAAACAGTTTCACTAGTTGAATGACAAAGACCTGTAGAAATAGGTCTCTATAGATAGTGAATTGACCTCAGCCCTGCCACACAATGTAAATTGTATAATGTATGCTATGCCTTTTTACAGCTCAGGTTCAGATGGTATTTACTTAGAATTACTATGACAATGACATCAATGCTCCTGCCAAATAATACATGGTGGTTCTTGTGGTAGTAACAGTGACTTTCACTTTTCTTTCGAGTGTTTTTAATAATATAAATTTTTTGAGGGGAAAATTCTTGTAAACATGAGAAACAGTGTGGACTGACAATAAAGTACTACACTGTATGTTGAATGATGGACAACATGAACTATATTTACTCTTACAAAGTAAGGGAAATACTGCATGGGTTTCTTTAAGTGTTTTTATATAAAAAAAAACTGCCTTAGCTTAAGCAAAACTACAACAAACAGAGGACATTAATCTTTGGACTTAAACTGAGATGGGTGGCAAAGAAAATCGATTCAAACTACTGCAGTGAGAAAATGATGGTTCAAAGATCAGCACAGAGAACATTTGACATTGCAGAACTCAGAGGGAAGTGACATAGGGGGTCATGGGGCAAGCGAAGGTCACACTATGAGTGGATATCCTCTTTTCTCCTGGGAACGAGGCGATGGCGCTTCGCATCGGAGGGATGGAGGGCCGGCCGCTTCCAGCTGCCTGGTGGAGCCCCGGCAGCAGCCCCTCCCTCTCCCTCTCCATCTTCAGCCTGTCTCTCTCCGCCAGCTCACTGGAAATGCTCGCCTGCCGCTCCTCCTCTATGCCTGCTCTCCCGTCCTCACAGTCATCATCCTTTGGTTTTGGGCCAAGAATCCAGTCTGTGAGAGAGGAAAAAAGAGGAGAGAAAAGGTGAAATTAAATAAAATAGCTGTTTTTCTGTGACAGTCCATTAAGATCCTACTTTATCAGTGTAAACTCTGCCACCTGACACTCACTCAACTTTGCTCTGATATTCACCTTAATGGCACAAGGACACTGTGGGGAAGGTAGAAATGATCTTGGAACAGCACACAAACCACAGAGTAAGTGAAGGAACGAACACGTAAAGAAGACCGTCATCAAGTGTCACACACAAAAAGGGAAAGATAGACTGCTGATCCAACCTCAGCCCAAAAGTTCAGAGGAAGACGAGGCTGAAACACACCACAAACACGGACGCCAGAATGGAGGGTGTGGTGGGAAGGAGTGGTCATCGGCTCAGGACATTTCTGAGAAAACACAACACCGGCCTGGGTGGGGGGTTACCTGCCAGGTCATGCATCAGGTCCTTTATCAGGTGTCCCACTATGGCGTAAGTGGCCACTATGACCAGCACCGCCCCGACTAGGACATAAACTACATCGCGAGGCAGAGTTATGGCGTCTCTTGCCGGGGGGATATAGTCCACAAAATAGGCCTCCTCCTCCTCCCTCCTCCTGGACAGCTGGAGGAGCTGCCGGTGCTCAAACACCAGCTGTGTGACGTTCCACACCAGGTTCCCTCCTGAGGCGTTCAGGGATAAAGTTGGTTGCTGGTCCATGGTTCAGTTGCGTGATAAATGCTGATAAGTGCCTATTCTCTCTATGGAGTCGTAGGAGAAAGAATGTGGTGTAACTTTGGGGTTGTTTCTTTGACGCTGACCAGCTGATGACAGATTTATTTTCTTGTTGTGTCTCCAAACTCCTTCATGGCACTCTGGACACTTGGAAAAGGGGCAACAGAGGTGCATCAGAGAGAAGGATGGAGAGTTGTTACCAAGCGTTTTGAACATCATTTTACATTTGCTCATGTTGGGAAGAATGGTAGGATTGACAGATGGTAGAGGTTTTTGGAAATGTCAAGGTGGCCTGAGAATTAGGACGTGGCATGTCTCTTAGGAACGACAGTAACGCAACAGTACTTGAAAAATGTAGTTCACGAGACGAGGGAGGTTTTATATCCTTAAGTGTGCCAATTCTCCTAAGCCTTTGTCTAGACTCAAATCCCAGCATTCATGATCTTTTGGGGAGAGTTCTTGGACAAATTTCCTGGGGAGTGAGGAGTGTGAGACGGAGGGGAGGTGAATATAGGACAGTCAGAGTTAATAGGATTGAGTCTGTCATGGAGGGAGATATCAGCTTTCCATCTGCAGGGATTAGAGATATGAGAGAGGAGAGGTGGACAGTAATACGCCAAAGAGGCTTACGGTCGTCCATGACCAGGTTGTATAAAAATACATATATATATAATACATATATTAAACATAGTCTCTCTTGGGTTTAAACAGGCTGCAATTTATAGATATCCCATGCTTTTTAATGCCTTAAGCACAACGCATACATTTGTCATATTCTCTAAACGTCCTGTCATGCAGTTCATCACTATGACAATATATTTTCACGACTCATTCCATGCATCAGTGGTAAAGCTTTATGAAACAGCAGATGAAAATATTTCAGAGTGCAATCTGTGTTTTACAACCAATGGGTAGTAAAACTGTACATCGCAAAATGTTATTTATGGCACACATTCATGGAATATTGATAAAGATCAACACAGCAGACCGACTATCAGAGTTTTCCGCTTCCTCTCTAATATTGTATATGCATGATAAAAAAAAACAGAGATGAGGAGGAGAGGGGAGGATGCAAGGAAGAGGTTTTAAGATGTTAGAAGTAATGTTTTATGTCATGAACAACTGTTTTCAATCCATGATTCCTTACCTTGTAATCAAGACTTGAAACTTCTCCTCAGCTGTATTGACTGACTTGTGGGAATGGACTTCCAAAGTTGTGCATGTAATATGCTGACTCTTCTGAAAATAACCACAAACACACAGCAGTGGGTTAAAGTCATCAAAACAATGGACATACATTTTACTGACCGCTCTGTCACAGCAAACAAACCCACCATCACTGTTTTTCTCTACCAGAGGGAAGCTCAAGATGCTATGATGCAGTGATCCAAACTTTTCAAACATTAAAAACGCTTCTTCTTTTGCATCCGGATGCAGATCGCTCCACTAGACATTAGATACTTTGTCTTTTTCTGTTTCTTGGCTTTGAAGCCTGAAAAACTGATTAATAATCCAATGCCATTCTATGATGGAGATGCCAACGTTGAAGATCAGAATGAACCAAGAGACTGGATGCAGACCGTAATAGAAAACGTGTGGCATGTTGGGTAGAGGGTTAAAAGGATAGAAAAGGGTGTATGAGGCTGAAAGAAAATGAAGTCTTGTGGTATAGTGAAAGTAGGGTAAAAAAGGAGAAAGGAGAAAGGATGAAGTGAGCGCGCGGTGTGAGATCTCTGAGTGTGTCTCGGGATTGAGGCTGTCAGGAGAGTAAGGCTGTCAATGTCAGTATCAAGGTGTTCTCTTGTAATCCTCGACGAGATTTGGTTGACACATGCCAGTGTCACCAGTGAAACCGTTAAACTGAGTCAGCACACAGCAGACAGCAAAAAAGAACACAGCGTTAATTTACTATTATTTGACGCTGAGTATTTGTCTCAATTAATACTGTAACACTACTCACAGACAATAAATCATTCACTTCAATGGCATTTACTCGTAGCAAAAATGATGAGAAAATGAAATGCATTATTACCTGTACGAATGATTCCTTTCTCTTTACTTTGCAGGTTCCTTTCGGTTCAGTATTAAAAATGTGAATTTAGGAAGGGGGGGTGAAAAAGAAAGCAGGTCAATTACAAAATCAAACTCCAAAGCCCTACAAGCTGGTCTGCCCTTGCTGACTAGTCCTAAGTGAAATTAGATGCAGTCATTCAGTCAGGCAGGTCCATACTGACTCTGACTCCTTCAGGCTGGGGTGACTGTATCCTTCTTGGGCTTGTCTTCTGCCCCTTCCAGCCACTTTGAGTAGGCATCAGTCAGGAGGAAGGTCCAATAGACGATAGTCAGAGAGGTGTTGACGGTCACAATGCCAATCATTAATGGGTGTAGCATGGTGGCAGACTGGGTGGGCTCTTTACTCTTAAACATGTGCCACTATGTCTGCTGTGTGGGCGAAGAGTGTCTGTACATGAGTCTGATTGAATCACCTCTCTGTCTACTCCTACTCTTTTCGTAACCCTCACCCCTCCCCTCTCCTCTCCTCTCTCTCTCTCTGTCTCTCCACGGGTCACCATAGGTTTCTGTGGCTTCAGCAGCGTAATCCTCTTCAGCCTCTATTATAGCAGATAAGGTTGCATTAGATGTAGGCCTGCTTTATAAATATTACTCATCCATAGAACTTTGCGTAATGTACACATTCAGACAATACAAACAATAAAATCTCTCTGACCGGGGATAGTGGGATGGCCTGATACTTTGTGAAGAAACTGTACAAGAATTGGGGCTTTTGATGAACTATTTACCGAACATAATCTTTGCTCTGGTCTTTATGTTCTCTCTCAGATATAATCCACAATCTAATCAAGACTGGAGACATCAGACGGAGGAAATTTTAATCTTACACCAACCAGGACAGATGGCTCAGGGAGACACTGGAGCATTTCAACATGTGCAGAATGGACACCACAATCATAATAATTCCATCTCATTTATCTCATATCCATATGAAATGATGTGATAATAGAAAGCAAAAGCACAAGAAAATCTACTGTTTTATCCCCATGAAGCTTTATGCTAAATGCTGAAAAAGCCATTACGGAAAGAAACTACTGGCATAAGAAAACTGACAGCAGTTTCACCAACAGGTGGCAGTATCTACAAGCAGACACACAGGATGGTGAAATTATTTTCCAATGTAGCCTCATTACCTCCGCCAAGGAGGTTATGTTTTCGGTGCCGTTTGTTTGTTTGTTTGTTAGCAGGATTACGGAAAAACTACTGGCCCGATTTTCATGAAACTTCGTGGAAGGGTGCAGCATGGGCCAAGGAAGAACCCATTAAGTTTTGGAGCAGATCCGGATCCGACTCACGAACAAGCAATAATAGCACGAACCTTGGCGGAGGTCTGTGCTCTCCGGGTGCCCTTCTAGTTGAATCAGATTTCAGACCGTTTTAATCACGGTCAACAGCAGGCAAAAAACCCCCACAATGAAATGGCTTGTTTTCACCCTGAAGATCTATGCGTATTGCATATGGAAAAACATTTTACGCATAACGCACAGTCAGTCGATTAAACTGGACCTGACTCGCCCTTTCTCTAAATTTGGAGTGAACAGCTGACATCAGTCCTATGAGTTGAACTTTGAAACCCACTAGATAGTGGATGCACTGAATCACAGGTCGGCAGCAGCGCATTGCCTAATCATAGGTCAAAGGCAGCGGGTGACACTCCTTTCAATTATCACATTACCTCGGCTGCAGAGGGAAGGATACTGGGCTCTAACATGCCTCATTTTACAACCAACAGTCTTTAGTGGAGAATATTCCTCTCAGAACTTTTTTCTTTTCTATTTGTTAGGACTAATTAATTGTGAAAATGTGGCCGCCGCTGGAAGCATGCGTTTTTCTGCTTTCTCTGTTTGCGCCTGGAGTTTTATACACCATGAACAACATTCCTGCGCTTCAGGAGTAAGTTTGCACTCTTAACATTTCCCTTCTTCTTAGCTTGTAGGCCTATGGAAGTATTTTTTTTTTTACAGTAAATGTGTCGATATTATTAGGCCTACAAAACGACCTACAATTGGCGTGCATATGGCGAGAGGGTGATGTGTTAATCCTGAGGCAAGTCAAGGTTGCATTGTTGTATACACAAAACAGGTTCCCACAGGCCTTGAAAATCCTTGAAAGTTTGTGGAAAAATAAAACAAGGCCTTTTAAAGTTTTAGAAAATTAATGGATGGCCTTTAAAGTACTTATTATTAAAATATAGCACCCAAATTCATCAATATGCCTCAGCTGTCTGGACCAGGATCAACACTTCACATAGTGAGGGAAAACCCTGTGATGGATTTCTGCTCTGATGTAGCAACAGTGTTCAGTTTTAAAATTAATTATTTCACCGGGATTTCCTGACTTGACAAGATGAGTAAAAAATTTGACTTATATGAGGTCTAATTTAGACCAATGTCATGTCTTACCCCAGTACATGCCAATTTTGAGTCCTTGAATTTCACCAAACCAAACTAGTCATTGAAAAGCCCTTGAATTTGATGTCCAACTGAGTGAGGGAACTCTGAGAAAAGGAGGAGGGGAGCTCCCCTAAAATCAGCACTGTACTGGCCCTTTATAGTCTTTCAAAAGAGTGAGGAAAACTTTTCTCTAACAGAATAATGGATGAAATAGGAGGTTGTTGAGTTGTCTAAATGGTTGCAGGGTTGTCTACAACCTAAAAACTCACATTCACAATTGAATATGAACTTTACCTACTTCTCTCTTCTCCTGTCCTCTCCTTAGAAAGAACTTATTCTGACAGGAATATGGTTGTAGGTTGTAGAGTTGTCTAAATGCTTACAAGTTTGTAGACTTGCATAGATTAATTAATGTGCACTCGCTATCAACTTATCTGGTTACTCACACTATTCCTCAGACCTTTGCCTATCCTGGGAATGGGAATGGTCGTCCTGGGATCTGTACTTCTCCTGCTTCTCCTCACTGTGCGGCACAAGAAGAGTGTGGACCCCTTATTCTATGGTACAAACTCACACACAAGATCTATCAGTGAAATTAAAATGGAGTGTAAGAACAGCAGAGTTATTATTTCATTGTGCTTCTTTGTGTTTCTCCAGTGTTTGCAGAGTTTTCCTTCACCTGTATGGTGGGCCTCACCAATGCTTTAGAGCAGGATGGGTTCATCTCCGGCTTCATGGGCTTCTACCTGAAGATGGTAAGATGGTGTCCTATCCTTAGCTATACCTCTCATTCTTCTCTTTTTCTATGGCTTAGTAACCTTAAGACAAACTCCCAAGGATTTTTCCTCTCAGAAGTGCATCCGTATAGAGAGCAAAAGTTTAGATTCATTGTGTGATGCTGTCTCTTCAGGGTGAGCCTCATCTGAGTACCGCCTACGCTGTGATGATGTGCTACTGGGAAGGCTTGGTTCACTTTGTCCTCTTCCTCACTATGATCCATCGCATATTCAAAGGGTAAGCTAAGGTGTCGCTATTTTCTATGTAGCCTCAATCCCTTATTGGGAATTCACATCTGCTGTGTATTCAGTGAGACCTCTGATGAAACCTTCATTTTCTGTCTGTGCAGGAAATCCTATCGTAGTCTAGGGCTGCTGTGGGCAGGTTCCTCCATCGCTCATCAAATTGTTTTCATCCCTGGAGTGGTCATTGGTGAGAGCTTCCTTCACGCATGCACACCTGCTTTTGGCCCTCAGATCATCAGTTCTACTTTAGACTGCTTGACTTTGATAATATTCCTGTTTTTCCAGGTAAATATGGGTCTAACATTCGCCCTGCCTTTTGGAGGAACGCACCCTTCCTTTTGGTGCCTTTCTGGGCGGCCTCCCTGCTCTTCAGTAGGCCCAGGGAGATGCCAATCATCACAGCAGACAAGGTGAATTTCAGCAGTCAAGACATATATGTCGAATAGATATCTATCCATGCAGGTGTGGAAGAAAACTCAGGACAGGAGAGTGGCAGTTTGACAGGTTTATTCAATCTGCAGGTCAGGAGCCAAGGAACTCAAAATCTGGATGATTACATAGAGTTTTATCATATTGAATATTCATGAATATGTTAATACAGATAGAATATAATCAAGCTATTGGTCAAAAAGTCCACTTGGTCAATGTTATCTAGGAGATTTGGGCATTTGCACATTCCAGGCTCACAGTTCTGTGAGAAACACACAAGATGTTACTTTAGAGTTTAATCTTATAATGGTGAAGCAGATTCAGTATTCTTGAGATTTAGGCACTTAAGGTGTAAATATTACATACAGCATATAGGAATGTTGCTTAGTATAGGTACTTCCATTTCTTCCTCAACAGAGGGTGCCCCTTCTTTTGTACTTTAGAGTTGCTGTTCTGCTTGTATGATTACTGTTAAAATAAAGTAAATGCATCTATACTGATTGAGGATTCATCTGTGTTGACCAGGTTGCGGTGGAGCAGAAGAGAAACCTGCTGTCTCGGCCCGTTGACCTGCTCCTCTCACTTGCTTTGCTGGGAGCGATGGCCTTCTCCATTTTCAGGGGATTTGTGAGTAACAACATATATAAAAGCCTTCATATCAGTCCAGCATTACCACATCTGACTGAACTCAAGGCATAAGAGATTAGATTATTTGGAAGCTAACTCTTCATACCCTCCTCCCCCTACAGGTGGTGCTGGACTGTCCTCTAGACGCCTGCTTCACCTACATCTACCAGTATGAGCCCTATCTCAAAGACCCAGTCGGCTTCCCGAGGGTTATGGTGAGTCTGAATAGAAGAAGAATACACACATCCATATTATTCCACAGGTGCCGGGTAGTAAAGATGAGTACAAAAAAGAAGAGAATACCCATAGAAAACCCACCCGCTTTTGTTTTCCCTGTGAGCACAACAACGTTTCGACTGATTTTGCATGTAAGAATAAAAAAAGAAATCACACTTGGGGACACAGCAGAAGAGTCTGAATAAGAACACACAATACACACACAGACTGAACTGAATGATTTGTATGTACATTCAAAACGATAATTCACCAGTCTCCCTCATTGTGTATCATTACTGTAGATGCTGGTGTATTTGTTCTATGCTCTGCCACTGCTGGCCGTCTTCATCTATGGTCTGAGGACACCTGGGTGCAGCTGGATGCTGGACTGGACCATCTTCTTTGCCGGGGCCATGGCCCAGGTAACCACAGTTAATATGCCCTGGCAGTTATTCACTGAAAAGCAAAATACAAACTAAAGTCTCATATTGATGATTGACTGCCTCCCCCTCCTCCTCCCCTCTCCTCTCCTCTCCAGACCCAGTGGTGCCACATCGGGGCGTCGCTGCACTCCCGCACTCCCTTCACATACCGAGTCCCAGCAGACAAATGGTGGCCCGTTATCACCCTCAATGTGCTGTTCGCTGCTGCACCTGCTCTGCTGGCCCTGCGCTGCTACGCCAACCCCGCCTATTTCATGAAGTCTGTTCCCAAGGGACAGAGCAACAACGAGAAGAAGAAAAACTAGACCACACACAGGCTGTGGATTGTCGAGGCTCTAGCAAACTGTGAAGAATATTTTGTGCCACGACTAATGGGTTTTTGTTTTTTTACTCTCTTTGGCACACAGACTGCATTAAACCAGCATTTTTAAACCAAGACCCAGAGGGAATCTGTTGAAAATATTGCTCTCTACTCTGAGTCAACCATTTGAAATCAGTCACCTCAAGCAGCACTCCCTGCATGGACTACTGGACCCAGATAAAGGCTGTTTGTGGAAGTGAGGACTGTGATCAGCTCGCACCGCTTTCAAGTGACTCATGCAGACACCCAGTTGCCATTTTCCCAGACTAACACTATTAACCTGGATCATACGGGTCAGCAGTACGCTGCTAGAGAGTTACAGTTATTACACAAATCTATCAATGGGAAGCAACGCCAGCAATCCACAACAAAGCTCTATTTCGCCCCCGACTCTAGCATCAACGTTATTTTTTACTCTGAAGTTGACAGGGTCAGTGAACACTGTTCTGTGCATGGCAATCACAGGTTTCACCTTTTGAAATATGTGAATGTTTAAAGTGTTCATACTAATTTATAGAATTACTGAATGGTTGAATGGCTGATCACTGAATGACTGACAGAGTTGCTGATAAGGGAGATAACGGTAGAAGTTTCCCAAGCAGAGGATATGATGAAAGGAAATTGCCACAAAAGTCCATTTAGGGACAGATATTGTCTTTACTCTTTGGTGATACTTCATGTACAATTTGCCCTTACCTTTGCCTTTCCCTCTGTTGCCACTGAGTCTAAATTTGTTTTTATTTTATACAGTTTTTAATATGACAAATAAAAACACACAGGGCACTGAATTAGGGTTATTTGTTGCTGTAGCTTTTTATTAAAGTAATGGGATACAGATTATTTGAGCCGGCCCGGTTTAGCAGGGCAGAGTTTCTTGTTTGCGATGTGTTTGATTAAACTACCTTTGCATCCATCCATTCTCTTCCATTAATTATATTCAGGTATTGGTTATATCTGTGATTCTCCTGAAATGAACTCCCATCTCCGATAGCTGATTACACTTTTCAAGCCCATCTGTCCTTTTAAAATTTAACAGGCCATAAGTTGATGATAAACTGAGCTGCAGCTGTTTTTGAATTCTGCGTTTATTCTCAGAATGAACAGTTCACTGGTTTAAACCTCTCAGTTTTGGGACACAGCACTAGCTCTCTAGATGTCAACATTGTTTCCTGCTGGTGATGTCATCGTGCCCTATGCACTGTGGGCCGCTGGCCCAGTAAACTATGTCCTTCCTGGCTGTGGCTGTCAAACTGATAAGCGGTGAACCCTGGATAGAGGTGAGTTGTCACACACACAAAAAAAGCCCACTAATGATCACATGACAGCAGTCTGTCAATAAACATTGGTTTTTGAAAAGGTTTGTGTGCTGCAGACCTCGTACAGTATGTCAGAGACTTTGGTATCAGGTTAAAATAAAATTGATACACACCACTAGAAAATACAATTTTTTTTGATTGATAGTTTTGTGATAGATACTGTGGGTTCTGTGTTGGCAACACAAGTGATTTTAGTTGTTCTAGCAAACACTATCTTTTATGTCACATTCACCTGCTGGGTCATCCCTTCCTTTCTTTCAACAGTCCACTCACAGACACAGCAGAGATGAGACAATTACCTCAGGATGAAACTACTGTTCACCGGGCAGAGCGCAATATGAAGTGAACAGGAAAGCTCCGAAACCTTAGCAATAGGAGGACAACCAGATAAAGGTTTTCGATTGGATTTCATCAGCTGGAGTGCCGAGCTGATATGATACAAGCGACCGGTACGCACTCCAGCACTTTCCTGACAGAAGAAATGAAGGATTATAGGATCCGGACACTGAAACAAAATCTGTACATGGTAGATGTAGAAGCTGATAAACCGAGTCGGTCGTTTATTAAATGAAGAACAATGATTGGAAATGTTGCCGTTCATTTTTTCACTTTATTAAGAATGGAACACAACAGCAGGACAAAAAGTCATAAGAACACCAAAAAAGTGGATGGCCGATCAAATATCAAAGGGACCAAGGACAAAAGTTGTGACATTCTACCCATCATGTAAATATAGCCGTGCAAAGATTGAGAGTATTTAGCAATTCAGATACAATCAAGCAGTTATCTTGGGATAGTATTGTATAATCCCATCCATACTATCTATGTCAATGGGACTTGTTCATTAGCTGAGAAGTGCTCAAGGTGATGGGGAACTATTTGATTGGACAAGGTCCAGCTATTAATCAAGGATCAGCCAATAACAAACATCACAATATTTACAGTACAGAGATTAGAGGCAATCAAAGGATTAATTTTTGTTACTGATTGATTGTAGGAATGGTACACCGGTATAGAAAAAAGATGTTACATTGGCTGTCTGAATTATAAGTAAAAAAGAAAGCATATTCACTAGCAAATGGTTCATAATAAATAGTAACATTACACGAAAACATAGCAAATATTAGAAAAAAGCATGTAGATAGAATAAAACAGACCAGCTATTCAGGTGTTCTATGGAAAAAGTAACAGTTACAGTACACATACAAAAAAAGCTCAGGGTTATCGGGGACTGAAAGCTATCTTGCATCAATTACATCTGTGCTTTGTAAACAGAATACTAGGATGAGCATCGTTTTCCATGTAGAACAAGCAAACTTTAAAAAGAAAAGTGACTCACGTTTCTCTAATTTTCTCTCTTACATGCACACGCTCGCACACGCGATCACACTGGTGTCAGTCTCTCAGACCAGAGAGAGGGTTATTCATAGACAGGCTGAGGGTTTACTGAGATGTTAGAGAGAGGCCGTGTTAATAAGACAGAAACCGTTAGTGTTCACATGGACCTGGGGTGAAGGAGGTGGGAGTAAAAAACACAACAGCAGCCCCAAAACACCAGAACTCAATGAAGGGGGTTATGGAGATAAGTGTTAGAACGGGAATACCATATTCAGCAGGAGGAATAAACCTAAACTGAGAATGATAAAAAGCAGGAAAAGAAGATGGGAATGGTTCTGATGTGAACTATTGTCTTTTCTTTATGGGCCGTGGTTAGCACCCAGGCATTGCGGACGTTGTATTATTTGGTTCAGTAGTGGCTGTGTGTGTCCTCTCTGGCCCTGTGACCCTCTCCTCCGTGTCTCCTGTGGTTCCGGCGTTCACGGTGCTGATGGTGGTGGCGTCGGTACCGGTGGGATCGCCGGGCTAAGGAAAAAAACCCCAAAACAAATGTGTTTATCTGGCTTTATGGTGTATATGTGTGTATGTACACATATAGCTGAATTGTAGACTGAAAATTCATCTTTTTAAAAAGTACCTCATATCACTTTTTCCCAGTTGAATGATATCCCCTTTCTACTTGCTCTAAAAAGAAAAATCCCTTTTATCTCTCCCTTTAGCTCTTATTATATTTCTTTCCTTGCTCTTTTCCCTTATTCTCTTATTTTATGGCCTTATTTTTGGTTGATTGTAATTTTAGTGATGATAAGAAATGAATCCTATTTTACTGTTGCACTCATTGTGAGTTGCTCTGCATATAAGCATCAGCTAATTGCATAAAATATAAAAGTGTATGTTTTATCTAAGCATTATTTAACCAGGCAAGTCAATTAAGAACACATTTTTATTTACAATGACAACCAGAGGCAAAATGTCTCTTGATGAGGAATTGGGAGATGGGGAGGAAAAAAAAGAAGAATAAAATATTAACAAGAATAACATTTGCTATACAACATGAGCACATAGTACAACTTAAGTATGCACTGAACACAGCTGTATGTGACTCAGCTGTCAGCCACTCACACTTTGTGCAGATGATCTTGGGGCGCTCCCAGCTCCCGTCGGCCCGGCAGCGTGCGGTGGGGATGTGGCGCTGGTAGAAGCCTTCGGAGCATTGGTAACGCACCACCGCATGGATATCATAGTGTGACCTCCGCCGACCTATCAAGTGGGCGTTCTCCACCGCAGGCGGGGTCCCGCACAGCACTGCCAAATGAATAAAATTAATGATGATACATTCTGTGTTAGGATCATTTAGAGAAAAGAATGAGACGTAGGACAGTGAGCTGAAGTTGGATTTTTTTTTAAATCAATCATTTAATCAATATCTATTTCACATCAGAAGATGAATATGGAGCAAAAAGACAGACTGTAAGCTTTTGTAACTTCATAACCCGGCCCCTTCTTACTCTATCCCAACTCACCTATCACCTGTTTGAATTATGCACAAGATGTTGTCTGTCTGTATGTATCTTACATATTTCTATGTAGTTTTACTGTTTTTAAATGCTATGCTGGTTTTATAATCCCTGTGGACAAATATTTTTTATTGAATTGGAGCAATCACAATAATCATAAATGGTTTTGTGACCAAATACTAACTAATACTAAAAACTAACAACCTCACTTCAATTCACTGACTTAATCTGTCCCACCTGTAATTGGCATAGAGTCTGGATACCCAGGATAAAATATCAAGGAGGGCAGTCTGTATTTTCACCCCTGATCCATCTATTGACTACAAATTAGATAAATGTACAGGAAAGGAGCACAGCTTTAGCCCACTGTCCCCACTGTGCTTTTGCTTTTGACCGAACTGTCACAAAACTTCAAATGCTGTTGCTAGAGCTCAGTGTTGCAGGTGTTTGCTGCCTCTAGATGGCAGCCTTACTGCTGAGTCTGAGCGGTGAGCAGCGCTGTAGCGAGGCCAGAGGGAGGTGACGGGGCTCTGCAGCAGACAGGGAGCACAGCCAAACCACAGAGCCATGAGACCATGACCAGACAAACGACAAGCCCACAGTGCTGAATGCTTTATTTCTCTCTCCAGCTCTCTCTCTCTCTCTCTCTCTCTCTCTCTCTCTCTCTCTGCTGTGTTTTCAGCCTGTCCCTTTCTCTACATTGCTTTGCATCCTACTGGGTCTCATTGCATTAACATTCAGGTTGGCTGGGTAGGATTATAGAGGGAGGGTGTGGGCGGGGGTGAGTGTCAGAAATACCTGGCAAAATGTCTTCTGGGAATTTCAGATCATATTTGTGAACAAGGCAGTAATTGACAATAACTGCAGCTACAGTATTGCAGCCTGGACTAGTGTAAGTGATCCCTTGGGAGAGAGGCAATAAGTAGATAGAGATTGATATTGCTCTCAAAATCAGTAAAGGTTTGAGATAGAGCCACAATATTCACTTAATTTGTCTTTTCTTATCGGTTTTTATCGTCTGCTGTTATGACCTTTTATAGAGGAAAAATAGCAAGCCATGTCATACAGTTATTGAAGTCTGACAGACTATTGACTGACTTTGTGGGGAATATCAGTGGATTAGAAAGAGAGCAAATGTTTTCTTGATAAAGACTAAAAAGACTGGTGGCTAACGTTAGGTGTCCAGCTGGTCAGTGAGTCAGTACAAGCAACAAAACTGTATGAAAAAAGCAAAACTTTTGTCTACTCACATGAAAATATCTGTCAATTAATAAGCTTTGATACACTGAGATCAAGTCAAGCATGTAACCTTGTCACTTTGACAGAATGAACTGCCATTTGTTAAGATTTGACTGGACTTGAATGTGTCTTACGCAGCAATTGGCGTTTGTAGGCACTGGAGTAGAAACCCTGAGTAGTATTACCTTTTTACCTTTTAGCTACTGAATGATGCCATTGTGTGGTAAAAGTCAGTCCAGTAGTATTACCTGTGCCTTTCTTGCAGATGTAGGGCAGGTTGTAGTTGCAGGGCACGTCGTTCCACTTGCCGTCCTCATGGGCAATGGTCACCACACAGTCCTCCCCGCCTGCAAAGAAGTTATCCGGCTGGCTCTCCCTCCAGTTCTCATACACCTGCACCGCAAAAAGACAAAAGACTTCAGCTGTACCCGCTTTCTTTTCAGATTAATGTCTCTGTCATTTTTTTGAGAATATACAAGGGATTTTGCACATAAATTAAGATGAAAATTGATGGAAAAATACTGAATACTGATTCATAATGAACAAAAAAAGGTTCAATATATGCAGCTGATGCTTGAAGACACTGATCCTAACCAGATCGTTGCTGTCTGTCCACTGGAAGTCTTCCTCCACTGTACGGTCATTCAGACCAATCCAGGCGTTGTCGTGACCCAGACCTGGAAAAAAACACTTTCTCATTAGACTTAATTACTAAGCTACTATGGTGAAAACTCTGACATACACCTACACATCATCTACACATACACACACACATCTTTGTCTTTCATACTCTGTCCCTTTGCCTGTTCTTATTCTCTACCTTTTTCTATATCATCTCATTTGTGGCTTATTTCTTCTTCTCCCTTCCTCTTCCATGCTCTCCCTGCCTCGCATCATAGAAATACCAACAATGACAGCAGCATGGTTTAAAAATACACACACACACACACACACCATTGATGAACTCCTGCTCGATAGCGGAGGTGACACTACTGAGGTGGGCACTGTGCTCTCTGCAGTCTTTCTCTGCATCCTCCCAGGTGTGTCGGTGGGTGAAGTACCTGTGAAATAAACCAGAAAAATATCTATAGGAGAATACAGTAAAAGCAAAAAACAGCGGTATGAAAATATGTATGGCATAATACGCTGCAAGACGAGTTTAAATGGTACAGAGCGCTGCTGTAAGTATGTCAAGGATAACCCAAGGGTATGGAAGAGGGTAATCCAGATAGACGGGGCACCTGTGGTTACAGGTGCATCTTTTGTACCTCTTTTTATTTATTTTTATGGCTTTTTCCTCCTTTCCTACCTGTAGCAGTGACCATGGAACTTCCTCCAGCCATGCTCACAACCTTCAATGTCTGTGAAGACGGATGGAAGGGAGAAAAGGGAAATGAGAGAAGGCAGGGGCAAAGATTATTACTGAAGGGCAATTAGAAGACATGTGAGAACATGTAAAATAAAACAGGTTGTACGAGAACAGAGGAGAGAGGAAGAAGAAGAGTACAGTATATGGCTTTGGCATTCTGAGAGGCTAAATACATAAACTGTAATTATGCAGGCTCTTTTTCAATTCACAGCACATGTGGCCCTCTCTCTGCACTATTAGTATTCATTAATAACACCAAGAGCTGTGGATTCATTTGTAACTGCAAAGGTTAGATATTCATTAATCCTCATTAGTATTAGCGCAAGGCACATACACACACAGGGAGGATGGATCAGGAGCTGGAGGTGGCTGAAGCCAGTGAGGTGAGGAGAGTCTGTAGGTGTGTGTGTGTGTGTGTGTGTGTGTGTGTGCGTATGAATATGTGCGCGTGCTTGTACTCATGTGTGAATATTTGCAGAAAAGGGTGAAGAAAAAAGAAACTGTATGTATACAGAGGCATGCATGAGCGAGAATGTGTACGCATGTTTCCATTTTCAGTGTGTGCATGTGCCTTGTGTGTGTGTGTGTGTGTGTGTGTGTGTGTGTGTGTGTGTGTGCACGCAGGAGTCTCAGTCTGCATCTGTCACCCTGCAGCCCTGTGACACATACAGATACACTGCCTGATAGTGAGAGAGAGATGGAGCTTTGTGATATTGGGTTGTGACATATAGCGGTAACAGATGCTGCACACTGATCAGGATTATTTCCACCAGCACAGTTAGCAACAGGCCTCTTACTGCTGGGATCAGATGGCAAGGAACTGACTATTTCACCATACAGGCTGCATAAACATCTACTGAATGTATTCATGCTACACAATCCATGAGCATTCATTAGGAACAAAGAATGCATGAGAATTCCACTCACACAGCCAGAAATAATCAGTTCTTGATTAATTTCTATGCAATATTCTCCCTCTCACCTTTCTCACACGTGTCTCCTCCATAGCTGGGCAGGCAAAGGCAGAGGAACGAGTCGATCTTGTCGATGCAAGTTCCTCCGTTTTCACACGGGTCAGACTGGCAGTCGTCAACATCTGTGAGGAACAGAGAAGCAAGCTCATTAGGGTTATGATTAAAAGGATTGCTCGAAAAGGAAAAGCGTGTTAGAGGCTTGCGCTGCCAATCAAGCACTAACACAACATTAGTTGGTCATTAGCCCTGGTTTAAACAGCGAAATGTGTCCATGTTGGCCATGCAAAACATGCTCATCCTGTCTCCTCTCAAGAAGTACAGTACAATAACTCAAATTGGGTGTGAGGAGAATAGGGACACTCTAATCTCTTTTGCTTTTCTGTTTTTGTCCTCATTCTCTCACGAAGCAAGACACTCTAAAAGCCTTTCAGGGATTATTACGTCCTTCATTATGCGTCTGCAGAGTTTAAGGTTGACTTGACATATGTCCTTTAATCTCTTCTTTTTGTCTTTCTTTGTCATACTTTCTCTATTTACAAGAGGTTGCAGTGAATGCTAAGCTCTGCTCCTCAATGACAAAAAATGACAGATATTTTGTGAGTAATAAGAAAGTCTCTGTACAAAATGTGAGCTTGCATGAGAGAGGAATAATAACAGCCTGCAAACTGTGTTGCTTTTCCTTTTAAGCGTGAAAGTATGGAAACAAATTGGGTGGACTAGTCAGCAGGGAGACCGGCCCTAAATCAGAGGATCTGGGTTCAAGCCCCCATGAAGGACAGCATCCGCCCCGCTGAAGTGTCCTTGAGCAAGACATTGAACAGCTCCAGTACAGCTGTTCTGTTCTCTGACCTTTCTGTGAAAGTAGGCAAGCGATAGGAAAATTTCCCAACAGGGATCGATAAAGTATCCCATTATCATTATATTATAAATGGAGGCCATGTAATCTTCTTTCACCGTTGTGTTTTTTTTGGAAAAGAATAACTGATATAGCCTCGGACCACAGAAATCTATTAAAACTCACAGCGAGAGGACAAGGATGAAAGCTACTTAAGAGCTCAAAGTTACTTCAAAGAATGTCCTCGGTTGGTAAGGGTTACTTAGTTCCAAGAAAAAAGCTCAACCCCGAAAAAGGTCAGTGACTGTGAAGAGCTAAAAAAGTGTCAGACAGACCAAACTAGCGTGACCTTTAGCCCGTTATCCAAGTCAGTGTGACAACTTTAGACCACAAGGCTCAGTTCTGCATGTATGACCAATGTGGCACATCTTCCAAGTGAGACTGGGGGGCTTTCAGATTTGGGAAAGGGAAACTGACTGTTGTCACTAGACACAACAACGCTTCACTGCCAATGCTGAGAGAATCTGTAGGTGTTTAGGTGATAGATAATGCTCCATAAAATCCCACATTAGTCCATTTAGCCAATAGGTGCAGAGGTTGGACGTCCTGCAGGCTGATAGGCACAGTGATAATTTCTGACAATGTAGTCATTGAGGCTTTTCTTAGACTCTTTTTTATGAAAATAGATAATAATAGTCATCATCTAGTAATTGCAAACAGACAGAATAACTTGAATATGATGCTGGAGACAGAAAAAAATAATATTATCTAGGTCAACATTACTATAATTTGTGTAGAATAGAGTTTAGATTGGATTTTCAAAATTAAAGTAAGCAATTACGGACACGCAGGACAATATCATCAGTCTGCAGCTAATGAACTCATATGGACATGCCAGAAATTCAAAATGTCGCAGTGTACAAATAAGAAATATCTTTTTAAGGATTCTCAGGTAATCGTGACCAGCATGACCTTGAATGACCCCTGCTCCCTGACCCCATGATGCTCCAGCTCACTGTTCACCACACACCGTTTCCTCTCTTTCCCCATTAAAAACACTCCGGCTCTTTGTTGTTCGGTATAAGATGTCTGATCCTCTCATCCTTCTCATCCATTATGCAGAGGGGAAGCTGCTCCTGAGAGAGATAATACTGCAAATTCTGCAAATCCATACAAAGCTTCCCAGCCTACCCGAGCATCAGCTGCTGTCTGTCAGTTTGTCTCTGTCTGTCTGTCCATCCATCCATCCGTCTATCTGTGACACTGACGGAGGTAAGATAGAAAACTTGGCAACCTGGAATGTACGCACACTGATGGAGGCTAGAAAAGTCTGACCTTCTAACAGAGAACTGGACCTGCAAATTTAGAGAGTGCAGAATAAAAAGTGACGGCAGGGCATGGCCACTCTATTGAATGAATGCCGGGCTCCTCATGCACAGTGGGATTCCGCTGAGAGAGTGACACAGAGGTGAAACTACACATTTTATAGAAGTCTTCAGACACAGAGGTTGAGGTACTGAAGCAAGTGTAGAGAACGAATGGGACTACAAACACAGACAATTTACTCATAACGTGTTCACGCCCTGAATGCTCCACGTGGAATGGCTGCCTAATGAGCTGAGCACATGTTCAGGACCCCAAATTAGGACCCCTAGCTGTCCTGGCAACTGCCTAGTGGAAAACAATAGGGGGAGTGAGAGAGAGAGATAAATAGTTACAGATAGAGAAATGAATGATTTAGAGAATGTTGAGTAGAGCTGAACAATTAATTGGAAAAACAAAATCGAAATCCCAGTATGAACTTCTGCAATTTCCTAATCGCAGAGGTTGCAATTAATTGCTTAACAGAGAGCTGGGACATCCAAACTGGATTTGGACGTGTTTTAGAACTGTGGTTAATCTTTGGTCCATGAATCAAGTAAAATATTAAGGTCTAAAAAAATTATGACAAGAAAAACTTAACTTTAAACTATAAACTCTTAAACCTTAGATTTATTGTAAAAATCTTTCAGCCCTAATGCTGAGTACAGATGCTTTCAGTCCCTCTCTGTCCTGCACCTCCTTCCTGTACCTACCAAACCTCTCAGAGTGACATCACTGAGACCAATGATCAGCTCCTCTCAGCTAATGTTAGTTTGTTTGTTTGTCTCTCAGCAGGATATCTCAAAAACCTATGAACAGATTTCCATGAATTGGTGTACAGATAGACATTGAGCCAAGGAACAGCTGATTAGATTTTGGTGGTGATCCGGCTCTGGGATTTTTGCCATTTTGACGATTGTCTTTTTCTTTTTCTTTTTTACCCATAACTATGCAATTAACAGAGATAGAGATTGATTCCAAGTCAAGAAATCGGTTTAACTTAAAAGTGATTGGAATGATGTCTTTGGGTGTAACAGCAAGTTGGAGAGTTGGAGAGTTGGAGAGTTGGAGAGTTGGAGAGTTGTTGAGCGTTGGCGGAGTATTGTGCTTTCTGAGTGCCTTCCAGTTCATGTAGCCTTGAGCATTAACAGATCCATTTGTTCACGAGATCTGCACCCTTACTACTTGACACTACAGTTTGCATGTAAAAAAACAAACAAAAAAAAGCCAGGGCAGTGAGAGCTAACGCTTGGAAAAGAATAACAGTTTGACCTTGATGGACCACACCCCTAACCCTACTCTAACTGCCAGAACCTGACCTCTGACCTCTGCCTCCATACAACCTCTGTGGGTCCTGTCCTACTGTGATGGAGAGCTTGACCTCTGACCTGCCAATAGCCCACTGAGAAAGCCTTGCGTCAATACGTACACACACAGACACAGAGCTGACTATATTATGTTAATGTGTGCGTGCATATGTGTCTGTATGTGTGTGTGTGTATGTGTGTAGGGGAAACGACATATGTGAGTGAGTGTGTAAGTGTGTGTGTGTTAAGCAGTACTCACCAATCTCACAGTTCTCCCCAGTGAATCCTTGTGGGCAGTAGCAGCTGTAGCCCTTTCCCTGAGGAAGGCACTTTCCTCCATGCAGACACGGGTTAGTCACGCAGGGCTCCACTTCAACTAGTAGAGAAAGGGGGGGGGGGGGGCATTGGGGATTCAACATGAAGGGTGTGGGTTAATTAGGGTTACCATATAGGACAGTATTTGAGTTTTCTTTTATTTAATTTGATTCATTTTGGGGTGAAAAAAAGCAAAAAGCGGATATGTTAAAATATCCGTATACATGTATATCTGAACCTAGAGGCTAACTCATGAAAGCATTGGAAACACTTATTTCCATGGTGATCCTCTAGCGTTGGATGGCTTAAATGCAACGTACTTTACCGCTGCTAGACTGCTAGAGCATTGGATAAATGTATAACACATTTGTGACTCCTCCTGGCCTCGGGGAGAAAAGATTTGCAATTTCAGTGGATGTATTAACACCAAAAAATATCCCACTGTAATTTTCCATCATCGCGAGCGCTGCCAAAACCAATGGTTACAACACACAGATATCCATTTCACACTCTGTCTCTTTTCAAAGGGATCAGAAGCCAGGGAGCCCCAACCTCACCATCCACTCACAGCCACAGTTGTCATGGTTACCATATGGAAAGCAAGCCTTGGCTCACTCCACAGAATGTAGTGGGCAGCGAGAGAACTTCAGACGTTAGCTATCCTCAACAGAAATGAGCAGACCTCCCGCTGAGCGCCTGGGCCCGCTTTTCACCCACTAAATGCGTGCGTGTGTGTGGTCTCCTACCACAATTATAAATTTCCATATCAATGGACGGACTACCACGTGTTTCTCCCCTGAGCTGCTCATTATGGCAACTTAAGGTCTTTGAAAACCACCACTCGTTCATTCTGGCCACAAAGCCAGGCTGTGGGAGTCTTTGTTCTGCCAGCTTTCTCTGACACTGAGGACTGCTTAGGAGGGGGTGGTGTGTAAGGTTGCGTGTGTGTGTGTGTGTGTGTATGTGTGTGTGTTTACACAGTACGCTGAGCGAAAATCAATACCTTGGCTATGATTAGCCCTGAGGCTGATCCTATCCAACAACCAACCAGCTGCAGACGTCTCAAGCTCCCATCCTCTAAATTACCATCATGCTTGCTGCTTTACAACATAAAAAAACAAAAAAACAAAAACAAGACTGAAGGTTTCCTATTGCAAGGTCTCCAGGTTTTCTCACTGACCTCAGCTCTACAGATTTATGATGAGTTTTGAGAGCTAATTCCCTGCTCATGGTTTGAATTCTGCTGAAGTCAGGTGCTTAAGCCGGTGATGCGTTTCATTAAACGTGCATCAGCTCGGCCCGACGTGCACTAGCATGTTCTGTTTCAGTCAAAGTCATGGCATGCCTTGACAAATATCAACTATTATGACAAGTAGAAGAACTATAAACCTGTGTATGTGTGCGAGCCTGCGTGTGTGCGTCCATGTGTGTGCGAAAGATAAACCTGGTGCGATTGGTCGTTCATTAAAGCGAGTGGTGCAGAAAAATCAATAGGCTGTAGAAGGAGCTGACAGACCGTCCCTTGCTCTTCACAGCATCTGACACCACCGGTACAAACAACAACAACAAGCTGGAAACAGCAAAATCCAACAAATAAGTTTAGAGAGATAATACTTCACTACAGCAGTGTACCTGCAAGTATTAATTCACATGTCGCAAGACACTGTGGAAATACGGTTATGGTTTGGAAATAGGATTTTCAGATAAGGTACAGTATTCCAGCATTTTAAACCTTGCAGTCGATGTTGGCATTTCTACGAAGAGTGGGGAAGCACCGAAGAGCAAGAGAGAAGAGGAAGGAAGAAACAAAGAAACTGACATAGAAATGAAATGTTATAGAAAGACATGGTGTTCTAGATGCGTGTAAAAAGACCAGGCAAAGAAAGAACTTAGATGGCAGTGTGTGTGTGTGCATCCGTGTATCCGTGTGCATGTGTGTCTTTGTGAGTGTTTGCATTATGTGTGTGTGTGCATGTGTGAGAATGATGTATAGAAGGCGTAATGCTGCCGAGGGTCCTTGAGGGCTTTGAAGCCAACATAGGGCTGCTCTTCCCCACTCTCTCATTGATTGAACACTGACTGATGAAGTGCTCTGTGATCCAGTCAGGAGAGCAAATACTGACCACCACTATGCAACCCTGCCAGAGGAGACTGGGAGAAAGTGAAAGTGAGTGTGTGTGTGTGTGTGAGAGAGAGAGAGAGAGATTCAAGCTGAGAGTCATTATTCATATCTGGTCTCCTGTGAACTCCTCTATTCACTTCCTCTGTTTGTGTAGCGAGGATATCGCCGCTGTCAGTGTGTTTGTGTGTTTGTTGTACTGGTTTGCAAAACACAAGACCTTCTGCCTACATGACTCCAGGGTCTCTCAGTCAATCAATCAACCCGTATATACACCAGCATCCCAGATGCGTGCCCTTGGCTCCATGTCGATACAGTTTACAGTTGTTCTCCATCCAAGGCTGTGCACAGACTCCTCACTCCCTCTCTGTGAAGAAAACAGCTCACCCATCCCTGCCGAAGACATGAGCTGTTTGCAAAGGGAGCAAAATAAATCACCATAGAAATGTGTGATAGCATGATGCCCACGGGGCTTCCGACTGCCGGGTGATAGGATGTTTCCCGTACGCACTCTCATTATCAAGTGAAAAAGAAGCAGTAAACCAGGTGGCCAGCTAGAGGCTTCACTGACATATGATGTGCTGTGAACCTAATCAACAGATTGCGCATGGAGGCATGAATGCGGTCCCTTGTCCTCGTGGGAATACGGGCAGGCTATATCTCAACAAAAGGTATGTAGTATGATTTTTCTGAATAAATAAGCCAGTGGCGAGGTCAGGAGAGGAGAGATTGTATGATGGTGTTAAAGGAAAACAATGCTCAGTCTTGCTCTTAAGGGTGCCAGCAGGAAAGTGTGTTTTATTAGGCTTTCTTGTGGAATAATACCAAAATCTATGAGGGAAAACAAAGCCTACCAACAGGCTGAAGGACTGAAAGAGCAATAAACATGGAACAGACAGAAGTATAAGGATCCAAAAACAAGATAAAAAGACTAACCTCCTGGGCCCAGAGTTATGGTACTGAGGTTGAATCCTCCTCTGCTGCCCTCCTCCTCCATGTTGCCAGGTAACGGAGCCCCTGATCCCAGAGAATGAGACCAAGCAGGCTCCTCCTCCTCTGGGGGCCCGGAGGGTGATGGAGGATAATCCAGAGACCCCTTTGCCTGCTGCTCGGCTCCCCGAACAACTGCTCTCTCCACTGGGACCCAGTGAAGAGAAGGGAGCTGGTCCCTGGAGCCGTCCTGGTTGTCTGATCGTGGAGGTGGAGCCGGGTACCCTGATCCCAAGGTCTGGGTATGAGATGGGGATAGGGATGGGGATTGGGATTCGGATGGGAATGAGGAGGGAGGAGATGAAGGGGATGGAGATGGAGAAGTGGACAGGGACGGTGATGGGGACTGAGATTGGGATGGGGACGAGGATTGGGACAGGGATGGGGAGTCAAACAGGGATTGGGAGGGAGACGGGGAAAAGGACGGAGATGGAGAAGAAGATGATGATTGGGACAGGGACACAGAGGGAGATGGTGTTGGGGAAGACGAAGGTGATGGAGTTTCAGATGAAGATAGGGGTTGGTATGGGGATGGGGATGCGGACAGGGATAAGTCTATGCTGTCTGACCCAGGACCGGTAGTACTAGTAGGACTGGTGGTGGTAGTGGTGGACTGCCCTCTCCTATGACCCCTCTCTCTATTTCTCTCTCTGGATCTTTCTCTGGGTTTGCTTGGTTCAACAGGTCGACGAGTGAACTGTATTTCCCCTTTTGCTTCCACGCCGGCGAGCTCTCCACTCCCCTCCTCCTCTCCTTTTCCTTTCTCTTCTCCTTTCCCCTTCTCTTCCCCTCTCGCCCTCTCTTCTCCTCCTCTGCCCCTCTCCTCTCCTCTCCCCCTGTCCTCTCCTCTCTTCTTGCCCCTTCCTCTACCTCCTCTACCACTGGCTCTAGAGGTCACCGTCTCCTCCCTCTTGTCACTCGGCTGGGTTGTGGTCCCCACTTGCGAGGGTACGACACGGACCCAGGTTCCCCCTCTGGATGAGGTGGTTTCTGGTGCAGGGCTGGAGGTTGTGGAGGTCTGGATCTCTGAATTCACCCAGCTGTCATTGCTTTCTGTAGTCAGGGAGCGGTTAGTGAAGGCTGGGGAAGTGGATGACTGACCAGCGGGTGATTCTTCACTGGCTGGCGTAGAGTTTTCCCTCGAGAGACCAGTGAACCATGAACCTCCCCAAGCAAACAAACCTGCAGAGAGCACGGAATAAACAAAGGGAAGGAACGAAGGAATGCAGTTAATGAAGACAGAGAGAATAGTGCAAGAGACAAAGCCAAGAGTGACAAACAAAGCGAGAGATCATCTTATGAATTCTCTCTGCGTTGCCAAGACAGACAAAACAAACACTTCTAAGCTCTTTGTCTAAGCTGTCTGTCAGCTGTTTTGTTCTATCATTCTACCAGCTCTGTCTCCACACCCACATTATCAACGCTGGCATGCAAAGCTCTACTGACACTGTAAAGAAAAAACATTTATTTGAAGAAAAGGTTTGAATAATGCAGACAACAAGCTGAAGATTTCCCTCTATGTTAAACATTCATGACACTGGGATGAATATGACCGGAGAACATGGACAAAGTAACGAAAACATCACATGAAAAACGACTTTAACTTTCAATTTTCTAAATGACAGTTTCAAGGGCAGTTACACAGGCAAGCCATTTTAAGTTTAATGCCAATTAGCAGTATGTATTGGCTTAAAAGAAGCTTCAAAGCAACATGAGACATTGGTGGGGTTGTGCTACATCACAGGTTTTACGAATTAAGCATGAGAGTTCTAGGCCTCTTTGGAAGTCTAGTAGTTCCAAAAGAAGCCAAATAGTCGATGCACAAGCCGCCGGTGCATCAGTCACAAAACTGCAAAATTCTTTAATGTGGCAAGGGGAAAAGTTTATAAAAAATCATGACAACATTATGCCAAATCCAGACAAACTGTATTGGTAAAGAGGAATAGTACAATTCAATGCTCACTGATAGGAATAGACGAAGAAGAAGGCAAACTTGTTTATAAAGCACATTTAAAACAACCATCGCTGACCACAGACATGCATGCATAGTCGAACTAAACAGCACAAAACTACAGCCTCACAAATTAGCACAGAATTGAATGAGCTGGTATTTATGGCAGGCTTTTATCCAGGGCCAACACATAAAGAAATGTAACCTAGTGTAAGGAGCACAAAACCTGGATCCTTGAGAAATGGGGAAAAGTAATATTGTTTGATGAATACATTTCCCCGCTTTTATGTTTGGAGAAAGCTAAAGGATGCCTTCAACCCACAAAGTCTGTTCCCAACAGTGGGGGATCTGTAATGGTATGGGCAGCCATCTCCTGGGAGTCATTTGGTCCGATGATTGCTCTGGATGGTTGTTTAACGGCCAAGGAATATGAGGCCATTTTACAGGACTAGGTGCACACTATGGTGCAAACAATGTTCCTTCATTATGTTCCTATATTCCAAGATGAAAATACCCCATACACACTCCCAAACGAATTCAAGAGTGGTCTAATCAAGACAGAAGTAAAACAACCTCCCACAGACTCCCCAATCACCCGATGTAAACATCATTGAACCTTTATGGAAAGTTCTGGAGCACAGATTGCAAAGTGGTTTCCACTTCCTTCATCCCTCAAAGAACTGGAGGCTTTCCTTCTTGAAGAACGATCCGATTTCCTACTAGACTGTTCAAAATGCAGTATGACAGCAATCCAAGGACAATTGAAGCTGTTTTGAAGGTAATGGGTGGCCCTACTCCTTATTCGGTACTTGAAATGTATACAATGTGAGGTATTTCCATTATTTTGTTCATCCATGTGTTTTCCACCTGCGGGGGAAAAAGGTCTTGGGAGGGACTCAAATTAGGGACCTTTGCTTTCCTAACTGATATTTAGCACCCTCTCCCCTCAGCACCACAAAGCCAAAACACAGAGGGAGAAGACATCAGGGAGACAATTGCCTACAGCTGGAGCTCATCAACCGTTGCACCTGGTGTCAATCGCAGCTCGTCAGCGGCCCTATAAGATAGGCAGCCACTGATGACCGCTGGACACACTCCCTCTGCTCGCCAAATGAAGCCGCCTTCAAACTTCAGCTCACTGGGACACCGACACCCTCCAATATCCCCCACTTCTTCCCCTCACTACCTCCAAGTTTGTCTAATAAACTCCCCTCCAGGGGCTTGTTTGCACCGTATTTGCTGTACTGTCTGGCTGTTGCCCCACATCACAGACCTGAACAAATTACCTCAATAGAGAAGCATGTGCGCATGCTCGTACACACATGTATGTGCAGGATACACAGACACACACAGCAACAAACCTCACCTCAACCTCCCTCAGCACAACTCATGTCACTGCTCAGTCACTGCTTCGTACATCCAACACTGTTAAAGTCTTTGCTTTGTAGTATATTTCATATTCCCTTTGTCTCTTGCTGGTGCTTGACTTGTTCTCTTACTCGTATTCTCTTTACAGCCTTTCATTCCCTAATACACATAAGCACTGTCAGGTAGCAAAACCTAGTTGACAGGCCATATTAGCCTATTGATTCTATGTAAGTGCAATAACATATATGATATCATATCTGCTCACCTGGTGTGCCAGAGGGATTTGATACAGCATCTGTCTGGCTCCCCTTGGTGGCTGCTTCCTCTTCCCCCTCCTGCCCACTTGGTCCTGTGGTTCCCTCCTCATCGTCCCCTGCCAGGTAGTTCCATGGCTTCCAAATGGACTTGACAATCTTTGAGATCGCCTAAAATAATGGATGGATGGATTCATGGATCGATGGAAAATCACCCGATTCTATGATGCTGCTCAAGCAATTTAAACTTTGTAATAAAAGAGCAAAACCAGACCAACCTTCTTCTCAGCAGGAGTGGGAGGAGGGTAGGTGGTGGCAGGGACTGGGGGCCTGAGAAACTCCTCTGAGTCGGGACCGGGCTCCAGTGGCTCTCCCCAGTCTAAGGAGGTCTGTCCTGGGCTTCGTTGGAGGGTCACATACAAACCTGAGGACTCTGAAGACCAGGGGTCGGAGGCTGAGGACACAATCAGTTGGATGGTAATTACTGATCCACGCTCTTTTGGGATCAATACAAGTAATCTTCCAATGCATATTTTTGATCTATCATTTGAAGATTTGAAGATCATTGCTGTATTGGCTGCCTTACCAGCATCAACACTGTGGAGGCTGGTCTCCTCCTCTAGGTCAACCAATCCTGTCCAGTTAGAAGGTGAAAGGTCATGGCCATCAAAGGAGCCTGCCTGGATATCTGTGCAAAGGACAGTTTAAGTTTTGTTTTTTTATTATTATTAGTATAAATATGGGTATGCAGTATATTTGTATATGTGTATATACATATATGTATTTGGATATATACTTGCTCATATTTTGGTGCAGTGTTTTACCTGGCTATGTGCTTTTTATCTCACAGTGTTTTCATAATTTATTTTGTGACTATTGTGATGCTCACATATTTCAAATGATCTGTCAGCTGCTATGTGAGTATTTAATAAACTTAAACTTAAAGTAAAAAAATATATATTTATTCATGTATATATTTATCTATTTGTGTGTTCTTACAGTATCTGTGTTTTACTGATTGATTCATTGATTGATGAAATGGATGATGCTACAGATCTGATAGTCGTAGACAAATGTAGAACCTCTAGTAGTGGTGGTTCGCTCTGTAGTGAGGTCGGGCCTATCCGTCCCTGGGGATTCAGCATCACTTGAGCCTGCCAGGTAGCTCCAGGGCTTCCAGAGGGAGGTGTAGATCTTAGAGATGGAACCTGTCTTCTTCACATTACCTAGGGAGACAGGTTGCAAAGATTCGCCGCTGGCATGGCAATTGTTAAAAATTTTATCCAGTGTATCTCAAAGGTTTATTACAGTTTAGTTTTTTGCAGGCAAAGGCCAGCATGAAAGAAATGGGACAAAGAGCACAAAAGACTGAAATGAGCTGAGTATCTAATCACTTCAGTACTGAGTCTAGAAAATTAACTTTGAGAGATCCTGTCCGTTTCCACTTAAAAACAGCTCTCGCTCCCTCAAGGACTCTGTCAATCCTGCAGTTTAACAAATATATGAGAATGGGATACTTTAAAAAAAAACCTGGGTCAAAAATCTGTGTTGCCATAGCTACTCCAGTGGCAATGGCATATATTGTCATGGTTACTACATTGCTTTCATTCAGTCAAGGCATGCTCTCTATAGCAGCACTTTCAGGACTCTCAGGAGTGGAACAATAGTTGTATCCATTTATCCCATCAACTTTTATGGTCATTTCTGATCTACACTCAAATAATAATGATGTAGTATATGATGTGTAGTATGTATATGGTGTAGTAAACAATGTATATGAAGTATGCACATGACCTAATATAGGATGTATATGATGTGTATATATACAACAAAATGTTATGCTAATGCAACCAATGGTTTTCCAAGCCTCAACGCTGCATAAGAGAAACCCTCCTGCTCTGATGGTACAGTACCTCTGTAGCAGTAAGCATCATAGAGTACTGTGTTATTGTCAACAGTGCTGTTGGGTGTGATGGTCCTGACTCCTGGCTGGTCCCCTCCACAGTCCTGGCGGGGCCAGGTAACCGGGTAGCGGACGCTGCCATCAGAGAGCCAACCTGGGGCACAGCTGTCCAGACCGGCCCGCCACGCCAGGTAAAGCTGCCCCACCGTGGCCAGCTGCCCCCCCAGGGACACACAGCGGTCTGAGGCCGAGGATAAAGACAGCCTGCCTGGGACGGAGGAGTGGAACACCTCACCTGGAGGAGAGAGACACGGGAGGGGGGCTTGTTACGAAGCAGATGATTCCTAACTGGTTTCTGCCCTGCTTCTTCTGCCTGCCAAACAATTAATATTCTGCAGATTGTGTCTGCTGTAGTTACAGTACAGTGTAGCACCCAGTGTAGGTAGGCATCTGGGCTGGATCACTATATAGCATTACAGTTTTTCAACCATATTGAAAATTGCCTATTCTAATGGTACTGATGCTTTGTAAGGAGGCAGAACAAGATGCAAGTATGAGAGTAAAAGACACAAGTTGTGGCAGCTTTAATGTGTGTGTGTGTGTGTGTGTGTGTGTGTGTGTGTGTGTGTATATACCATCCAGTTCTTTTGCAAAACAGTACACGTCAAACAGCTCATTTGGGTCCCTCTTCCCATAATTCCTAACTCCAGCAGAGTACTCCTTGTGTCCATAGCAACCAAGCTCTGGCAACAGGACAGAATAGCTGTGGAGAAAACCATGTGGGAGTCATACATGGGAGCTGCTGACTGTTTATCTCTCTCTTTGCTAATGACTGTTGATAAGTAGCATAAAGGATTTATGGGTATTTCAATGTATGAACGTTATCTTAGCTCACTATGTATTTCTTTTCATTTAGACTTCATATGTCAACTGCATTTGTCATTTGAAGGGCAGGGGATTAAAATGAAATAAAATAAACAACAAAGACACAACAGTGCAGAAAAAAAGGACATGACGTACCGAAGCAGATAAGGTAACAAAACATAAGAACTGAACAGCAAATGAAATAACAGATTGTACAATAAGAGAAGAGAGAAGTAGTAAACAAAACAACAAGGCAAATGTCTTTATATCACAATATTAATGGCAGGTTACAAAAGCACAGCAGTCATCAAATCAAAGCACGACCGCACTGCAACTAGCGAGCAGCACCACGAGGAAGTGACAAACTCTTCTCACCGGACAGTCTGGTCATCCAACCATCCCGCTGCACAGCTGGCGAAGCCGTCGTAGTACGCTGCCCACAGCTGTGCTGGCGTGGCGATTCGAGCCGAGTTCTCCTGGCAGGCCCTCTGGGCGTCGGCGAACGAGAGGGCATAGCGGGCACTGGGGGCCTGGTAGTGGAAGACCACACCTACACAGACAGACAGCAGGGACAGGTGGTGAGGTGGACAGCAGGCAGTGAGACTAGCGACTTCTAATTTCAGAGATATACCAACACAGTTGGTATATCTCGAGCACTTCTATTCATTCATAAATTCAAAATCAATAGATCAGTGGGATATAATGAAGAAAACATTTTACTGTGACTACAAACAGATCAATTAAACACTATGTGAGTCTCAGTTGAAATTTCACAGCCGACCGCACAAAGAAATTATCATTGGTTTTCAGACCAAACACCTTAATTAAAGAATTACACAATTAGTTGGCTGGAAAACACAGATAATGAAAACACAAACACAGTAAGCTGGAAAAGTGCTACCAGAGCAACCAGATCAATGAATTCAGTCATTATGATATTGATATGGTGAATCAATGTTATTAATCTTTGATTAAATTAAAGGGGCTGGATGAGGTTAGCAGTGCTGCTGTTCTCAAGCTGCCATTATCTATTGTGTCTTTTGGTACAACGAGCCTGGAATGTGAGAAAACACAAAAAACAGTTTATTCAGAAGAAGAAGAATTTTTAAGCCCTTTGTGTTAACGCAGCCATTAGCTCAGTCTGCCTGAAGCATTTTCAATTAGCAGAAACGCTTCCTTGGAGCGTTGTACCACTAAACTTCCAGGGAATAATCAAGCCTTCTATGGTGGCTGCTGCACTCACCAGAAACCACCAGGGGCACAGTGTCTCTCTCATAGTCGTTACCCATGACAACCTGACAGTGGTAAGTGCCCGAGTCGTTGGTTCGGAGACCATGGATCTCCATGGTAGCATTCAGGGGATTGGCAGTGTATCCTGGCAGCCTGACGCGGCCAGTGAAAGCCTTATTCACCTTGATTACATCACCTTTGGCAAAGAAAGAGAGGTTTCTCCATTACAAAACATGGCTACTGATATCCTGCAGGTTTTAGAAATGAAAAGTGACTTTAAAGGGCCCTATCATGGGAATTCAAAATCCCTCTGTTTATATATACATATGATCAAAACTGTTTAATGCAGACATTGTTAAAATTTGAATTTGTTTGAAACACACAGTTATTGCAGGCAGTTTCAGGACTAGCTCCAGTCAACATATCTCAGCTGGAATTGGTCTTGTTTGGCTCCCCTCGATAAAACATTTATAAAATCCTTCAAGTCAGGCAAGTTTGCAGCATTTGAACTGACTCCCCAATGGAAATCCTCTACTCAACACTTCTTCCTCATTTTAATTAGAGGAGCTGCTGTTGTCAACCAATCAGGCTTCAGTATTGTGACTGTTTTGCATGTGAGGACTTCACATTCATTCATTAAATACCCTTTTAACTAAACTGCAAATATTTGCAAAATATCATGAAGAAGAACATTATTCTTATCCTGAGCCACAGTATATTTGATAACAAAATCATGAAAACTGAATAATATGGGACCTTAAAAAGATGTGCGGCTCTACTACATACATGTATGATATCATAGATTTCTAACAATATAGGGTTTAAGCCACAACACAGTCAGGTTTTCAAGTCTCTTTGTCTTACCCCTAGCAGAAAGCACAGTCTGCTCCTGAGCACCCCCCTGTCCTCCTGCTGGCAGCCTGAGGACAGTCCACAAGATGTGGGGGGGCTGGCTGGAGGAGCTGGCCTGCAGGGTGAAGATGCAGGGCAGCAGGGCTCGACCAGCCAGAGTTTCTCTCACTGCAGGGT
Organism: Centroberyx affinis; assembly: GCF_046629955.1. Lineage (NCBI taxonomy): Eukaryota > Metazoa > Chordata > Actinopteri > Beryciformes > Berycidae > Centroberyx > Centroberyx affinis. The sequence continues at coordinate 745,283 of NW_027278814.1, read as the reverse complement.
GGGTGATTCTACGCATGTTCACTATAGAAGAGGTCGCACCTAGAGAGGAAGAGAGGGAGAACGGGACATGGTTGGTATGCAGTTAAAGACCCCATGAAATGACTTCTTTACTTCCTTGATTTGATGCATTTCCTATTCAAAAAGGATGTTGGGGCGGGACATAATGCATTGAGGGATCATTCAAAAGTCTAAACCAATGGAATATGAGTCTGAGAGAGAAAGACAGTTTTATTTGATTGGAGGGGTGTGGAGGGGCGGGATTGCTCAAAAATCTGATGGTTTTATTGGATAGAAATTGATATTTATGCCTACTAGTGCAGCATGAAGTCACCATGAAAGATACTCTGTTTTCCAGGGAGTAAAAAGTAATGGGAGTTCATTTCATGGGGACTTTAAATATGCTTGAGGAAACTTTTGCTTGCAGGTGGGATATCACCATGGGGAGAGAGAGAAAAGAAAAACATGCAGTAAAGAAAACACATTTCCTGCAGAAGAGTCACCAGATGTGCATGTCTACTCTGGGCAAGGGCAGAGCAGATAAATTGTTTTTGACAAAGACATGAATCAATCTGTTGGGCTATTAGGGTAAATGACTTATTCTGCACGCAGCAGTCGAGGAGGCACATAGATAGTGTAGGCTGTAGCTTCTCACCAAGGCGTCTGCTAACAAGACCTCAGGGATTCATTAGCAATTTCACACTCACATTTCCACACCGGAAACCAAGAAGAAGAAACTTGCCTCTCATTCCAGCAAAGGAACACAACGCCGGCCCGTTACAAAGCCGCCGGGCACACACACACATTCATACACACACACACACACACACACACACACACACACACATACACATACACATACACAGACACACACGCACATACACTAGTGACCACTATGGCACATTGAATTCAGCAGAATTATTACAATTCCTATTATACATTTCATCCTACTCCCATCAGACACTTGCTCGCTCTCTCTCTCTCTCTCTCTCTCTCTCTCTCTCTCTCTCTCTCCCTCTTTCTCTGTCTCTCTCTCTCTCTCTCTCTCTGCCCCCTCTCACTCAAGCTAATTTGGTGTGATTTGATGTAAAAGGGTCGGGGGCAGTGTCATTCTATAAAGTGCTAGGTTCGTGGCTCTGCGGGCAGAAACCAGTAATTCACTCTGTCTGGTTGCCATGATATACAGGCTCGGTGTAACCATGACAACGGGATCACCTATAAAAACATTACCCTCTAACCCGCCACCCCCTACCACTTTGTGGCTTCCCCCTCTGTGTTGTTCACATACCAAGCTTCCATAAAAATGTGGTGTGAATTTTTTTTTTTTTCACACCAAAATAACCCACTTTCTAGCAATAACCTACTTCCATGGCGTAAGTAACTTTCATTCACTTCTGAAATATCGCACTCAATTTTATAACCATTATCTAATCCTTAGCAAGATCATGAGCCAGCTAGTTGAACTCATGACATCAGTAAATAGCATGGACTCTGTGAGATGTGAGACTTTCTAGCACCCACTATACCAACATAAAGCCAGGAGACACATTTCTCACAAACCTTTAGTCAACTCAGCTAAAATTTGTTCAGGGATCTTTGCAATTTGCTTTCCATTTTTGTCCAACCCATTCAAATTTCCACTGTGTTACTCAAACACATACATTTGTAGAAAACTAATATAGGCTTAACAAGAGGCACTGACTAAAAAAAAAAACACAAAGCCTTATTTGGAATAATGCAGTTAAGCTGCATAGTGGAACTGAATCCCCGAACGATATCTCCATCTGCATTTAGATTGGAATGTTTTCACAAGCTGAACCCCCTGAGAGTATCTCTCTGTGCTGAAGAACGCCCCCGCTGCCTTCTCCCTAAATCAGAGGTAATCACAAAATCACAAATACTAGAGAGAGCGAGAGACCGAGCAAGACAGAGAGCCAGAAGGAGAGAGAGAGAGAGAGAGAGAGAGAGAGAGAGAGAGTGTGATGGGGGGAGAGAGAAAGAAAGGGAAAACCAATGGGAAAACGGAGAGAATGAGGGAGTCTGAGAAATTGAATGGTTGAAATTGAGAGACTTTGGATGACAAATGCACCCTGAAGCATGGCAGTGACAGACGAGACAAAAGCAAAACAGCCTGAAAGAGGAACAGAGTGCTGGAAGTGACATGAAGGACACTCACTGTCATTAACAGACGCCATCTCTCATTCCTGCCACTCCTTAAAGAGTTCACTGGCCTGTTTGGATTAGGGTTAGACTGATACAGGGTTTTCAAGGCCAATATTTTTGTATTGAAGATATTAATATTTTATATACTGTACTACTGTGCAAATGTATGCAGCAAGGTGCTCCAAAATCTAATCAGATCATCTATTCTATAGGGGGTAAGTGTGTTATAAGAGTGAATGCATTGTTCTTCAGTTATTGTGTTCAGAAGAGTGTGTCTATACACACACAGCTACACACAGACAAACAGACACACAGCTGCCACCATTACAGCATAATGTCCCGCATACCAAGTACCGTGGTGGCAGGACATAAAAATAGAGAAGTGCAGGGATCAAATGCACCCAGATCTCAGCCCATGTACAGCTAACAGTGTTGAGTGGTAACATGTTCCCAGTACGAAGCAGTGAATTACTATTTCAATTTCAGTAATAATATTATGGTTATTATTCAAATCATCATCCTGTCTAAAGACCAGACTGAAGTTGAATTATCTAAAAAACAACATCCCACCACCATACTCAAATTAGTGGTAGCCCTCGCAGTTACTGTGGGCTCAGTCTGCGTTAGCTTAGATGAAAAATGGCACAAAAGGTCTCCTTCCCCTGGTGGAATTATACTTTGATTTTATCGAGCGAAGAAATGACAAGAACATTGTTGTCTGTAGGGTAATGAATTACCGCTGTCAGGGAGTAAGAACTCAAGTAATGCTGTAACTTTGGAAATGATTGATGCATTATTTTGTTTGAGTAACAAACCCAGCGCTGACCCCTAACCATCATGCATGCCAATCACAGGGAAAGTAATTAAGGGAAGCAACTTATCTTTACTGTAGGCAGTCAGCAGACTGTGTGTGGGACCTCAAACCCCCGACACTATCCGCTAGAGACCTGCAGCTCTGAGATGTTTTGTCTTTTTGTTCCATAATTGTGAATTTTATGCACACTTGTAATTGAACAGATGGTCGACTAAACTTGCATAAATGGGCTTGGAGGTGTTCCAGCTCAATCCCACTGAGCATGTCTGCAAACATCCTCAGCATGTCAGCACTCACTTACAACACTCACATTAGTAGAGGACTGTCTTGTGTGTTTATTCCTCTGAAAAAAACTAAAAACTGGGTATTGTTTTGTTCCTACTGTCAACTGCCATTCTATCCTTTGGTCCACCCGCCTTCCTCCCCTCCTTCCTTCCTTCCTTCACTCTCCCCTTCCTTCCTTTCTGGCTTCATCCTTCCCTCTTTCTCCTCCTTCACTAAACTCATTTGTGGGCCGACATTATCTGCCAGTATTGACTATTGTTTATGTGGTTCAGACACTGACTGTCGGTTGCTGCCGCACCTGGAGATGCAGCGGCTGATGTTAACAAGACACACAGACTGTATGTGGGAGACAGACAACTCACCCATGCCAAAGTACAGCAGCAGCATCAGAGCCAAGAGGTTCTGCCGCCCAGCTGCACACGGAGTGAGCACCATCCTGGACCTGGAGAGAGAGAGACAAACAGAGAGGGGGAGTGAGACAGGATGGAGAGGAGAGACAGAGTCAGAGCTGAGAGGAGAGGGAAACGCAAGGTAAAGTTTCATATGTGTATGATGCATGTCTTTCAGTTTGGTTGTAGCTATCTATTTTATCAATGTTTCCTCTACATCTCCCCAAGCAGAACATCAAACTCATGCTATCATCCATATTCATGTGATAAATTTGTGTGTATGTTGTGCAGTGTTGGCACTGCGCAATATCATGCAAGGATGCCCCTCAAACGCGAAATAGCACATATTAATACCACCAAAAAAACATACTATAAAACATAATTTTTTATTACCTTTTTATTACCTGGAGACCTCGCCACATCACATACCCAGAGTCAGAACTTACTGATCTTGTCTACTAACATGAAATACTAAACAAAAACTTTAAAGCTACAATATTGTTGCTGTCGGGTGAAAACTAGCCATGACTCAAGCTAAAGCCAACACTGTTTCTTAGTTTCAGAAAAGATATGTGGTTTTCACCCAGCAGCAACAATATGCAAGTTTTTGCCTTGAGGCAGGAAGTATATTGTTAGTCTCGCCCTCCCCCCCCCTCAGTTGGTCAAGTTCATGCCCCAACACCTGTCACTCATCTGGATGAGCTGTCTACCTTGAAACAGCATCTAGCCTGAGGCTGAGGTAACTGGCATCCACAGATCATGAAGAAGCAGAATGCAGACCATCTGCAATAAAAAAAGCAATGCCGATGTTCACCGGGCTTTTGAACGGGCCTTGTCTGCTGTACGTTTAGCTTCGTATTCTTCATATTTTCTTTTCTTACTGCTTTCTGCCGTTGTTGCTATGACTTCCCTGCTCTGTGGCCACTAGCCTCACCTTGATGGCCACAACCCAGCTCACCGCCGCCCACGCCCAAACAACACACACCCACTGCAAATACACACCCAAACGCCCCGAATATCATTGAAAAGCCAATTTCAGGCATGTACACACAGACAGATAGAGGGATAATGCATAATATATCTAATATATTTACTGGTATTTTAATGTGAAAGAGTTGTGTATTGCAGCCTTAAGGCCACTTTAGGACCCAGTTACAGTTCAGTGGATCTTGTTTGAGAAGAAGAAGAAAAAGTATTCTACTTTCTTTGGTCAGTTGTCAGCCAAGGCGGCTGCCCTAGATTTTGCCATTGACCTCCTGTGCTTGTGTGTGTGTGTGTGTGTGTGTGTGTGTGTGTGTGTGTGTGTGTGTGTGGTGTTTCTGTGTGTATGCCTTGCAGCCAGTGAGCTACATGAAAAACAAAATGAGCTGCTATAGCTAGGATAGACTATTGTGTGAAAGGCTGTAAACCACTAGCACTGCAATGAGACATGGTGACCTATGAACCCGTGCACTGAGGATGCACCACTGGTATTCAATATTGGGTTGGTATCTGGCTAAAATAGGGTTTCAGAATCCCTAATGTTAAATCTGATGATACCATATGATGAAACCATATCCTGATGAAAAATGATTTTATGTCACATATAGAATGATAAATCTCTAATGGAGAAGAATGGATTGTATCTCATTTTGTCTAATGACCCCAAACTAAGGGTCTTAGTCTTCATTTTCACTAAAAGTAGTGGATCAGATTGGTGCTCAACGTCAGCTGATAGTTAAAGTTTAGTACACTGAGTCAATATCTGCAGTAAAAAAGTGATTTTGGTGCATTCCTACTGAACAACATACAGGAAATCCTAGCCCACATCAGAAATGAGCTGCTGAGTTTGCCAGAGGATTTGGCTTGAGGCCCAAAGCTTCTCAGCTCAATGGAAGGACACATGAGACAGTGTTTTATTGCACAGCCTTGGCAGGAAATGGAGATGAGGAGCAGAATACGTTGTTTTAAGCATAAATATGTGTTTCATAATTCATCATCTTTTAGTTGACATAAAAGAGAAGAAAAAGAAATTAATCTAAATTATTCATGGCAACAAAATCTGTCCTTTTGGTGCATTCTTGATGACACAGGCATGCCCAGGAGAGGCTAGTAGACAATATAGAATAGTGCTTGGACTAGAAATTAGTCCAACATGTTGGGGCTGTCTAGATTTCAGTTATGTAAAGTAATGATTTACCCAGGAAAGGGAATGGTCAAGCCTCTTTGCATTCACCAAGGTAACAGCAACTCATGCCAATGGCATCCCTGATGCTCAGAGAGAAGATTATGCAACACCAGTATACCAGTTCAAGCCTTTATAAACTACAAGAATAATGGTCACTCTCTTTTCTAACCTTGTGAAAGCTCACTAAAATCTTATACAGTATAAAACTGGAGCGTGTGAGACAAAGCAAAAATGTTCCTCTCGGATAGTAAAGCATTGTGTGGTGGCTGATGCCTGCCAAAATTAACTGTCGTTAAAAAGCAATTTGTTGTGCCATTTTAATAGGGGGTAGCCACGGTGGTCTGTGGACTCCAGAGTGAGGGGATCCTGGTACGGGTGAGACCCCGCTGTGCCACACACTTTGAGGCATCCCATCTCCAAAGGTGGGTTAGGACCCAGTGATGGGCTGTGACAGATTGGGGTCGAGCCATTGGACTGGGTGCATGTTAACGGCCTGAACCATTGGTTGAGCTCGCTAGGTGGGTGACAAGAGATTTCTAAAGGCTTGGAGAGGGTCACGACACAGAGAAGTTTGCCCAGTCCCGTTGTAAGGAGAGAGGGTTAGCGTCTTGCATCAGAGGGCATGGGACTGGCAGGGGCCCAGCAGCCACCGCCGACACCACCGGAATACAGAGAACGGCCTATGGGCATCTCTATGAACGCCATACAACACTGTGTGCCTATAGACACCAGCCATTCAAAGTTTTACCAGAGGGGATTTACAACATACACTGCACTGGCCATCCAATCACACCAGCCGCATACTAACCAGCCCCACCTATTGTTAAGGACGAGTCATCAGATGTCGTGAACGCCTCCCTCTAAACCTCCTTTCTTCACTTTCACAGGCATAGTTGTGTCTAAAGAAGAAAAGAGCCAGAAGTCTCTAAAATGCTTCAGTGGACTTCAATGCGGATGTCTATTCGACACATTTCCACGTTGTTGTCTGAATAGGACACATTCTCAGCGCCTACGGGTGGAGTGACAGAGATCCAAAGAGAGCCAACAGACGAGGCTGGCAGACCTACATTACGGCTCAGCACTAAGCTGTCAATCTGCTGGAGCTGGAGACCAACTGGCCTCACCATCATCATGTCACAGACATGATGGGCCCCTCGACCCAAATCTCCTTGAGTTCTGCAGTTGGTGGGAAAATTGCTTGGAGAAAAAAAAATGAAAAGTGCGGAACACATAATGTCAGCTACGGCTTCAGTTGTGAGTTAAATCATGTTTGTGAGCATAGCATGACAGCTTTATACTCACAATGCTTCCATCGCCATACATTCAAGTGTGTGTGTGTGTGTGTGTGTGTGTGTGTGTATACTGTTAGATGATGCTGTCTCAATCCTTCCTACAGCTCTATTCTGCTGTGGCCTCATGAATAAAGCCATATTTGACAGAAAACTCTTAAGGTAATTTACCATGTTGACTCGTTCAGACACACACACACACACACACATTTACTTACACACACACACACACACGCAGCTATAATGGCATGGCTATCATAGGGCACCATATCAAGCCCCAGCCGCTGCACAAGGTAAGTCAGTGAATCTCATCTAGTGCAATCACACACACACACACACACACACACACACACACACACAAACACACTTGTACTGCACCCCCACAAATGTAGATGCATGCAAACACAAGCACACATATTGGCAGCTTGCGTCTCTAGAAATCAGTTAAATAAACGCTTGATTTTTCACCTTCCCCAAGGTGGTGGAACTCTGTGTATTCTGCTAGAAAGCAGGAAAGTGCATGTGTGTTTTGTGTATTGTTTATGTGCTACATTTTTCTTTCTACAGTTAAACAATCATATTTTTCTCTTCTGTTTGGCCTTGGACAGAATATTGTTCTTCACCCACCGGGAGAGAACTCTGTTTGCCCCTCTGGGAAATGAAATTCAGATAGAGGAAAAGGCTGAGAGTTTATTCTGTATTTCTACAGAAAGTCCCCAAACTTTTCTTGGGCAACAGTATGATAAATCTAACTAATAATAACGATAAGAAGAAGAAACCAAAATGGCTAGAAACAGGGGATGATGAGGAGAAGCTGAGGATTCAGGACTGAAGTAGAGGTAGTTTTACAATAAAAAGTCAAGCTGTCAGTCTCGTTATTCCCCCTACTTGGACCTGACAGGACAATGTGATTCCTTTCTTTTCCTTCTCTTTAATCATGTCTCACAAAACTATTACCTCTAGAGAGTGGCAGAGTGAACAGCAGAATAACGGCTCCAGATGAGTGACAGACAAAGTGGTGGGTGGGGAGAGACAGAAGAAGAAGAAAAGAGGAATAGAGGGAAGGACATTTTATAACCAATGTGAAAATAATACTACTCCACCATGATGGAAGCTCTTTAGAAAAGCTGCTTTGGCAGCACCATAATACTTCTGGCCATGGCTGAATTTTAAACATCCATATGCTTGCACAGAGGCAATTTTCATTAATGAATTGGAAGTACCTTGTAGGCGACTGGGAAAAATACACTGGTGGTACATTGCAGTGGTTGGTGTAATAAAAGGGGCATCAGAACAGAGCGCATTAATTGCTCAAGAAATGAAAAAATGAAAAACAACTGCAATGGGAAAATTGTGAATTGAGCTGAATCAGGTATTCACTTCCTACTCCCTCAAGGCGCCGTGCCCTCTCTCACTCCTCCCTCCTCCACACACACACACACTCACACAGATATATACACCAAACACACACATACCCTTTGTGTTCGGTGTGCCCGTGTGGTGACTAATCACACTCAAAGCAACTAATGACTCATGCAATTCTGGCCTGGGCTCCACATGGAGAAGAGAGACTAGAAGGCTGCTGGTCCCTCAGTTTTCCAGATTACACACCCCATCCTCTCACACTGACACCATTGATCTCACTGGGTGCAGAGACAGGGGTTATTTAAACCCACACCGGCTCGATAACAAGCTTCGGAGAGGCCAAGCTAAGATTTGGCTTGATGTGTGTGCAGTAAAGCGCGGACAGCAGGCGATTTAGTTTATCAATCTCGAAGATTATTGGCAGACAAGTCTAATAAGTCTAGTGAGAACCAGACAGAGGCAAGTAATGCTTTGAGTCATGACTCAGGTGTGTGGTAACTGTAAGTAGGTTATACAGCAGTTACAGCTCTCCTGTTCTTTTTGTTCATCATTCAATATTCAACACATGTAGCAAAGAATCATACTGATGTGATGTTTAATGCATATGTCACCAGTGGTGTGTAAATACCTGAGAGGGATGCACAGTTAAGGTACATCTGTTTCCAGCCCCTCTGTAGAGCTATTAAACTGCTGTGGAGCCGCACTCATCTCATTTATCAGTGCAGAACTGCAGCAGATGATCTCTGTTTTGAGCTCACTTTCTGTCTCTCCCTTCCACCACCTTCCCTCTCACCCCCTTTCTGACACTGTCGCCTGTGTGTGTGTGTGTGTGTGTATGCATCTGTGTAGGTGTAACTGTGTGCGTGTGGGTGCATGTGAGCCGGCTGTGAGTTGAAAAAAAAAACTCCATTTAAATGCATTTAATCAACATTGCAGGCAGATAGGCTATTTGTAAGTGTGCATATAAAAGTGTGAGAACTCAGTACGGTAACGGATAGCCCCTAGAGGAAATGGAAAGCGGGGTGTAAGACGAGAGAGGCCCCGCTGGAATCAATCACCGCACATTTCTGTAATGCATCACGGAGGATCAAATCACACGGGTGTCATATGTCATGTTGTATAACCTGCAAACCCTTCATTGAAAGAAGATGAATGTACTTATTTCACTTAAAGGAGGAATTCGCTGAAAAACAAAGCTGATTTATTATGTGCATAATCTCCAACTGTAAACAGTCCTGCACAAATTCATTTGGTTTGAGAGCTACTGAGAGTTAATGAGTATGAATTTGTCCGCTTAGTAATATTATCCAGTGGACACTTATTCCATGTAGTGTTAAATACAGCTCAGGGAAATTAAAGAGTAAGAGTATACCTAAAGACCTAAGGACTGACCTAAAGACTCATGAGAGGATACTGTTGAGAAAGTAGTTCTGAAATTAGTAAGTTTGCTTTATATACAGTACTTTGCACAGTGAGTAAGGCTTTAAAGAAATTCAAATCAAGCCAAAGAACTACAAAAATCTTCTCAGGTTGAAACAGTGAGGTTCAAATGTATTATAGGTGGAATGCCCCTTTAAGCAAATAGCAATAAAGAGCGGTTTGGTGATATATATCAGGGTCAGAGGTCAGATATATGTAGCTAGGGGCATGCTGTCTAAGTGGCCGCTATTCCAGCTGAGGTCAAAGGTGAGGGTTCAGAGGTTATGTCTTGGTAACAAAGCCAATAGAGGATCAGCATGAGCCATTGTTATCATCTTCAGTATATTAGTTAAGTCTACACATCTACACATACACTGTTTGTCTCAGATTCTCAGAGTCACAATAAATGGGCCACAGTTTCATGCGCAGGGAAAGGTGGTCAGAAAAATGAGTATCTTAGAAATGAAATGGAATAATAGATACAAACACAGACATACAGGTGGGACTTTATCCAAGAATTCTTCATCTTTAATGATGTGCTGAGTCTGTGGAATATCAACTAGGTGCAGGAAGAAAAAAGAGAGTTCTGTCCTTCAACAATGTTTATCACTAGTGCCAATGCCTGGAGAGACAAAAGCTACTGTATCTCCTCATTGGAGCAATCTCACATCAGCAGATAACGATAACAAGAAAGAGTCGCCGAGTAGAGATATTTCTAAAACACAATGGCAATAAGCAGTAACCGTCCCTTTGAATGTGACCAATCATTCTAATCTGCGGAGGCACTGGGAATGCTAATATAACTTGGGAGCTGCCTTCAACCAGAATAATGTTAAATAAGACATTCTGCCCATCTAAAGAGCTCGTTCCTAACCAAATGTATTGCCCTACATCTGTCTTCCACCAGTCAATACCTTCGAGGAGAGCCTCTGGCCAAAGACAAAGAGAGGGACCTTTCTCTTTGTGTGGGTGAGCTGTTCAGCTGTGGTCTCATCTACGCTTGTAATGATTGGCCTGGTGGGTAGCGTTAGTCCCTCCCAGGGTAAAGAGTGCACTTGATTGATGGATTGGTTTGTCCAACCCCGCTTGGGTTTTGGCGACGGGAGAGTCACTCAACAAGGGGTTCAGTACACCAGGGAGAGAGGGAGATGGAGGCAGAAAGAGTTGGACGTTGCACCTCATCCAGCACACAGCTCAAAGCAACATTGTGCATTGTTCTTTTTTCTTTTTTCTTTTTTGTGGGTGGGGGGGGATAAAGGCTTGTGGTTGAATCATAGGCTCTGACATTTGGGAGCTGTCCAGTGCTGAAAACACAGATAGTTTCAGCTCCGCAGACGGCAGTCACTGTAAGTCATTGTTAGGCTCAGCCCGTTCCCCCTTTGGTTGTAAATGGATCACAAAGTTCAAAGAGATCATAAAATTCCCACTCTGTTTTATAGTCTCGCTCGCTGTGTGCCAGTTGGGCCGTATGTTTATGAATTACACTTGGGACACAAAACAAAGACAGAAAACTGTCCCCTGTTATTTGCTGCATTTGAAGAACACTAGCCACCACATCACTCTATTTCTGAGTCTAATCAACACAATTTAAATGCAGCATAACCATAAAGCTGACTCAAGAGCAAAGGCCTGTGGGTCTCAGAGGTAAAGCTTATTTTGGTCACACCTAAGCTACTTTAAGCTAGTGGTGGTACTAATTTGCATTTATAGTGCCATTCTGTTAGCTATTAACACAGTATTAGGGGAATAGACCTCATAATCATCTAAGTGACATATTACAGTGGGCACTTCCATACCAGAGAGAATAATATCAAACCCCGAGTGAAAATTATCTTTAGCTTTCACTGCAAATATGCCAGCAGCTTGGCTCCTGACAGACATTCATATTAGAGAATGAAAAAAACAGACATGCACATATTGTCACTGCATTATGGCAACAACCTCCCCAAGCACCTAGACAATATGACCAGCCATGCTAAACTGTCTCTTTTCCCAAAAAAACATATGCTTATATCCGAAAATTCGTTTACAATATCTCATCTGTCTAAACTCATCTCTCCCATCTGACAGGACTCTATTTTCGTCTTCAGCACTGATGCAAAGTGACTCCCAGAATCAGAGACGAATCAGAGACAGACACAGCAACGATATTGAAATAAACAATACTGAATCTGAGATAGCGAGGCAGTAAAACTGGGCCAGCACTCTATCCAGAATCAGACGCTTCCCATCTCCACGACACCGCTCCATTTCTCCACTCTCTGATCCCTCTGGTCGTCTGAGTGTGGTCATCTACATTGCTGGCAGGCTGCCACAAACCACCAGACAGAGGTGAACACACACACACACACACACCCACATACACACACACAAATATGCATGCCTGGGCTCATGGACGCATGCACACCCACTCAAACACGCTCTCTCCCTCACACACATACACTCATCCGGACAGAATGAAAAATGCATGGGGCAAACTTTCAGTCGGGTCGCTGAGTCTCATTCCTCACTATTTTCCCTTGCCATCCCCCCCCCCCCCCCCCCCCTCCTCTATCTCTCACACACATAGATTTCCTCAGCTGGAGCTTGTCTATAGTGTGAAGTTGCCTAGTTAACCTCGCCTGACTAACTCCTGCTTTATGGCACTGACACACAGCTGGTGGTAGGCTCACTAACAAGGCCAAAAGAAAAAAAACGGGACTTGGACTCCTCCAGACTAGAACAGTGAATAGAGGGAGAATGGGCTTTATTGGGCTGCAGGGGCTCTCATATCCTCAGACAATACAGCTCATTTGTCAAGGTGACCTGAACTGTTCTCCTCCTTCACAGTGATTTGTACATGCCAGTGTGTTTGTTTATGGAGCAGGCAGTCATCCATGTATGAGCAAAGACTTTCAAAGGTCTTTTTACTTCACAACTGCTTACTTGGTACCAGACATTCATCCTTGTACCACTTTCTTATACAATTTGTCACTTTTTAGTGTCATTCTTGATTCTTGACGAAAGCAGAGTTCGTTTGACTGTAGAGTCAAAATGTATTCTTTCATGTGAGGATAAAATAAAGTGTGAAGCAGCCAGCAGACATTGGTGGGCATTGATAATCCAGTTTCCATACAGTATCTCTGATGTCATGCCCAGGTTTTGGAGGTGGACCAGTGAGATGTGTTTGGCAGTTACCAACACATGTTGTTTGTTCACCAAAGCAGACTCATTTACATAATACATTTCACAACACCTGTTCAGGTGTTCTGATCTGCTTCTACCATAGCGTCAAAGGAAGGTACCACCTTTTTCCTTTTATTTTTTCATCTGAAAGAGAAATTCTACAACGCACCGCAGCAGAAAGTTCCTCTGATAGGGAGACAGGATCTCCTGAGATGAAGCCGTGTAAAGGACACACTAACAAGGTTACTTCGTGAGTTTATGATTTATGCATGCGCCTACACGGGCCGTAAATATAGGCTAATATTAAAAGCTTTGGTCTGTAAATTATTAAAAAATATCCCAAACGTGTGCGATTTGTGTGCGTCGCAAAAGCTGAGGTTTATGGACGCGCAAAAGAAGACGCATTGATTGGTCCTGGCAATTTTCACCATATGACTTCACAGGAAATACTTATTACTTACACTTATTAAATATGCTTTCATAATTAAATAGATTGTCTATTTATTGCATTTATTGGCAATATGAAAACCACTTTAGAATTCCCATTAAATTGACTAGACCTATTTTTTCTCCAGCTGAAAGTACCATACATTAGAGTCAACAAATTGAAACACTTAAAACCCCCTTCCAGCAGCAGCGCGATTATACTGATCAAACGCCTCACATTACCCGATGCAATATACTCAAGGCATGACTTCAGATATGATTCAGTGACCAAATCGTTAATTTCAAAAAGCATATTGACTAAAAAAATGGCTATGGAATTATTTCACTCTTACCTTATCTGACAAAACGAGATGCGTCTTATTGGTGCAATCCTCTGGAATGTGAGCGAAAGGTTGCGCCTCAGTGCAGGTGCTCTCCGATGCTCCCAGGGTGCAGAGACGACGAAACAAGGGTGAAACAGCACTTTGCAGAGGCAAAAAAGATCAGGGTGAGTGTGTGTGCACAAGCCTTCCCCGTCCTGGACTTTTCACACCTTCGCGTATCCTCTCCACACTGAATATGCACCTTTCATATTCAATTTAGAGAGAGAGAGAGTGGGAGAGATGCGCTAATTCGGAATAGATGCAAGCTGCAAGCTGCTCTCTCCCCATTCGCCAGCAGCTACGCTGAAGGAGAGGAGCAAAATCAGTTTGAACAAAGAGGCAAGCGGTGACAGGCAGACGGTTCCAGCGCCCCCATTCAAAGAGGGGGGACGAGGTGGTGGTGTGGTGTGGTGTGGTGTGGGTGGGAGGGGGAGGTTAAAAAAGAGAGAGGGTGGGGGCGGGGGGGGGTGTTACTTTATATGACCATAATCCGATTCCATACATAAACCTCAAAGGTTGATCCGGTGTCTGTGAATTAAATTAGAATTTGCCCATGAGCTTACAGTGACTGTCCGACCACCAGCTAAACCCCTTATCCTTAGGCTACATCCTCATATCCTTATCTATAAATTTCTGCAAATTTCCATTCATCTCATTTAAATCTTGACACAAGTTGTGTAATTACAGATAACATTCATTGTAAGCCTACTAGCTTAACTGATGAGTCAAAATCAAGATCATGTCTTGCCTCTCAATGGAGTGTTAGGAATAACATGTGACTGTTCAGCTGAATTAATTGCAACTGTGTCACAACTGCTCTGTGAAAACACAGCTGTCTTAGATGCTTCTCCTGGCACACTCAACCTGGCAACGGCCAACATTTCATCACTGCAGTGGGGTCAATAAAAACCAAACAACATCAATCCTCATGAGCGCATTATAAAGAAGGAAAAACTAGTGTTTGTTGTTGATGTTGGTGTGGAGCTCAGACCAAGGTCACCTGAGCACAGGTCCAGCTCAAACGGTGATTTGTATCATTGATAAAGTGAGTATAGAGCAGCAGGGTCTTTGTTATTCATCATACTGTAGGACTGCAGTCTGTTGCTTAGTGCTCAAGATGGTTTTGAATTATGCATCTTTCCTTGTTTAATGGAGGCAGGAGTTGGTTTTGGAACCTTAATAGAGCCACTAATCATGGACATGATGACTCCAAACTAAAATCTATATTTGGAGAAGAGATGCTGGCTGCAGCATTCACTTTAAGCATTTATAAAAAATGTGTTGCCAGTGTCTCCTGAAACCCAAAATGTGCTACAAAGGGTGGAAGTAAATACCAAATTAAAATGATATCATATTATATGTGTTTCATCCCAGGGTGAGTATTTGAATCCACCTCTTGGTTGATGTTTTGAGACATAGAAATGGTCAAATGAAATATTCACCACAGTGTTTTCAAATGTGATGCATGGTGATCTTTTAAGAACCCTGCAGAGGAAGTGAAGACTCCTGCTTACACATGACAAGTCTACATACTGTAGCGTGTTTCTTGGTAGTTTTAGTCCCGACACTGATCGATCCACCATTGATTGGGGCAGTCTGATGTACGATTGCAGGCGATAGAGGTATGGATGCACCAAGATCACTTTCCACAGCCAGTACTGATTCTGCGTTGTAGTGCTGCAGTTTCCAATAACGAGTATTGATCCAATTAATTATTTTTACTGACCAATGTAGACTTCTGTTTAGGTCTTTACACAAAAATATCACAGGGATTACAGGGATTATTATTACAGGGAATCAGGTATATTCAGGATATTGTCTGATGTACCATCTTGTTGTAACCTGGTATCTGCATGATATCTGGCACCAGTATTGGTCTTGGTGGAAGTATCAATCAATATCAATTGGTGGAAGGATCAGTCAACAAACATACAAACATACACACATATATATGGTATGCTAGATCACCTCACACACACTGTTATTTCTTCTTCTCAGAACATAAAATAAATGGGAAGATTGGCAGGGAAAAGAGGAGAGAGATGTGACAACAAAACAGGAGCCAGCACACCATTTTCTAGGTAAATGTACTTGTTCATTCAACCAAACAGGCACCTCATCACGCCTTCTTGGTGTTTTAGGGTTTTTGTTTTTTCTCACAGTAAATGCACCAAATATGAAGAAAAAAATGCTTGTTCCAAAATCTCCATCTGAAATGCAAAAATTCAGATTTAACAAAGCTGTTTCGTGATTCAGAGAACATATTTTAGTCGCATTTAATCGTATTTAGCGTGTAAACACAGTTGCGATTGGGTTCATCTCTAATCCCATTGCAAAGGCTAGTTCTTGGCTTGGGTTTGTTGGCTTCAAAACACAATCGTGGTGTTTTGTAATACTCGCGGCAAACAGTAGGAGAAAATATATGCAAATTGCAGTCACTGGCTCACACTCATACACACACACACACACACACACACAGTGGTTGGGTTGGAAACTCTAGCCAGCGGTTAAGGCCTTCCACTGATGCTCTCGATTCAGTCACTGTGTTTATTTTACAAACAGACGCATTTATAGAGAAGTTTGTTGATGGGCCTCCCATTGGTGAGAGTGATGAGAAAAACAGAAACAAACATAGCAGTGGGGGATTCATCTGGCTCTCATTGCATTACCCATTCCCTCAGAGCCAGGGAGGAGGAGGAGCGGAGAGAGATTCAGAAGCTAAACACAACTTTCAGAGTTTTACTGCAAATGCCTCAGGGAACCGCTCCGGGGAGCTCATCTGAATATGTGAAAGCACCCAAAGACCGTCGGTAGAACTGACATTTTAGGATAAAATTGTTTGTTCTTTGCTTTTTTTCCCCCACTTCTGTGCCACACAACTGCAACAGAGAAGATGCTGCATAGTGACAAAATATCCCAAATTATGAATATTGTACATGCACTTTCACCACAGGAGGTGGAAGTGGGTATTAGAGCTCTATTTAGGCTCAAAGTTTATGGCATGAAAAGGAAACTTTGGATCAAGCTTCACACACAGTTTCATGACACATACATACACTGCACATACTGACAGGATCATGCATACAAACACACACACACACTAAGCAGCCTTGACGTGCGTGGTGACTTTTAGAAATGTCAGGCGCCCCGCCAAACAGACAAACGATGTCAATCATTCTTCAGCAAGGGAGCAGCCACCCACGAACAATAGAGAACACAGAATACACTGGGGAGGCAGGATGAGGACGATGATAATACAGAAACGACTTCTGGAAAGCTATTATATCATCTTAATGCGAGCAGAAAACAACGTCAGAAGTAAAGCACCATGCCCTCAGTAGGAAGAGACTGTAATGAGGCTTTGAATAGCCTCATGATTTCACCATGCTGTGAGAGGCGTGTGGTCTCTTTAAGCTACTGTCTTTGCTTATTATTTGTTGTGGAGACTCAATCTGCATGGCTTTCGGTTTATGGCGTTGCTGTTAATGTGAGCAGATCAAACAGGCTAGCGAGCACGCCACATGAAAAGGGGGAAAAGAGATACGAGAGCCAGACCTCATGTGCCGGAGTCTCCCAGTGGAGAAAAGCCTGAACTAACAGTTGCTTTGGAGCAGAAGGGATAGCGTGTGTGTGTGTGTGTGTGTGTGTGTGTGTGTGTGTGTGCTTGTGTGTGTGTGTGTGAATGCATGTATGTGTACTTGTTGGCCTGCTTTAGCGCCGGTCTTTGTGCTGATGGGGCAGTCGTTCAGACTAAGGTTTAGCCACCATGCGGCGTCCAAGTGTTCCCGAGCCAGCGGGCCCCATCTGGGCAGCAGCAGCAGCGCAGCCACGGAGGAAGTGGGGGAGACGTGGCGGGCAAACATGCTAACCACATGGAATACCTCCACACAGGATAAGTACAGGCCCGCTGCTTCACTGCGTTTGTTTTGGCCCAATTTCCACTTTGCCATTTGTAAAAGTCATTCAAGTCGGTTGGCAGCCACGCAGACTGTCGCTACAGGAATAACTTAGCGCCCTTGTCAGATGAACACGTCACATCTCCAAAATGTCAACTTTTTAGGAACTAAGAAAAACAGCCTTGTTTTTTTGCATGACAGCCATGCATTTTTGAGGTTATTTAATTGTTTTTGAAAAGGTTTCATAAACCCAAGATTGCTAGGTTTTTCTAAAATGCAAGTGTTGTAGATTTTTCTAAACCCATAGAGGAGTATGTAATCTGTCAGTTGAAGTTAATATTTTAAAGCATAAAAATCACCAAAACTGGAGTTGCTAGGTTTTCACCTGACAGCGATGTTATGACACCTTTCATACTTTCTATGGTGGATTCACTGTAATAACTGTGAGATTCTCCTTTTATGATTTGATGCATATGTTTGTGGAGAAGAAAGGCAAACTACAGCCTTTTATTCCAAGTCAAATTTGGCTCTAGGTTAGAGACATTTTCTTTTTACTGTAAGATTGATTATTCTATTTTAGGGTTATAAGATGGGAAGGAGAGCGCCATCGGTCTTTTCAGGTAAAATCTGCTACATTTAGCCACATGATAGGAGTTACAGGATAAAAATATTGGTCAGGAATGAAAGAGAAAACAAATCTGGCCGGCTTGGAGAAAGATTAGAGATTGTTTAGAAAAAAAGAACATAAACAGCAGGGGAGGGAATATTAACAAACAAGAGAAGAAAAGAGATTGGACGAAGGAAGAACAAAAGAAAGTACCAATTCCCAAATCACGGACGGTTTTACAGTAATAGCACAAGTGTTTGAGCTTCATGCTTCCGGGAGGGAATGAAACTATTTCAGTGAAACCTTCTCCTTTGATTTCTTGTTCTTCAAAGTTTGTGCTGTTTTATTATGCGTGTGTGTGTGTGTGTGTGTGTGTGTGTGTGTGTGTGTGTGTGGTTTTTTTTTCCCTTTTAGTGTCTGTGTGTAGCTTTGTTTGTACATGTGTCAGCCAGTGTGTCTGTGTGCACATCTGTGCTTGTCTGTACAGTTTGAATGATGTGTGAAGCCTTTAAGATCACACTGGATAACAGCTTTAACACCCCCCCACTCCCCCCCTCCCCCAACACACACACACACACACACACCCACATACACACACAAACTGAAAAAAAAAAAATTACACACTCAATTAAACACTGATCTACCTTGGTACTTAAAATTCAGGTCATGTGTGGAGTAGCAGCTGTGTGTGTGTGTGTGTGTGTGTGTGTGTGTGTGTGTGTGTACATACGTGTTCATGCATGATTGGTGTGTGTAGGTATGACTGAATGTGTGTGTGTCTGTGTGTGTGTGTGTGTCAGTCTCTAATGAGCTCCCCTGTGCAGCATCTGTGGTCTGTGTCACACTCAGCCTTCATCCTCCTCCTCCTCCTCTCATCCTGTATCTGAGTCTCTCCTCACTGAGGCAGATAACAGAGCCGCAAGAACAGACAGGAGGCAAAGGGACGGTGCTTTGTTACACACACACACACACACACACACACACACACACACACACACACGCACAAACACACACACACACACACACACACACACACACACACACACACACACACACACACACACACACACTCTCCTACTGCAGCACATGTACATCTTTTATGTTAATTAACATCGTCCCAAACAGACTCTACTCTACTCTACTCTACTCTACACTGTATTCTGCTCTACTCTCGTCTTCTCTACTCTATTCTACTCTACTCTACTCCACTGTAATTGCTCTACTCTAGTCTACTCTACTCTGCTCTACTCTACTCTAGTGACTATTCTACTCTATTCTGCTCTGCTCTCGTCTACTCTACTCTATTCTACTCTAGTCTACTCTACTCTACTCTACTGTATTCTGCTCTACTCTCGTCTACTCTATTCTAGTCTACTCTACTCTATTCTGCTCTACTCTATTCTGCTCTATTCTCTACTACTCTATTCTACTCTTCTCTACTCTACACTGTTCTACTCTATTCTACTCTACTCCACTCTATTCTGCTCTACACCACTCTGCTCTACTCTATTCTACTCTACTCTAGTCTACTCTACTCTATTCTGCTCTACTCTATACTACTCTACTCTATTCTGCTCTACTCTACACCTTTCTACTCTACTCTATACTACTCTATACTACTCTACTCGACTCTGTTCTACTCTACTCTACTCTACTCTATTCTACTCTACCCTACTCTGCTCTACTGTACTCTACTGTACTCTACTCTACCTCTACAAGGCGATGTAAATGTAACATAATGAAAGATCACCAGCAGCTGAACTGAACTGAACTGTATTTCTCATCGCTCCAGGTAAGACCTGCCCTAGTTGGCCTGAGACTAGAGCGAGTTTCAGTCTTATTGCCTCACTCTGCTTTTTGTGACACTGAGGGGAATGAGAGTAAATGATCAAGTAGATCTACAAGCCGACTCCTTCCCCAAGTTTACTTCAGTTTTTACCCTGTTTCATCATCCAGGTCTTCTTTCTGTGTTCTCCAGCCTCTTTCTCTTTGAACGCCAGTTGCCAGAAAACATGCTCCACTTTCTCTCTGTCTTGGCCAATGACACTCTGCAGTATGTTCAAGGACTGTATTTCATAACACAGTAAACACCTTTCATAACACCATTAATATCACCCTCCCCATCTCGTCTCAGCCTCTCTCTCCTTCTTGCTATTGAAATGGAAAACATGGACCTCTTACCTCTTTCCAATCAATGCAAATACAGGATGCTTTGCACAGAAATACAGACAATGATGTCAAGTGTTGCCTTCAACCCAGAAATGAAAGAGAGAAATGGTAAAGGCCATGACAGGTGTTTCTACAGAATATACACATTGACTAAACTGTCATGCTCAGCAGACCTGTCAACGATGGAGAATAATACTAGAATAAATTTGATATAAAGGACAATTTCACAGCATTTACAAGCGAGAAATAAGGTAAGTTATGTGGAAATTTTCATTTATGGGATGAAAAATACATTCTTGTTGTAGTTTTACAGGGTCTCTTGCAGTTTTGTCTGTCTAGATATTTGGAAATTAATCGAAATTAACCCCCCCTTTCTCTCTCTCTCTCTCTCTCTCTCTCTCTCTCTCTCTCTCCCCCTCGCTCTCTCTCTCTCCCCATTCTCTTTCACACACACACACACACCCACATACAAATGTCTAATGAAAATGCCCATCTGTTTATTTTTCCTAATTACAAACATTTGGCTTGTCGGAACATTAAGGCAGCGTTTATCCAGCATAATTTCTTTAAAAACATAACTCCTGCTCTGCAAATCCTGAACATCTTGAAGACACAAGACCATACAATTCAATACAAACTGGAGTTACATGGTCAAGTTGGCTGCGAGTATCAGAGTACAAAAACATCCAAATGTTGAATTTTAAAGACAGACTGCGGGTCTCGTTGTCATTTTGAAACCTGATTGTCCTTCATTTGTCCACCGGCCTCTCAACATCTCTCTCTCCTGTGTTGTTTGGAGCCGGAGCGCTCTGAAGTGTTATGTGAGGATTATGCAGACGGGCCTTGAAATCCTTCAGCATTAGAAATATTCATGCTTCACAGTGCTTCAAATCGCAGCATCATCGTCTCGCCCTTGACAAGACACTCAATCACCATAAAGCAGAGGAGCAGTCAGAGGCTCTGGCAGGGCGGCATGGCACTTGAAACTTCTCCATGCATCTTTATTCAGTTTTCTAAGTAATTTGATTGAATTTTAAGTTGTTGTAAGGCTAGTATACCCATATGTGCTCTCTCTCTCTCTCTCTCTCTTTCTCTCTCTCTCTCTCTCTCTCTCTCTCTCACACACACACATACACTCACACACACACAAACAGTGATCACTGTGCAGTGCTGGTCTTTAACCTCCTGGGTAAAAGGTCAGTCTAATTGAAACCTCGGCAGCCTCAGGAGAGCTGAACTGTGCTGCACTGTGCCACTCGCTGATTGCTGATATGAGGTCTCCTCCCTCGCCCTCTCTCACCTCCCTCCCTACTGCAGGACCATTAATGATCTCATCACTGCGATGCAGCCGCTGCTCCTCCACACCTGAACTGTGTCCACAGCTCCCGTCTTGCTCCTTCCCGTCACTTTTGGAATGATAAATGTTTGGAGAAACTTTCTTGAAGGACGCACAGTTGCTGTGCTTGTCCTTGGCGGATGTTTTGCTGCAGCAGACTATAAGACAGAGTAAGTTTCTCTGCTGAAAGACAGGAGGTGATATCTAAAACTATTCTAACAACCATGACAAGGTATGGGACTGGTCTGATGTCACCAGGCAGACTGACCCTAAAGATTTCAGACAAACCATAAGAAATTTCTGGAATTTAGTCCAGTTTTTGAAAGTAAATTTGTTTCTTGTGCATCTTTGTTTGCAAACTTCTTTCTGTCCTTCCTGCACAACAGCTTAATTTACTTCATACAATTAAACAGGGAATGGTGAGAGAATTCAAAATGATCTTGTTGAGGCAGCTCAGAGATTGATGCTTTAGGGCCATCTAGTGGGTGAACTCAGTGACACACAATGCTTAATAATGGGAAGGACAGTCACAGTTACTTATTACAGTAAGATGCAGTATAATCATATATCAATATGTGGAAAGATTTAATCAGGTTTTGTTTTTGTTAAGGACTTCAACTGGTCTTCAAAAGGAGTATTAGAATGAAAACGGAAGTTGTGCCTCATATTGTGAATCAGCCTTATTATATTTGCAGGATATAAGCATTGAGCAGAGATGAACTTCTGTTTAATTTTCAGGAGTTAAAAACACCTGTGAAGACAGCTTTTATTACAGAATTGACTGCAGATGATATTCAACTTGTCTGTCACTGCCATCTACAGGAAACACTGAAAAATGTACTGAGAGCAGCAAAACTGGAATGTGGAGAGCCAATAACCTTTATTTATTGATCTTAGCAAAACAGAGTGACAAAGATTTACAAGATGAATAAATAAAAAATAATATTAAAAGAAAAAAAATAACAAGATACCAAAGGGCATGTTTACAGGATAATTAAAACAAGAACTCAAACTATAATTGCCCTTCAGCAATTCACATTGTAGATGACCTGTTTTATTTAACAGATCTAATATGTTTCAGCACCATGGACAGCATCACTGGTTGTTTAGCACCAGTTAGTGATTTCCTCTATATTTACCTGCTGGTCAAAAACAGAAGGGTTTCTGGTACCAATATGAAGCTAATTCTAAAGCTAAAATCAAAATCGTTTTCCAGCCTACAATAAAACAAACCTCGCAGTTATTCTGAAGCGTTAGTAGCTGTTCCCATCTTGTCCAGAAGGGGTCTCCCCCCGCCGCTGTAGCTCTCCCTCCACATGTGTCTCCCTCTCAGATGGAGAGCGGTCCACGTCCCATTCATCAATCTTCTTTTATTCACAATGACAAAAGAGACATCAAATAGGGAGGCGTGGGAAAACACAACAATGCATTTCAGAGCACAGTCAATGGCTAATATATGCAAAGTGGGAATAAAGCGAGTCCAAGCGCTCTGTGTGTGTGTGTGTGTGTGTGTGTGTGCGTGTGTGTGCGTGTGTGTGCGTGTGTGCCTGTGTGTTGGGGGTTGGGGGGCTGGAGGGGTAAGTATTTCTAATTTGCTATTTCTATATCTGTCTAATCATAGGTCTAATGTATTTTAATAACTAAATTGAACAAAAATCCACAGTAATATCCAAAATGTTCTACTATTTTTGGATATATTTCTAATATTTCTATAGTGGCATATGGAACATAATGAAGAGGAACGTACAGTGATACAGTATTCCTGCGCCACAACCCAAATTGTTTTTACTTCCTCCTATTTCTAGCAGTCTCGCAGGATCTGGACCCATCGTCCCCAGAATGAATCTGAAATGATCTGTCTCTCCCCCGGCTGGCTGCTTACTGTTTCCCACCCAAATCAAAAGGGGCGAGTCGCAGGGGGTCATGTCTGGCCACCCCTCAGGAGAATAACAGGGTCTCTGTCTGCCCCCCAAACCACCAACGGTTCTCCACCGTCCCTATAGCAACAGCCAAGGACCCTAGAAGGCCCCAGACTGGGACGTCCAAGCAGATGCCCATAATTAACGTTGCTATACGGAGGTGTCAGTCCTGCCAGTCTGCCTTGCATGGAAGCAGACCCTCTCCCAGACCTGTCACAGGCCTATAGGGCTGGGTGAAAAATGACTGCCCTGCGGTGTGTGTGTGTGTGTGTGTGTGTGTGTGTGTGTGTGCGGTGGTTGTGGGTGGAAGGGTGTGTGAGGTGGGGGGGGGCTGAATAATGACTGCCCACCAGTATCTGCCCAGTCCTGCCAAAGGCTACACTCCAATATTGACCATCATGCATGGGAAAATTACAAAGGATGCTGTGTAACACTTAACATCAGCGCTTCCATGATTTTGTGGCATTTGACATCATTCAAACCGAAAAAAACCCCCAGCTATACACCAAGTTATAAAGATTTGATCTTTGTCGATGAGGCTCATCCATGATCTCATTAAAATACTGTCAGTATTTTATAGACTTTTAAAAGTAAAGCTGACCTTGGCTTGCCTCATTGCATGTATGGCCATCATGAGTATTGCGTTAACAAAGCGATGTTCTCATTGAAGTGCTGTCATGACACTGACTGACTGGGTGTCTGGTTTACACGGTTGGCTGAGAATGGGATGGTGTCCCAGCCTCACGCCACATCCAACTTACAGAGATCTGGACATCCCATTCCAGAAACGTCCATATCCTGAAACAATCAGACCTCAGTGATGCATATCAGACCTTTTACCATTAATCACTTCACTCATATTCTGTAGTAGAGGCATTAATGCTCAGAAGAATATTTACAACTGTAAGTTAAGGAAAGCCGGTATACAATAAGCTGTAAGATTAGAAAAAATGGTTGGCAATATGTTTGTGTTTGTAGTTTGTGTTTATTTTTTCATGTCAGCTGGGCTTGAGGATAAAAAGCCAGCTGGTTTCCTCACTCGGTGGCCCAGTTTTGATCCTTCAGATTCAGCTATCCACTGAAATATCATCAATGTGTTTTTCCTGAGGCCTTGCCCTGACCTGGTCAACTGATCAGCACTGATTGGGTTAAAGACACATCCGTCTGCTGTCCGGCAAGTGACATTAAAGGTCACTAAATGCACTGTCCATGAGTTCATCAACAGCCCTTGGTCAGCAGCACACTCCACCAGCCCAGGGGGGTCAGGGGGTCAGCTCACCTCTGACCTGGCCAGCCCTCTCTGTCGTCGTTACATAATAAGATGTTTCCCTCTCCACACTGATGAATCTGCTCCGTTTAGTGGGACAGAGGGTTTTAAGGAAGTGTGTCTTTATGGGGCAGTTCAGCCCAATTCAGGAGGTCTGTAAAGGGAGGCTAGTGAAAATCTATATGGGCTTGTAAATGCTGAACAATAGAAAAGCTATAAGCTGATTCAGGGGTTTTATTCATATAGGTTGGTTTCGATATATTCTACTGGACTGTGATGACCAGTATTATGGTTACACTGAGTTGTGGGTGTGAATGTTACTTATCATCTAAATACAATAAATGCAGTATTCAAGTATTACAGATGCAGAGCACAGTGACAGAAGATTTCAAATTCTGTAATACCAGAAAAAGGCACCTGAAAGTACAGCAGAAAAAAATGAAATTATGTTCAAGTGAAATAAGGATAATTGCGGGATGATTTCCTGAAATGTTAAACTCCTTACTTACACAGACAGAACCACAACATCCAAAATCGTCAGTAAGGGATTTATTCCCTCAGGGGTCATGGGTTCAGCGAGCCAGACACCGTTTTATGGGACCTCAAATCCAGCAACATGGGGAGGTGGGACGGGGCTGTCTGGGACAAAGCCAGCCAATTATAGTCTGGCTAGACACATCGCACTTACATGCCATACTTCCCTACGTGGGATTCTGCTGCTAACATTAAACCCACACTGAGCTGCTGGACATGTGTACAGACTGTGGGGGTTGGCTGAAATGATGACAGAATATACAAAGTAGCGAAATTTAATGCACAAAAAAGTTTGATTTCAATTATGTAAAACATAATAATAAAATGCAATTTGGCAACATCAAAAAGAAACATCGAACCCAGAAAACAGCTTTGAAATCTAGGCTGCATTTAAGACATTTTGGTATTTAGTGGTATTTATGTAGTAGAGCAGAACTAAACCATGTGATTGTCCTGTGCTGAAACATTAGAATCAGAATCAAAATCATTGTATTGGCCAAGTATACAAGGAATTTAGGTATGTGGTTGCATGTGTACGTTGTTAAAAGACAGAAAAGAATAAAAGATCATATAAACCAATGAAAACAGTAGCCTAATATACTGTATAAAACAAACAGTGGAAGAAAAAGATAGATCAGAATGGTTCAGTTGTTTAAGTTCTTAGAATAATTCTGAAGAAAAATACAAAATTGAAACAAGTCCAGTCTTTTGTATAGAAAATTGATACATTACTGTATGGTTTTTATTAACCGAGCCTCATTCTGATGTAAATAACCCAAAGTGTGGTGTATAGGCCTATATCACTCTATATCTTCATTTGGCATTAAAGGAAAACCATTGTTTCTTATATTATTCAGTCAAGGATAATGTGAGTGTCACTTCCTAGATTCTAATCCGATGCATCATAATGTCTCCAGGTGGATACAAGTGGACTATTGGGTGTGAAGGTGAAACACCGTACTTAACCTAAAGATCTTAAATAGCCTTAATTATCTTCCATGTGATATGGAGACAAGAGCTGTGGTACCTGAACTGTAGTTACTGATAGTACTGCTGTCTTTTGATTTTATCATTCTTATAATAATGTACATTCATTCATTACCAGAACCCATCTTATAGTGAACGTTTAAAATTATTCATCAGCTCAAATAATCATCATATTCTAATAATCTTATTTTTGCTGCACTACTAAACACTACTAAACTAAAACTAAAACAGTTGAAACCATACCTATCTGAAATAATGTACTAATATGCAGCACATAGTTTTCAGCAATATTTTTGCTTCTATGTGGGTAAATAAGCTCTATGTTCAAAAACCAGGTGGAAACTTATAGGTGCCAAAATGTAGGCCTTGGCCTCTTCAAAATTACTAAATTGCCAAAAAGTTATAGACCTAATGAAATTATTCTCAACTTTACTTTCCGTGAAACTATCGAATAATAAAGCCAGTGGATGTCAATATGATTATAGTAAACATTTTTAGATGTCCATTGTTGCCCGGCTGCTTAAACCAGCACCTAAAGAAAAATAATCAACTGAGAGGTGATAATTGACTGCAATGAATTTCAGACGAAGGTTGTGTTAGTTAAACCTCAGCCTGTGTGGAATATATCGGCCTATTTAGTGGACCTAAGAAGTGTTTTTGTCCTATAGTAGACCAACTATGCTTAGCAAAAAAAGAACTAAAGAAATCCTATAAAAAGAAGGTAGAAGGTTAATATACAAATATCACAACAGAAATAGAAGGCCCTAAAGGAATATTCTAGAGGTAATATGGGAGATAAGAGACATACCATAAAGCATAATAAGGTCACTACAGACTCCCTACTGAGTAGCCTACAACAGACACATATTATTGTGATTTTTCGTTAGGATAAAAAAAAACTAATTTGAAGAGGCCTGTACACTTTGGTGGTTAAATATTTTGGTGTTTTATTACATTGTGTGAAAAGAAAAAAAAAACACAACGTACTTTACTGTGATTTTGGGTCAGAATTTGTTGATGACAGCGACACATTATCTATTGCTGCATCTGAATAAGGTGACGAACTCTCCCACGACAGGGAGCGCGCGCCTTTTTGGAATTAGCCACGCGACACGCCTTGCATAGTAATGGTGGCTCGCGCTTTGAGCTTGAACTTGACCGTCGGAATGCGGCTCGTGGGAACGCAGGCTCGAGGGTGCCCTCCTCTATTCAGCGTACACAAGTCGGTGTCAGCTCTGATTATCATAAAACCCAGCCTGCTTCAAATTAAGGGACAAGGGCTTAGTCTCTCTCTCTCTCTTTCACACCAGGCAGGGGAAGAATTAACAGGTCTCTCCACGAGCCTGCGTCGGTAAGGATGTTTATTTTATTTGGAGAAAAAAAAAAGTTTGGTTGTCTATATGCTATATCCTCCTTTCTAACCCTAAAGAAAAATTACGATAACATTTGTATATTATTCCTACAGGGAGTTACACTGTGTCTGTGGAAACAACAGAGAGTTTATAGCGAACTTGCCAAACTTTATGGTATTTATTTTTTTATCTCCTGTGGTCTTGCTGGAAGGTTTTCTGTGGTATCATATTTCTGAATTATAGTAGCTGCATGATATTTAAAAGTTTTGCCGTGATATTTGTATAGCATCTTTCTAAAATGTCTTATAGGTTTACTATAGGCCTAGTTCTTCCTAGAGGTATTATATATCATGATGTTCTTCTTGAAAGCAGTTTGTGAGATAGATAATTATGTCTGGAATGGAAAGGCTTTACCAAAAGTTTGGCTGTTACTGTTCATTTGCTAAAAATAACATTATCATGGCCAATGGCAAAAGCTTGTCTGTTGGCCAATGAATTTTAAAACAACGGTAGGTTTTTCAAAGTGTCCCTAAATGTTCGTTTTATCAAATTGTATCTATTTCATCTAATTTTATCTATGGTGCTACCTACTTTTAATATCACAGCCTAATTCATTGAGACAACGTGGATACATCTGTCATAGGCCAACAAGTTACCCTGTATCTAGTAAGTGTTATCTCTAATTTCTTAGTTTTTTGTCTATTTGTTTAAAAAGTTAATTTACAGTGTAGCATGTGGCAATATCAACTTTAATTTCAACATCAGGCCATGAGGCTGCTTCCCAAATCTACTGCACAAAATAGACAAATTAAATATTCTAACAATACTTCTATTAATTTCTTCTTAACTGTAAATTAAACTCACTTAAAAATCCAAATATATCCAGTAGACTTTGTTCTTATTGACTTCAAAATTACACTGCAATGGTTTTGAAATAACTGTAAACTAAATGTTACTTACAATACAACAGTGTTCAATAGTATTTTGCAAACTAGTCTACAATAAATACTGAGAATCAAATAGATTAAATAAAGAGTTCAAATAATAGGAAAGTACCTACAGTAACTTAGCCTAATTAAATTGAATATCCTGGGAATTATTTTGATGTACTAAACCTTTGCTACAGAGATACCTGAGTAAAACAGGCCTAAAATAATAACACTTCTATATTTGGGAAATCTATACTTGAGCAGTCTCAATTGCACAACTGGCATGATGCTATAGAATTAATTACAAAACATTTGAACATGTTTAATTTCAAACATTTTTAGAGCATGTTATTCTTAACTTATAGCATTTATTTAAGTCATTATTGTGTATAGATAAAAACCTCTCATATAGGCCAGAATTGAATCTTATACTGTATCTTAGTCACATCAGATTCAGTCTAATGTGAGGCCTACGAGCCCCAACATGCAACATCAACACCAATTCTGAACCCAGATAAAAGAACCCCAACTTACATGAAAGTATGAAAACATACATTTACATATTTCTATCATTGGCCAAGCTTATGTATCTTTATTATATATAACCTTTATTCAACAAGACAGGACAATTATGAACAAATTCCAATTCACAATGACAGTTTGATGGGAGAAGCATGAAGAGGGTGGCAAGTTCGAGTAGTGAGAAAAGAAAAAGTAGAAGATGTTTCTTATAAAAACAACATGACTGCTTCATAAAAATGCCTCATTGGTAGGATACTCAAGATCATATTGTTTGCAGTGTTATTTTGAAACAACTGTCACAATTTAACTTTAAATTTAACAATTTACCTTAAAAGTTGTGAAATGGAATCATACAGTATATACTGTATGTCCATTTTGCTTCATTTCGTTGTGACTTACAAAGTCAAAGTCATTGGAAAAATCCCAAAGTATAGATTATTCTCTCATTCTGAATCCACCACAGACAGTGTTGGGACTTTACAAATATGCAACACACATATTCAGATAGATTATAAGAGTCACATTTAGTGGGAAACTGTCACTGGGTTTGTGTTCATTCAAAAGTGTTTTTAAAGTAACCACACTGCGCTCTGCCATATCCCCTTTCCTTCTCTCCTGTAATGTGCAGTAATATAAAACATAATCAGGGAGAACTTCAGGCTGTATGTGGATCTCCTCTACTGTTTATAGCAGGGATAAAATGTACGGTGAGGTTAACTAGTTCAATAAATCAGAACTTAAGTAAAGAGTTTAAATAGATGTCTGATAGAAAACATTCAATTAACATGAAACAATAAACATAAAATTCTACTACAGTAGTCCAATAGCAGTAAAAGTTATTTTCCAGACTTCAAAATGTATTGAAAATAAATGAATGAATATATATATTCATATATTCATATATTCATATATACATACAACAACTTTCATGTTCAGGCATCAACTCAATAACCTCAGTGTTCACTGTTACCACAAATTTCTCACAGGTGAAAGAGTTTGTGTAGTGTGTAGTTTTGGTATAAATTTTCTTTACAGGAGACACTGTGAGATATATATAGGCTATAGACTTACATTTTGTTATCATGAAAAGCTGTATTTAATTTTATTACAAATAAAGAACAATGTATTGAATCTAAAATAATATTATTTAAGCACTATATCAGCCTCACAGGTGTTGAGAGAGCAAGTGAAATGTAATACTGTATCAGTTTGAAATTAGTTCATATGATCTATTACAGGTTTTTATTGGATCATCTACATTTTTATGAATAGTGTATAGTACAATAAGGAAAAATGATAATTGTATTGCTGTGTGCAGTATGTTAAAAAGTGTCTGTAGGAAACTAGTTTAAATTACTTTTAAATTTAAACTGCTTTACTAGTTTAAATTGCTTAATAATAATAATAATAATAATAATAATAATAATGATAATAATAATAATACACATTTCAGCTGGAAATTTAAAGTGCAAATTATTTCAACCTGATCATATTCTTCACCTGTAGCTCTTGTAGCTGTGCAGTAGTTTGCAGTAGTTTCAGTCCAGCAGGTGAACTTCAATGTTTCTAATATATGAACTAATATTAACAGTAGGTTTTTAGTATTCAACTTCTCTAATGCCATTCTGTCATATTTCAGAATAAATACATCGAAATTGGTTTGTGAGGATAATCTGAATGTCTTTGAACGTCACTGTTTCCAGCATGGCCTTAACCTACTATTAGACCTACTCTCTTTTGTGTGTTAAATTGATATAGATTAATTCCAATTCCATGAAGGGAGAGGATATAGAGACTTAAATATATTATTCTACGGTTTTCATTTAATCTTAGAGAATCTGCCTTCACAAGAAAATAACTTTCAGGTTTGTCACTCCCTTTTTTTTCTTTTTGTCTAATTCCCTTTTTCCCCTCACAAAACCATGCAAGCTTTCTGCGATTATGAATAAATACATTTTTAACACACTTCGGGCAGTGTTTCCTGCAGGCTGCATGTTGTACAGTTTTGACGAGTCGATCCTGTCCCTTCTCACCAAAGAGTGTCGCTGTTTCAGCCTGTAGTGGCTGCAGGTTTAGGCTGCATTGTAATATTTCTTCAATTTACACACTGGACTGATGTGTTCAAAATGTGAACCAGGCCTCAGTTTATAGCCTGTCGTTTGGTTTTATGCAGAGTTACAAGTCTCTCTGTCACACACAGGTCAACTATACACAGCCTGTAAATAATGTAGGCTTAGCATGCATGCAAGGTAAAGCATAATACCTTGAATTTTTGGGGGATATGTACAGCATCTGCACCACATATCTGAACGCTGCAACAAGGCAGCTATAGTCTGTTATGTTCAGTTTGACCAGAAAGGTTGCATCCATACTAAGATTGCATCGACTTGTGGAATGAGCTATGGGGCGGTTAAGCTACATAAAATAGCTAAGCATATAGGACCAGGGGTGTAGAGCAGGGTAAAACCACGTAAACTCAGTGTAATTTATGGAAGAGAGTTTCCCCCACATTTACAGGCTCCTACATAAATCTTTATCAGGTAAATTCATAGTGTATATTATGGTAAGTAATCTGACTAAGTAAGCAGACTAATTTGAGTTTTATGAGGATATTTGCATGAGGGTGTTTTCAAGAAAATAACACAAATTAATGCTTTACTGAAAATAGAATTATAGCCTACATTTGTTTATATTGGTGGTTGTTTGGAGGTTATAGTTTACCTTATTCAGCACCACATCACTGCATATAGGAGATTCGGCTCTAACCAGTGGTCACTATATGTAGCAGGACGATTTCGCCGATGTGGCTGTCTGCCTTGTTGTAAGCTTGTTCTGATTTCTATTTCAAAACAGAACCAGCGGCAACCTACTTTCAGGCTATTTTATCTTCTCGTTTATTCCCCCCCAAATATCCCAGGCCTGTTTGACAAATTTGATAGGCCCTGCGTCGGCTATTCCCTCCTCCTCATCATCATCCACCCTCCCCTCCCCTCTCCATCCTCATCTCGCCTCTCTGCCTGTCTGCAGCCGCAGCTCTCTCTCTCAGTCCCGTCTGTCTGACTCGCTTTATCTGGTAAGAGGGGATTTTTCTTTTTCTTTTTGTTTTTTTACATCATATGATAGGCAGCTATCTGTAAATACGGCTAATAAAATAGGAACAAAAGCCTTTTAACGACAGGAGTTGCAGTTCACCTTTGCCACGCGGCATCTCTCTCTCTCTCTCTCTCTCTCTCTCTCTCTCTCTCTCTCTCTCTCTCACTCTCTCTCTCTCTAACTACACATCAAGCCCAATTTATTTGGATGGAGTTCAGAGAGAAGAGGGAGGCATTTCTGGGACAAAAATGATAATTCAGTAAAAAAAAAAAAATTTCAAAGCCAGAGGATCTATCTGGAACTATTTTGGATTTATCTGAAGTGATTTGTAAGTATGCTTTTTGACACTGATGATGCAGCATGGTGTTTGTGCTTTACTTAAGGCTTGAGTTGTTGTTGCTTTTCTTATTTTACATTTTCCTTGTTATTTGATCTTTTAAATAAGAGAACGAAATGGATTGCCATATTTTTTGACAAAGCCTTGTCTGAAATATGGGGCTTAATAGCTCTATATTACTAGCTATAATAACGAAAATATCAGAGCAAAACTGTAAGACCCCATAGGAATATTATAAGAATAACATAGTAATGCCACAGGAGGAAAAATACCATAAGGTACAATATAAACTTATCATTGAGCACCACAGACACACTTTAAGTCCCTATAGAAATACTATATAACAACACTGAAGTGGTTTTCGTAGCCTGTAAGGGAGGAATAAGTCTACATTTAGGTGCATGTAGTGGACAAAAATGCAGAATATTTTATGAGGCCTGTGCTGCCATGTGCTCATGTGAGAAGTATTCATATTGTTGAAGAGGCCCGGTCTGCAGTGCAGAGTTCAGCAGGATATTGTTGTGAGCCTGGGAAAGTGTAGCGGGGCTGACGCCAGACTCTGTTGTTCACGGGACCTCGGGGATCCCAGACCGTATTGTCATGCAAATGCTCTGCTGCACGTTGTTGAACTTGATGTTGACTTCTTTCTTTTTTGGGGTGTGTGTGTGTGTGTGTGTGTGTGTGTGTGTGTGTGTGTGTGTGTGTGTGTGTGTGTGTGTGTGTGTGTGTGTGAGTGTGTGTGTGTGTGTGTGTGTGTGTGTGTGTGTGTGTGTGTGTGTGTGTGTGTGTGCTGGGGAGGAGGGGTGGGGGTAATTTTTTTTTTCCCGGTCACTTGTTTGTGGGAAAATATACTGGAGGTCTGCAGGGCGAGGGATGGGAGGCGTGTGTGTGTGTGTGTGTGTGTGTGTGTGTGTGTGTGTGTGTGTGTGTGTGTGTGTGTGTTTGCGTGTGTGTGGAATATGTCTAGGGAAAAATAATAAATTTAAAACTCTCAACACAGCAAATCTTCTAGGCTTTATTGCAGTGAGTTGAATGTTATTTAGGTCAGGGGTTCAATGCAAAATTTGCAGTGGATTAAACATTTAATTATCTACTATGTAGCCTAAATAATGTAAAAGAGCAAAACAGTGACTATAAAAAGTGGCTATAGGCCTATTCCAAGTTATAGTTTAATTGTATGTCCCATTTCTTGTTGTAGGCTGTAACTTTTGATGTGTAAAGCTGTGATATATTCTTTTATTGGTAAAAATAAATAAATAAATAAATTAATACATATTTTTTTAGGAGACAACTAGTCAGTGACTTGCAGACTAAACTCGGAGCCAGACTGTCAGTGTATCCCCCTGACATGCAAGGTTAAAGCATGGCCCAATGCAATTGGCTTAGACAATGTTTTATATTTTATTAAAACTGTTTTTTATAACATTGTTAAATATGGGTGTGATGCTCTGCAGGCCAAGATCATTTACTGTCCCCTTATTAAGGCAATGAATACAATGAATATAGTTTACAAGCAAACGCAATAAAGATGCCATGTGTACTAACGTCCTGACCGCGCATGCTCAGCGGCTTCGAGGCTTGTTCATCCAATCAAAAATGAATCTCGCTCTCATGCTAATGTAGCATATAATGAAATTTTGACTGTGTAGGCCTACCTTCTTTTTCTTTTAACCGAGTCTACAGCACAAGGACTGTAAGTTCAATTACAGGATGACAGCAGCAGAGGCCAGGCTGATTAGATCTGCTTATAAATGATATTGTGTTGAATGGGAAACATACAGTAGGCCCGGACCTGTGCTGCAGCCTGACAGGCAAGCTGCACCTCCAGGATACTAACAGATTGCCCATGCGCAATAATCAGATATGTACTGCTATCTGATGCAAGCTTCGTTTGGAAACCTAGGCTACCTCTCCCCTCTCCTATATTGGTTTACCTGCGCGCACACACACACACACACACACACACACACACACACACACACACACACACATACACACACACACACACACACACACACACACACACACACACACACACACACACACCACACACACAAAAGACACGTTTCAGCATCTTTTAAATATCCTTTCAAACTTTGAGAGATATTGGAAGTTGCTATTCGGGTCTTGTCTCCGCCACTGGCTTCTTTATCAAAGGAGGTGATTGTTATCGCGCGCACTATCTCATCTTCTCGGCCAAGATATCAGTCAGATCATAATATCATACCCGATAACGATGCATACAGCCTGAATATGCTATCAGGATTTGGCCATATAGGCGTGGGCCTTTTCTGCACCACGGACAGCAACCTTGTGTGGATTCCTCTGCTCAGAGCTATAGTGAGTTTTTTTTATGGTATAATATTAAAAAAAAAGGCTATTGCAGTATTTTCCCTCCTTCTTCTACTCCCTGGATACTGGACTAAATATTGATCTGAAGATACATATCTAGCTAAATCGTCCGACAAGGTTATACTGTAGCCAAGCATGGACAAACAGTGATAATTCTGATAATAATGACGGAAAAAATTAGCACCATGCAGGCAGCCATAAACAGATGATATGAACTAAAGGAGAATGTAGGCCAGCTAGTTGACCTAATTTCGCTGCAGCTTGTATGAAATGCATGTGATTAGATGTTTAGCCTTTTATAGCATGTGAACAACGCAACAGAAGAGATGAGGCAGGACAGACTGGAATATTTGAGATATAGTTCTGCATTATAACTTATGAGCTTCATTTCGTCTTTTTAATGCTAAAAAAAAACCCGTTTGTGTATTTTTGGTGGGATATACTGACGATTTTCATTCTGATATAAACGAACATAAATTGTAGTTTATATGGTTTTAAATTTTAATAACGTTTCAGCTCTAAAGTTTATATTCACAGAAGATTTTTCCTCCAAATGTCCCTCACAATGTCGCAGGATATTTTCAGGATTATGAGGGTTTGACCTTATGAAGTTTGTACTCCTCTTACACTGCCTGTACAGGATTATAAAGCCTATAAAAAGCTTCTCTAATTTCGACAGAAAAGGAGCCTCACAGAACTGAAATAAGCTTTCTTTTTTTTCAAATCCCCAAAATAAATTAAGAGAAGTTAAATGCCTAATTAAATCTTCCAAAGGAGCCAGGCTCTCAAAATAGCAGGTTTGACCCAGCTCCTTTCCCACCAGTCCCAATGAAATATTTAATTTTCTTTTTGAGGTATTTTGAAGTCTATGTGGGTCCATGTTCTGCAGGAATAAGTGTGATGATAATATTGGAAAGTGACAATGAAATTAAAAAAAAAACTCGCGAGGAACACAAGCCTGGTATTATATGGCGGAATGTGGACCGGCTCATTTAGTGTTTTAATTTCATATTCCCGCCTCTCTCTCTCTCTCTCTCTCTCTCTCTCTCTCTCTCTCTCTCTCTCTCTCTCTCTCTCTCTCTCTCTCTCTCTCTCTCTCTCTCTCTCTCTCTCTCTCTCTCTCTCTCTCTCTCTCTCTCTCTCTCTCTCTCTCTCTCTCTCTCTCTCTCGGTCGAGGCGGAGTTAACCACTGAGCTTATTGTGGACTCTCTCTACACTTGTCAGTCGCAGCTTGCATATGGGAAGGAGAGGACACCGTGTTTTGTGCCTGCAAGTCAGTGGAGAGATAAGATACCTTAATTATAATAATAAGAATTCTGTTATTTATTTTCTCACTGGACCAACGAGCAGACACAACTAATATTGCATGGGACAAATCAAGCAGAACTGCAATTTCAGGAGGATATTGACTAGTCAAAGGAGTTAGCCTAATATACAAGTAAGTGGAATGCAAGCTTGTTATGGCTGGTAAAAACTTGTTTGGTAATATATTAATAGAAGTATTGGCCGGTTTATACTGTTACATTTTCATCACATATTGCAGTCGCTGTGGACTTGGCGTCAGCTTTTTTGTGTCGTGGGTCCAGCAATTTAGGCTATGGCAGTCACATTATAGCCAAACCAAACTGAATGCTGTTTAATAGGAACTTTGCTGGTGTGTCAAGTCTAATAATGTAGAATAGTAGTTCAAAACCAGTGGTATAAGCCTGCAGTATTGTCAAATTGAAGAGTCAGTGGGTCGGGCCTGTATGGTTGTCTACATACATGGTAGGCTATAGGCTAGTTCAGGGGTAATGCTGTGTTACAAAAAATAAAGGAAGAAGTGTTGCTTTAACAGAAAACTAGTTTTGGTAATAGCCTACTTGACTGTGCCTATAGTAAGTCATTGAACGTGTGTGTGTGTGTGTGTTTGTGTGTGTGTGTGTGTGTGTGTGTGTGTGTGTGTGTGTGTGTGTGTGTACCATAAACTCATCACAGAAAGAGCCACTGCCTAAACTTCATCCCACCTAGTACATAAACATATACACATCTTAAATAAAATGGTGTGCATGTTGAGCAGCATTATTGCTGTTCTTCAGAGTCTCTCTCTCTCTCTCTCTCTCTCTCTCTCTCTCTCTCTCTCTCTCTCTCTCCCTCTCTCTCTCTGTGAGGGCTCTCAATGTGACCACAAGCAGTGTGTGCGCGCTCTCTCTCTCTCTTTCTCTCTCTCACACACACACTCTCTCACGGAAGCGGCCCCTTTAAGAGACGACGGGTTAGTTTGTGTCTTTGGTTATCTAGCTGTATGAGTTTTAATTTCATAAAGCTAGAGAACCGAAAGTACGAACTAATGCCGAGGACTTCGGAGCCAGGGGCTTCGGTATGGAGGAGAAGCCGGGGCGGGGAGCAGGAGGGACGGAGGGACTGGATGCTGAGAGACGCTGTGCGCACGCCGACGAGGGGATTCCGCTGAACCAGAACACAACACCAACATTATTTCATCTTTCACATTCACATCTCCCGGATAGGTGTTGCGATATGGCATGTGAAGGAGCCACCTGCGTCTTGAGGCTGCAAATGTTGCTGCTCTTTAGGATTCAGCGGTTTGAGCATCGCGGTGATGCTGCTGGGGCCTGTGGAGGATCAATAAATTGGACGTTTCGTTCAACTTTATGGGGCATCGGGACGCAAGTGATGCCCGTAGAAAGAAAAAACACACACGCATGTTGTTGTGTAGGTAGTTATAACTGTGTGGGTGTTATAACAGTCAGATCTGGATTGGGGGGAAAGACAGAAATAGTTAAAGGACCAAATTCCGGCGCGATTGGTCAGTCGAGGACTCACGTGACGATGCTGGGAGCAGCAGCATCATATCGCTTCTTAAGATCTCAGATGGTGGTTATGGCGATATATTTAGGCTATAGTGTGTTGAAGAAGTTGGAGTATCCATAATGTGAGCCAATAATTATACAATAGCAATTATATATAGAGCTGCGTCCACTGCAAGTGCAGTGGGTGTGTTGTCACAGACTGTAGCCTGCCTCCCAGATTGTGTATTTCCAATATGTTTGGTATAAACTGAGTCTTAGCCCTGCTTGTAACGAAGTAGTAGGATGTATGGTTGGATGCACATCTATATCATTTGGTGCAATACATAGCTTTAGTAGTCACACCACAGACTAAGATTGGCCTCCTGTCTGCTACATGCAGGCATGGAGAAGATGCACAGAAGCAATGTTATTTCACCCCTTGATTGTAGCTGGAGAAGTAGTTATGAGACAGTGTGGGTTGTTTGATTTAGGTTCTTGGCTGCCCATTAATAATCTATACGTCTGATACAGCATGAACATATTGCATTAGTTATCTGCTGTAGCTACAGAGAAGTTGGCCTACATGACATCCCAAGTCTATTCTGAAGATGCTTTCATCACCCAAATCATTCAAGCTGTATCTGAGATAGATGTGGAAAATACTGTTGAATTTGGATTTTGCCGGATGGATTATTTTTTTCTTCAGCCTTGCTAGATAAGAACAAAATAGACGACTCAGAGCTTGATCTATTCTTAGAACAGAATCAGCAAGCCTTGGCAATGACTGAATATTGTTCCCTATCCCTTAAGTCACAGCATGAACTATTTGGACCGTGACTGGCAATATATGATGTGCACTGTTTAACCAGAACTTGAATGGTGTGTGTGTGTGTGTGTGTGTGTGTGTGTGTGTGTGTGTGTGTGCGCGCATGTGTCTGTGCATGTGTGTGTGTGTGTTACTGGCATCTGCATATGAGAGCAGATATACGATTTGACCTACACATCCTCCATCTTGGAGTGATGCAAGCCAGAAAAAAAATCAGGGATTAAAACATCATTATGTCATCTCAGTCCTTCTGTTTGATTCCGCAGATCACAGTGTTCTTCCTTTTGAAATTCAACTCTGTTTTTATTTTGTATTGGACATATAGAAGATTTTTTCCTGTTCAATCATTTTAGTAGCTTAGCAACTGGGATACTTCCCAGATGAAGTCTGCTCTATACCAGTGCTTTTAGTGTGGTATAGTTCATCACTAACACCGTTTAATGTGGCTCGTACATGACATTTTACATTTTAAAAATTTTACAAATGCTGTTATCAAGTGTGACTTACAGTAAGTGCAACAGTAGAATAAGCCTCACTTCATGTTTCACACCTTGCAAGAATCCAAATAATAAGAGCAAGGGAGAAAACAGAATCACAAAGACAGTAGAATAAGTGAAGTGCATTCCTGTTACCTGTAATATATGATGTACACCTGCCTTTGTTTTATATTTCCCTCCACTGTCCCGCTAAGCCACTTATTTATTCCTGAACTACATTGTTTTAATAGAGTTGAAATGGGAATCTATGGCTGTGGTTTGCACACGCTGATCCTTTCTTCTTTTGTCTTTAAAGGAAAATGCCTCCATCATCAGACCTAAAGTTTGCACCAGCTCACCATGAAGCCAAGCTGCTGGCAGACAGGATGAGGAACAGCAGTCTGCAGGTAAAAAGTCAAGAACACAAGTGTGTGCATATGCAGACGTATTTCACCTGTTATTTTTCATATGAACACCAAAGAAAACCAGACAGCAACCCGTGATGCTGCCAAGTTCATCTTCTGTCTTACATTCTTGGTATTACAGTAAGTTCTTGGTGCAAAGTAACAGATGAAAGCTACATTCAAACCTTCAGATGCTGGAGGCTTGCACATAGTTTTGCTTATAAAGTGTCATGAGCTGAGTAGACGACGAAGCATTGGTGGTTGTTAATTGTTGTACAACACGTTTTGTAGAGCTGTGAGGAGGGAGTTAGTTGTGTGTTTGTGTGTGTGTGTGTGTGTGTGTGTGTGTGTGTGAAAGAGAGAGAGGGAGGGAGTGAGAGAGTGAGAGTGATTTTTGAGATGCTGAGGATTTTTGTATTTTGCATCTGTGGCATTGTAGTCGCTCTCGCCTTCTTATTCAAATGAAAAGGGGCATCAAGAGGGACATTTAGTCCCATTTTTATTTATGCACAGCGGAAATGTCAATTTCATATTATTCATGTATATCTCAGAATATACATACAGTATAGAGCAGCAATAGACTGTAGCCCACAGCAATGTAAACGGTAAGATTTGAGCGAGTGAAATAAGACCTCCATGTTGAATTCCATCATTCCTTTCTCCTTTGAAGTATTAGCATTTTTTACATTCTGTAACCTGCTCCCCCCTCCCCTCCCCTTCTCTCTTTCACTCCGAATCTCTCATACATGCAGCTTTTTATCCCTTTAAACACTGTGATCCTATTTGTCAGGTAGAGTGTGTGGTAGGTGCAGGGGAGGTGGCTGTGTAATCTTTGCTGTGGTTCTTTATCCCGTTAGGCGAGCGGAGGGACGGGGCTCACCCGGGGTTTGGACCTGCTCATGTGGAAAGAATGTTTGGGTGGCTCTGTCCTTTTTGCCTCTAATTCCTCGATTCCTCGCCACCCTCCCCTCGTCCCGATTATTGTAAGGGTAGTATTGATTTGCATGAAGGTGTAGCGCATGCATAATTCAGCGGTGGCAGCATTAAGTTAAAACATTTGAATATACCGTAAATCGCAAGTGAGGCCTTTTGTGAGACGATCAACACACACTCCATCCACGCACTTGTAAACCCACGTACAGCTTCACACATAAAGATCTGAGAGCTTGTGGGTGTCACCCTGAAATTAAAATTGTGAATTTTACGGCTTATAAGAAATCCATAGTCCATAGGCATTATTTCAGCAAGATTTGGAAGGTAATATTTCTAGTTTCAAGGTTGTCAGTATATTCAGCCCCACTTCACCTTAAAGAGTTCAACATTAGGAATTAAACAATAAGTACAGATTGTTAGCAAGGTCAAATCTTCATCGTTCTGCAACCTTGAAGCTCAATAGGAAGCTCAGTTATTCAAATTTGGTAAGAAGTTCTTTGAGTCGCACAGATTTTCCCAAGCTTTATATTAGCATATGCAAGGACTGGCCTGTGCTGCTGTTTTCTAAAGTGGATGTAAATTATAACCTCAGTATTATACAGCCTGATAGGAGATAAATCTCTGCAGTAATGCATTGCAGCGAATGGGGGTGGAGTGGGGGGTGGGAGGGGGGGCTGAAGTGTGTGTGTGTGTGTGTGTGTGTGTGTGTGTGTGTGTGTGTGTGTGTGAGTAGCTATGAGGTACTGTACCATAGCCGGTGGCAGATGGAATACAGACTTGCTAATGGCCGTGATAAAGCCTCTTTTCATTGGTTTTATTTTCTCCAAAGTCTTCTGCTAAATGTTTAGATTTTTAAAAAATTGACATTTTAAGAAAGAAAGGCATTTTAAGGAATTTGAAAAAAATTATAAAATTAGTAAAATAGTTTTGCATGCGTGTACGCTATCATTTTAAAACAAATATTAACACAGGGAGATTACTAAGTCGAAATTTGCACTTGTGCGGTCCAAAAGGCTGAGGGGCTGCAGGCCCCACGAGCGAGCAGAGATCTCTTTGGAATCCCTATGCAAACTAGGGCTTGAATAATGAGATGTATTTATGAAGGGGTGGGAAGGGGGTCCCGCTTTTGAAAGCCAGTAGGCCGGAGCCTGAATAGGATAGAGGGAGGAGGGGGGAGTCGGACAAGGGGGACTGGGGGGTTCGGGGGGGTACAGGGGGGTACAGGGGCCCCCAGCAGTCCAGCCATCGGCCAAAGCAGCTGTGAAAAAGGGTCTCGTCTTTTTCCCACGCCCGGCAAGACGCAAAACACTGCCACAGCCCACTAGGGTCAAGTCCCATCGCTAATATATACACACATACATACGCACACACGCACACACACACACACACACACACACGCATAGAGAGAGAAATGTGTGTGTAAAAGTTGTGCAAATTAACGAGCTGTCTGGGAAGCTCTGTGACATGGGGACACCTGCTATTCTCCCAGAATGCTTTGCGCTCTCATCAGGGGCCACTGGGTTTAATGGGACAACAATTAGGTCATAACTTCAACTTGAACTTAAAATTCTGCTGTGAATTAAAAAGACCCTGGATGCAGCTTTTACATCTTTAAATAGTTTACATACATGCTCCATGCTGTTGTTTAAAAAATAATTTTCCAAGTTATATGCAGTAATATTTAAAGTGTACATATACATATATGTATATAGATAGATAGATAGATAGATAGATAGATAGATAGATATTG
Source organism: Centroberyx affinis (assembly GCF_046629955.1). Lineage (NCBI taxonomy): Eukaryota > Metazoa > Chordata > Actinopteri > Beryciformes > Berycidae > Centroberyx > Centroberyx affinis. The sequence goes on along the minus strand of NW_027278814.1, from coordinate 702,943 downwards.
TTTTTTGTTTGTTTTTTCAACTATGACATGAGAATGGCATTTTGTAGAAATACAAGGTGGTAGTAGGATAATGTTGCTTTGCCATTTTTCACTTTTGCAACTGCTGTCCGTTCTTTCATTCTCTGGAGACAAACTTGGCCTTGCTTGATCTGAGACTCTAACTGTCAACTTGCCTGTGTCCACCCACCCACCCACCCACCCACACACACACACACACACGCACACAGTCTGCTTCAGGGAGACACAAAAGAAAACAAATTTAAACAAGAAAGGGGGTGGGTGAGTTGGGGGTGGAGGAAGATATGGCAACTATAGAGGAATGTTTTGCAGTTGAACTCTCAGTATGACCTTCACTCCCTCTCCAAATATAGGGTGCAGGGAGCTGAAAGAGAAAGGTGACGTTTTAGAGAAAGAATACAAATCACAATCTGATTCATAAGAGAATCTGATTGCTTCGCTGAGCTCTGCAACAATAACCACAGTAAAAACAAAAAGAAAGAAAGACGAGTGTCGGGCCTTTATTGAGTTTATTCACTAAAAGTCTGGTGTTCAACTGGAATCCACAATTCATTTAGATTGCATGTGTATTTTGCTCCATGGGCAGTCTCAATTTATTTTATCGCTTATTCATGTTTCGGAGCGGAGCTTCTCATGAGGCTATCAGAAATGCTGTCTGTGTCAGCACCCGCTCTTTCACCGCCTCACCCAAGCTGATGTCACACCCATTCTTTCCCCCCTTCTCCTTTCTGGATACCGGTACACCAGTCGAAAGATGTGTTGCACTCAATTCCCTCCCCGCTCCCCCTCCGTAGCTGCGTCCGAGCTGCACCGAGCTGTGTCACACTAATTCAGTTCCCCCTGCCTGCTTTAGCTCCTCGCTTTAATTCCACAATATGAAAGGCTTGCCTGCTCGCTCTAGTACATTAGCAAGCGTCCTATCCTGTCCCTCGCCCACTCCCAATCCTTCTCCCTCCCCATCCGTTTCTCCCTCTCTCTTTTTGACTCCTTTTTTTGCCATCCCTTCTTTCTTCCTATTCCCTCCCTTCTCCTTCCCTCTCTATCTTTTTCTCCCCTCCTCGTTCTCATCTTCCCTCCTATTCAGATGAGTTTCGAATAGAGAGGGGGACCCTTCTAATTAGCTCTGTAAAGATGCTTTGTGGCGGCCAGTGTGGCCACCAGTGTGCACATTGAGAGGGGATGTGTGACAGCTAGTGTTAGCATTGACAAAAGTATGTATGGGCCCTTAATGAGGTTTGTTAGCTGAGTGTATATCCTGCTGTTTGAATACACCCTCGGCCGCCTTTGAAGGAACAGAGATGAAGAGAGTGAGTAGGAGAGAGGCGTCTTTCAGCATGGCAGGTTACAGAATGCAGATGATGCATTATGCCCAGTGTGGTTTCTATTTGAACAGTAGATGAGAGGAGAATAATGCTTTACGGCGTGTTTTCCGTGACAAGTGTGGGAAATATACTGGGGTCATCGTGCTCATCACAAGTTAGGGATTTTCACTGCCTCGAAAAATGTACGGTGACTACGCTAATCCTCCCTTCTGTGGATTCAGGCTCTACAGCTGGTAAAGCAGGGAGAGAAATGGGAGAGAAATGCTGGTTTCAAAGGCATCTTAGCTCTAAATTCGTCTGCTTGTTCCACTGGCTTACAATGGAGGAAAGGTGATCCTAGTGCTAAGATGCTTTTGGGAAACCCAGCTAACTCTGTTTTTTCAGGGCTGTTGCAGAGAGAGCCAAGGTTTCATTTATTACTTATGGTTATGAGTAAGGAGGCAAAAAAGAGTGGAAACAAACTCGCTGTCAAGTGAAGTTAAAAGAGAGAGGGCCTGTCAGAAATCATCACTCTGCGAAGTAAATGTCGGTGATTGCTCAGACGCAACTGGGAAATCCAATACTTGTAACAGAATTTCCTTTTCCCCTTAAAAACTGCTAAACTTTTTGGTATATGTAAGTAAAAATGAAATTAGAAACAAAGTCTGTTTTCCAGAATATGCTAATATGCTACACAAAAATGTCTTTTCTTCCAGTTTTACATGAAGAAATGTGGACAGAGGCAAACAATCTTCTTATGGCCTACATTCATGATAGTCAGGACGATGGTTAAATGATTGGTGATCAACCGTGAACAGTGAGGGGAAAAAAGATGGTAAAGGGTAGACAAAATGGAGAGGAGAGGGTTAGAGGAGAAATGAGGGAGATTAGAGATGGCTGGAAACAGATGAGAGCTGGAGGTGAAGAGAAGAGAGGAGAGGGAAAAAAAATATGTTGGGAAATGGGGGATTGTATGGAGCCAAAGAGCCAACCTGCTGGGCCTGCCTGCTGCCTCAGAGATTGTAAACTGTCACTCAGGATGCAGACAGACAAGCAAGACAGACATCATTTGCCCATATTACCTACTACTACTGAAATTGTCTAGCATGCAGCCCCCTCTCTCTCTCTCCTCTCCCTCTCCTCTCTCTTTCTATCTTTCACTCTATTTCCTGGTGTTTTTGTGCCTGTGCACATGCCTGTGCACATGCATGTATATATATATATATATGTATATATATGTATATATATATATATATATATTCCCCAATCTATTTCCCTATCTTCCTGCTCTTGTGGCTTCTCCACTACTTTCCTTCTGTCTCTGGGTTTTCCGTTGATGAAGCGAGTCAGCTTGCAGTACACTCTCCCCTCTCATTGTTCGATGGTTCGTTGCCTCTCCATAGGAGGTACGGAGTGTTTGGGCTCGTTCCCCTGTTTTACCAGTTTACCAGTGTAATCCCTTACACCGGGACAATGTGCTTTCACTCCAGCCACAGGATTCTATTAGGCTCCCAGTGAGACAGAGGGTCTCCATAAACATTTACCAGCTAGCTACCCCCGTTCCCCCCATCACCACCGATCCTGTCTCAGGGCCAGACCTCTAACAGCCAAACTGACTGTTTCCTTTATAATGTTTGAGCAGAAACCCCTTCACTTCCCAGACATTTTACCTATCTGTAAAGTAAGGTGTAAGGTTTAAAAGCTTATACAACACTACCGATGACTTGCAGTGATGCTGCCATATTGACTCCCAAAACTGTTTTCCATTATAACCACAGACTATACAACAAGCAACCATGAACAAGCAAACAGGAAAGATATTTTTAAAAAAATACTAAAGTCCTTGGAGGATTTGACCCTTCCTCTGTGCCACCAACATCACTGACACCAGTTAAGTCTGCAGATAAACTCCCCAACCTGATATTATATATACATATATCATATTTACAACCCGCCTCTGTATTCCATTGAAACCCTTAAGGCATAAAAAGCACCGATGCATTTCGGTATTTCACTTCAGGGTGGGTGAACTTAACTATCCAAAAGTACTTCATCTTCGAGAGAAAAAGTTATTCCTCATTACAAGTAAGATAATGTTACATTTATAAATTGTCGCTACTATGCCATGTCTCTCTTTATCAGTGGGCAAATGATGAAATTTCCCCCCCCCCCCTTCCATCTCGACACGATTATTATAACCAACGGCACAATGTATGACAGGTATTTTAATTGGTTAGGGTAAATCTGGATGTGCCATTAGCCATCTCCATGGCTACTGATAATGAATGTCTAATTAGAAGTAAGAATAATGATACAGGCATACATTATCAGTATTGAACGGCCTTATGAACCCTCTACATATATTCTCCTCACACTCAGTAAGGCCTTAGGAGTCCTGTGTGTCTGTTTGTCTACATCTCTCTGTTTTCCTCCTCCAAGTCCAAAGCCAAGGGTCACTGGGCTGCTCTCCCCTTGGTCTCTGCACCCCTCCCTCCTTCCCTCCTCATACACAAACATATCCCTCTATCTCCCTCTCTCCTCCTGGCCTCCCCTCCATCCTTCCCTCGTCCCCCCATCTTTATAATGCAGCTCTTTTCTTTCTTGCTGGGTGGAGGGCTGCCCTGAACCAACATTGTCCCCTACGCCGGCTCTAGTGGGGGGCCCTATTGTGTGTGGAGGAATGGGGAGTTAACACCCATGTCTGAACCCTCTCAATGGGGGCATTGTGTCTGAATCTTCCTCCAGCTCACCCCATCTCACCCCACGTCACTCCCCTGCATAGGCCAAGCTATGGGGCTGCTGCCGGTGCTCACACACCCCGCCCGCTTGCTCTCCTATTATATGGTGAAAACATGCACATAACCACAAACTCAAATCCACAAACAGGGGGAACTCTCAGCCACAACAGACCTCACCTCAAACATTTTAAACCTGTCATTTCCCTTCTGAAGCTGTATCTTACCAATCCTCAACCAGACAGCGCCGAGCTGAATCTTGTCTTGGCCCCTGGTTTTGACAGAAATGGGGGCCAGTGGGTGTATGGTTACTGAAGGAGGCCCCTGCGATCCCTTTCCTTCATAGTTTAGAAAAGAACAAAGGGACACATAAAGGACTATCTTCTATTAACATGATAACAGGACTCAGAATACCTTCAGAATACTTCAACTGACTGAAGCAGGAAGAGTCACATATTATGTACGCAAATTATTTGTGTAGTATCAGAAGAACAGTTATGATGCTGATGATTTTATTTAAATGTTGCTTCATACAGTAGCAAAGCATGGTCAAGAACGAAAGCCAAAGCATGTCCATAATATTTGCTAATTGTGTAGGTTATATGTAATGGTGTTGCCCTGAATGGTTTTTATCATTTAGCAAACAGTACATAATTTGAAATGTGAGCAGAGATGGAGGTGTCTGTGTTTCATACAGTATGCTGAGCATTTTTATTTGTTTCTGAATAGCAGTGAGTGCCTTGGGGCAGGTTACAAAAGAGCAAGTTGGCGTTTTCTTCCCACATATTTTTAATCAAAGTGTTAGTGTTTACATTTGCATTTGCATTGAGCAGAGGGATGTTGAATGCCAAAGGTGAGATTTTGAAAAACACTCTATTTTCCCTTTTTCAGATGGAAACAAGGGTGGGTGGTTGGAAGGATGGATAAAGGCTGGTAGATGACTGAACTCAGAGACCTGGTGCAGCTCATCATCATTGCCATGGGCTCTTGTCTTCCTCCTCTCCTCCTGTGGCCCCTACTGTACCTCCATCCGGGGGTCCTGCAGAGCCAGTGAAGCCCGAGCTGGGAACGAGTGAGTGGGCTGGGAAGGATGAAGAAGCTCCCTGATGGCTAGAAGCACCTCTGGAGCTACCGGCATGCAGGAGAAATCAATATGAGTGGGGTTTCCCATGTTAGTCTGTGGCCTAGGGGTCTGCAGACCTCCAAAGGACAGGCCCCGCTTGCCCCTCTCAGCTGCAGCCCCGGCTCCTCAGACTGGACCCTGGTCCCTACCTCCACTGGCTGTGTGTGGTTCTGCTGAAGGGGATCGCTCCCCAAACAATACCCAATGCCCAGAATGTTGAAACACCGCCAAGAGGGATATCCCTTTCTCTTGATTTTTTTTCCTTCATAAGATTGACATACCCCCCACCTTCTGCCTCTGGCTGTTTAAAAACCAGTTTGGGAGTTCTGCTTTTGACTCATTCTCCATCCTCAAACTCGTCCGTTGTTTATTCCCCAACCAGTTTTTACATTTGACAAAGAGACAGTATGATCTTTATTTTCTCTACCGCACTGGTTTGCTCTTATCATGGTGAGCCACAGACATGTGTCTGTTCAAACCAGAAACACTGGCACATGCAGTATGAACATCTTTTTTTCCATGATTTCTGTTATTCAACTCCAAATTGTTTAAACCTGACTGAGCAACAGAGAGGGCAGAAGCAGATCCGCTGAAATAATGTTGGAGCAGAACGCTGCCTCTAATGGAGATGGTAACATGGCAAGTATCTCTCTTTTTGCACTCCGCCTTGTTCACTGTATGACCAACACTGATTACGGTCTCATTATCTAATGTAGCATCAAGTATGACGTGCACCTCGGCACCCTGTTTGGCACAGAAGGGAAGGTCTGATTTTACTGAATTCTCTCTCTCTGTGATAAGTTTACTGAATTAAAGCATTATTGTAATACCTATTCAATTAGAACATTACACTAAAATCTGAACACTGTGCATCATGTGGGGTGGGCACCCTCTCTATACATTACCCACAGCAGATATCCTTGCGTGTGTGTGTGTTTGTGTGTGTGAATGGCATATATGCTTGGTTTTGAAAGTGCTTGCCAGCTAGTAGCAGCAGCCTGCACTAGAGCTCCAGTGCCAAACTGCTGCCGTCGTCACAGTAATGCAGTGTGGTTGTTTACATCCAGATGGGCACAGCTTCAGACAAAATGGCCGCCAGTCTTCCCCTCTGCCAAAGATGGCGGGCGCATCTCTGTTGTCTGCCATCTGTGCGTCCGCTAGCTGTTGTCGAATGCAAATCTAGGCTAATTGCATTTGCATAACCACTTCATGTTGTTGGCATGTGCTGATACAGCTAATTGCTCCTATAAACGTGGCACAGAGGTGAGCAAACATGAGTGTGTTAATGGTTTTATGCGTGTTCGGTGCCGTTTGTTTTTCTCAAGAGGTGTGGGTATTCGCCCCCTGAAATGTGTCTGATAGGTGTGTAGTGTGTGTGAGATCAAGAGTCTGGTCCTACTGTGCCATATGGGGTGTGTGTTCGCGTGTGGGGTTTATTCCCTCGCATGCAAATTTGACACTGTACAAAAGATTAAGCCGGGGCTTTTTAATCAAACGCCCCTCTGTCATGCATGCACACACACATACTTTTTTACATAGGCACGGACATACATAATGCACCAATGAAAACATTAAGCAAACAGAGGAGCACAGACACGCACGCAGACTCTAATTAAGTAGGGATTCATAGGCCCAACGAACTCCAGACAGACAGACCATAATAGTCTCATTTTCATGCACATGGGTTGTCTGGTTACCATGGCACTGAACAAATTGTGGGGTGACTGATTTTGCTACCAAGGGGTTGCACATGAAACATATAAATAGGCAGTATCATAAAAATTGCTGTTAGAAGAACACACGGGGTTGTAGCTTTGAAGTGTCATATCAACACTATTTTCTAAGCGCACACCAGTTAGGGGAAAATGGAAACTGAATTACTTCTCCAATATTTGAGCCTTTGAGTAACAACTTGCATAGCCTGAAAAAGGTTCACTATGTCTGATCTCATAACTTGGCATAATAGTGTCGGGGGCTGTTTTGTAGTCGGAGGATTAAGGGGCTGTAGAAATGCATATCTCACATTCTGTTTCCAAATTTTGGCAGTGCATCGTTTCGTGGTCGGATTTGATGGAGCAGGTCTCGTTTCGGGGCGGTAATTCATGCGATGTGAATCGTCTGAGCAGCTGAGTAACAATGCAGCGTGCGTATTTGCATTCGCCCATCAAGGCAGCTGCAGTGCTGTACAGTTAGGTCTACTGTGGGCAGCAAAATGGCGGTCACGCGAATCATAGGGTCTGTCTGCCGGTCGTGGGAGTGAGGAGAGGGGAGCGGGGAGGAGGGGTGGGTGGGATTTTGGGGTGTCTGGTTTGAGAGAGAGGGTTGTGGGGTCTAGACTGTGGGGTGGGGGTCGTTGTGGGGAGGGAAAGATGGGATGGGGGTGTTAGTGGAGGGGTTATTATTTGGGGTAGGGGGGCGTCTGGTTTGAACAGAAACCATTAATGAGGGTCTGGGTTGGGGGGGGGGGGGGGGGGGGGGGGGGTGCAGTTTGTCTGTGTTCGCATTTGTGAACATGTGTGTGCGTCTTGGCCATTTGCATAGTTAGTGCGATGAGGGTGCCCATATGCTGTGCGACGGGGCAAATTCTGTCCCAGGCTTTTTCGCACGCCTCTCCAGGTCTCGCATCAACTGAACAAATTGAAAAATCACCGGTCCACATTTGAAGAGGGACAGTCACCATATCTATCAGAGAACAAGAACACGCTCTGCCCCATTTCTCACAACAACAGTTCAGCGCTCCTACGATTCCGAAGCCTCATGTTGAACACATCATTGTTTCTCTGCATTACACCGTCCAATGGGGAGATATGAAGCCGCCGTCAGCCAATGAGAATAGGTAAAGAATCAGGAAGAGGAAGGAAAGATGAGGGGAGTCGTGAGTTTACCCTTGATGTGCCGGGGAGAAGAGAATCAACAACACCACAAGCTTCGACAGCGAGCGAGCGGTGGAAGAGAGGAAAGCAGAGGAGAGGGAGAGGGGAGGGACGGGTGCTGGTGACAGGAGAGAGCGTTATTCCATATTGAAGCGGGCATGGCTTTCTGACTCTAACATGGAGGCGCATGTTTTTGCTATTGAGAAAATAGGACAATAAACCACCAGTTTTATTCATTTCTATAAGAGCCGAACGGCTTAGTCCTCAAAAACGAAGACTACATTACATTTTCTTTGTCTCCTAGTAAGAAATAGGGCAGTTGTTACGATGTTGCCATATATACTTTCTTCACAAATTTAGATTGATAGGGTAAGACAAATCACACAATATTCACAGATCGTTAAGTATATCATGCAAATGGTTTTGATGGGAAATAGAGGAAAGACAGTCCCCCCTCTACTGAAAGGGAATAAAGTTGGGGAGGGGGTTGGCCGTCGTCACAAGGGCAGAAAAAGTCAGACAGCCAGACATATAGACACAATGCAGATCTCCATAATGTCTTATATATGAATACTGCTGTGTGGAGAGTGTGATCGTCTCCTGTGCTAGAGGTCTGGGCTCGGAGCGTGGGAATGTTGGGAGAACATATGCAGAACAGTCGGCCGCTGGCTAGACAGCCCAGCCGGCATGAATGCTGCTGCAGCAGGTGAAAGAGGACCCTAGAGTTCATGGGTCAAGGCCAGCGAGGGGGTTGGCTGGCCTGTCTGTGTGTGTGTGTGTGTGTGTGTGTGTGTGTGTGTGTAGGGCCACTTGGGCTGTCTGGGTCTTGCGGGATGCTAATGAAGTTGCCAGGCCGTTTGATAAGCAGCGCTGTCTATTGTTTGCTCTGGGAGTTGAGACCGGTTGTTCAGAGAGGACTAGACTGGGTGTAGACTTGGACAAGAGCTCCTTCATCATCTGCAGTCACAGCAGAGTCGCAGACAGGCAGATAGACAGGCCGCCTAAAGTCAGACCTCCCCTGCTGAAAGTGTGATTGTGTTGCCTGGAAGCCTTTTCTCCCCACATCTCTGCTTTCTGTGACATTTCTTCTCTGAATGACACATTGGTCTCAGGCTCTCCAGTGTGGTGCCTGTCTTTGTTTCTCTCCAGATTGATGGCAGCTTTGTACCACGACTCTACATTACCACGATGGAGAAAATCGTTAGAGTTATACTGGTAAAGCTGGATTTACAGCATATGCTCAGAAGCTAGATTTACAGCTTTAAAGCCGCTGTGATTTTTGAAAAAAATCTCATTAACAGTTTCCGTCAAAACTTTGAAATCTCTATGTCATCTTCACCGTATTAAACAACATTATGTGTAATTCCAATTTCGACATTTTCACACCGTTGGAGCCAGCTGTGCTTGCGTCCTCTCATAGGATCGTATCCAGTTTAGATAGATAATACGTGCGATGGATTTATTTTAGACGTGTCCGTCGGTTGTAAAGCGGCGTATGCGTAAAGGTGCACGATCACTCATGGTGTCCCTTTAAGAGAGAAAGCATTACCTCATCAGGAGCTGTGTAAAGGAAGGAAGTGAGTGAATGGGTGAAGGAGTGCAGCTCTAACTCTCTCCACTCCTTTATGCTTGTGGGTGTAGGCTTCATTAGCTCTGCAGAAAGGGACAGCTCCCTCACCGTCCCCTCAATAGACCCATAGACCTGTCTCACTGGCACAGGCTCTGGCTCGGTGGGGAGGGTGTGTGTGTGTGTATGTCTTTGTGTGTGCGTGCGTGAGAGTGTGTGTGTTTGTGCGCGTGTTTGTATGTGTGTTCCCAAACCATTCACACGCCACCAGGCCTCATAGTTTCTCACTCATGCCTAAAGGAAGCCTAGCATTGACACTTTTTTGAGACTCACATCTCTCTCGCACTCTCTTTGTCCCTCATTCTCTCCTTTTCCCTCACATACTTTCCATTATTCTCCATTTCGCCATTTCTCTCATTGTATTTCTCTTTCAGTCTCTTTCTTTCTCTCTGTCTCAGATCTTTTACAGAACTGGACATTCAGTACAGGACCATATGCTATGAAGGACTTTTTGTACTTTGCAACAGATTTTGTTTTTTCGATGTATTTGCCTGGTGTTCCTGTGCTTTAATTCCTTTGTATTCAATTTTCTGACAATGCTCCAAATGAAAGATTATTAATCTGTGTAAAGCCTAGACTCTAAAAAACATGGATCATCAAATTCCCTTATAGAATCATATGTATTTGAAGAATCACTTTAGCCTAAATATTGAGTTTCGCCACTATTTTGAAAATATCATTGGTTACATGAGAGCCACTGATTTTTATTGTATTTGCTGTGATTACTCAGTGGGTCTTTCATTGTTTAATAGACCAACTGAGTTCACAACATACACTGGAGAAGTGGCCCAAGCATCTACCTTGTCAGTCAATTAGCCATTGATTTCCTAGATTCAAACTGTGCTGTAATTTACAGTTGAGCTTCAGCCATATTATCTAAATAATATTTGATGGTTTTGACATGAATCAATATTTTAAAATGAGGGGTTCTGTGATGATACTGTGATACATGTGAGGAATCCCACTGAGCAATTTTACGTTGATTAGACGTTTAAAACACGTCTAAATGGCCCATAGCCGTCTAGGCTAAATTAAGTTTAAATGGGGTTGAAAAGTGAAAGTTTATTAGATGTCTATACATAGACAAAATTATCCTAGGCTATATGAGAGCTACGCATAGACGCAATGTTGAAATTACTTCTTGTGCTCAGATAATTATCTTGTAGGCTAGTCTACAGGACTTCTCTGGTGCATATTTTTGGTATTTACAGATGTTTATTTATTGTAATAATGTATTTACTGCTTGGTCTAAAATAGGTCTATACATAGCCGTAATGATCCTGGGCTATATGAGAGCTAAAGCATAGACGGGCCATTGAAATCACGTCTTTTGCTCAGTGGGATGGGTCTAAATTACACCAAAAGTGATTCTCCTATAAGTACAATACCATTTTGATGCGATAGATAATCAAGAATAAAATTTTTCTTCTGTAAAACACTTTGTGACAAAGCTGTTGGTTAAAAGCCCTCTGTAAATAAACTTGACAAGATTTGACTGAGAATACAGAAACACAGAGCAGCAGAGGAGAAGAAGGGAGTCCCCCGACCAACACCCCTCGAAAACCATGCCATGGCACCTCGATTTCCCATCAGGCGCTGTCTGCGGACAGCTATATGGGGTCCTGGTGTGGTGAGGGGGAGGAGACACGTATAGTCAAAGGTGGCGGGGCTAGCAGAGATGATTAGCATGGCCGGCCGCCATCTCTGCCTCTGCTCATTGTTGCAATGCTGCATTAATGAGCCCAGTATGCATCAGACAGTCTGAAGAACACACACACAGCTTGTGAGACGTCATACACACATATGCACACACACACACACACACACACACACACACACACACACACACACATAAACACTTCATGCGTAGAATAAGCATACTAGTCATCCAGACACACACAGTACTAGCACACAACACATTGATGTACATAGCCATGCAATCTACAGTATGGATCACTTCCATCTTGTGCCTCCAGCCATTATTCTCCTCTTTCTGTCTCAAGATAAAGGTCAAGTTCACCCTTTTATTCAGATTGCTCACCAGTTTAGTGCTTGTCATTTGCTTGTGTGATAGAATGGGGAAAAAAACACTTTTTCATGGGCATTATACAGTTATTTTGGCAAGACAAGACAAAGTGAGAAATAACTGTTCAGTAGAAATTTAGAGCTTAGTGTGGATATTTAGTGTACTCCGCTGATGATTCATTATTAATGAATTACTCCGTTCTCACAGAGCAGCATATAGATTTGTAGTCTAGTCCGGGTCACATCTCTGGGGTTAAAAACTTTGAGTGAAAGTAGAGTAGAGTGAAGAAAACTTTGTTATACCCAGGGAGAAATGGGAAGCCTTGACTCAGAAATAGCACCCTTGATATTGAGAGAGAGAGAGAGAGAGAGAGAGCGAAAGAGAGGCTGACAGAGAAGGAGGAATGAGAGTACAATACTGTGGCCTGGTTTGAGGTTCCAGGGGGATAGAGACACTTTCGCATTTCCCCTGCAAAATGAGATAGGATGAGCTCTTTTAACACATGCACACACACATGCACACACACACACACACACACACACACCTCCTTCTAAGTGAGTCAGGACTAGATTCATAGGTCTTTGTTGTTGAGGCAGCAGAAAACTTAGTGCCCCAGATTTAAAGCAGAACCACCTCGCACATGCAGCTGTTAACTGTTAACATGCCTGAATTCAACAACTCTATTTGAATCATATTTTCATTTTATTGTTTTGTTGCATCACTTCAATACAGCAATTATCCAGTAAAGAGTGTGTGTTTGTGTGTGTGTGTGCATATACACGTGTGTGTGTGTTTGTAGCTAACAGACAGCCCGACCTCTGACCTTGTCCTGCTGTGAAGCTTTCATTCCCATAGGCCGGGGGCTGTGGTCGTCTCTCTACGCACGCACACACACACACACACACACACACATACACACACACACACGCACTGCTCGCTCTATTGGTATAGCTGTCACTCGGCCACCCATTCAGGGCTCAGTCACGGCCACTTAGAGCACAGCAGACTCAGGGATTCAGACGAGCTGTGATCCAATGACATGTATTTATAATGAGGGGGCTGCGGGGACGTCTTTGTTGGACGGACACAATGTCAGGGTGTGTGAGTGTGTGTGTTGGGAGGAGGGGGGGTACAGAGACGGGTGGGGGGGGGGTATTAGAGGAAGGGAAGTGGAGTGAGAGGAGAGAGCAGGCTAGACCCCCCTAACGGGTGTGAATGCAGTCGAAGTCTTTTCTGTGTGTATTTGCGCCTCTCTTACTTTCCCCCCTCTCTCTCTCTCACTCTCTCTCTCTCTCTCTCATGCACTCTCTCTCCGTCTTGCCTTCTTGAGCCGTAGGAAAAAGATTTTCCTCGTTACCATGAGAATATCATCTGAGGCCGGCCTCGTCCAGCGGAGGAGAGGAACGATTTTGTGTGCATTGTGTTCCAATGCGTTGAAAAAGTTAGAAAGACAGCGTCGGCATATGTTTTGGGTGGAAGAGACTTGATCCGCAAAGATGTCCATTATTTATTTATATTTTTTAAAGATTATTTGCTAGTGTACAGTGGAGAGAGGCAGGAAAGAGAGAAAAGAGAGAGGGAATGCTACAAAAGTCTTGGGTAGAAGTGAAGTGATCCATCCCTACCAACCTGCTCATGTTGTGTGTCAATAGCTCTTTTTTTCTTCGTTTTTTTTACCCCTAGTATTTAGCTGTGACATCATTCTAGGGTAACAGTAATATTGTCAGGCCATATGGCTCTAACCTTACACTCCTTTACACTCCTTACTCCCGGTTGAATGTAATTTTGGTGATATAGGAATTGAAACTTATTCTACGGTTGCATTCATTGCAAGTTGCTCTGGACTATCTACTAAAGGTGTGTGTGTGTGTGTGTGTGTGTGTGTGTGTGTGTGTGTGTGTGTGTGTGTGTGTGTGTGTGTGTGTGTGTGTGGAGTGGAGACAGGATTGTAGGCCCCCTCTGAATACATTAGCCAACGCTGTAGCCAGCGTGGGCAGCAGCAGAGCCCCAGAGAGCCCTAGAGGCTCGGGAAGGCCCCTCATAATTGCCCAATGTCTGAAACACTGCGTCTGTCCAGGGACTCTAGTCTAACTCTGATCCCCTCCATCAACACACACACACACACACACACACACACACACCTTGACTTTCACTGTCCATCAGTCTGTATTGTTGTATTAAGTTTAAAATAAATGAGAAATTTTATTTTTGGTTAAAAAAAATGTTTTCATTCAATGATTACAATGAAAAACGAACAAAACATAACTAATACAAGGGTGCAGTCCCTTGTCATCAAACTTGCATTTGACATGTGACTATATTTTTCAATTCAATTCAATTCAATTCAATGAGGCTTTATTGTCATGACCATACAGTACAGTATTGCCAAAACACATTCCTAAGGTCAATAACAGTAACATAGTATTTTTCTGCCTCTGTGTTATTTTGACACAATTTCCTATCAGCTTTATTGACATGGAAGTAAAGAATTGCATTTTGAATCTTTTGAATCAGCAGCCATTTATGATTAAAGGCCAGACAAATTAGGATTACCTTCCTTATCTCTTCTAGTCAGATCCTTATCTTGATCAGCCGTGACGGTGCAAAACCAGACAGCAGAAGTGTGTCTGGGATTGTGTGTGTGCATGTGTGTGTGTGTGTGTGTGTGTGTGTGTTCTCCCTCTGGTATAATTTTGGGGTTCCCACTCCAGACTTAGGGGTCAGAGGTGGAGGAGTGTAGACTCAAACACAGACAGACATTGGTAGTCATGACGAGGAAGCCCCTTCTCTATCTCAACCCCCCCTCTCTCTGCTATTTCAGCACAAAACTGCTGTGTCAGTCCTGTGATGTGACACACACACACACACACACACACACACATACACACACACATACACACACTTGTCCATGATGAAAGCTCAGGTATATTTGAAGCCAATCTCACTAGCCTTGATGATTCTGACTATAAAAATAATAATAATATCAAAATAATGCCGTTTCTGCTCTATCTGCGCATTCTGCGTCTGTGTCCCGACCCTCTCACTGATTTCCCGTTTCTCTTTGCAGATCAATGGCATGGAGACCTCTGATTGGCAGCACAACTATTATGAAAATGATTTCTGCCTGGACTCTGCTGGACTGGACTGGACTGGACTGGACTGTACAGGAGCAGCCCAGCAGCACCATGTGACTGCAGCGTTTCTGTTGGTTTCCACTGGACAGTTGAAGCCTCTTGACATCAACATGCTATTAACAGAAACTACTGTACCTGTGAACTGACACACAAACACATGTTCAGGTGGAAGTGACACATGGACTGTAGAGGAAATCTAAATCTGGACCAAGACCAAGAGAAAGAAACACAGAGAGAGAGAGAGAGAGAGAATCATATATGGATTTAAATCTGTGTTTTTATTTTGTTTACTCATTATTTTTTTCACCATTCTTGCCTTAACCAGTGTTTTTACTGTCAGTAAACACACATAATAATGATAGGTTAAAAATGAATGCATTAAAATATACAATAAATGAAAGGAATGTTATATTTTATTGATCTAAATGTAACAACTATTGTTGTTCATTGATGTAAAGTAATATTTTGACACTGATTGCAGTATACATCCTCTGTGCAGCCATACAGGTTTTACTGCTGTATTATTATGTACAGTATGTATTATTGCTGTATTAGTAATCCTGTTGTGTGTTAGTACTGAACTCCATAATGACAGAGACAGACAAGCAGTTTGCTTTCAGAATCAATGTTAGAGTTTTCATTTGTTAATTAACAGTCAGACTCTAAATTGTCAAAGTTGAGTCAACTGATCTTAGCCTGAAGTCTTTTTACACCAAATCTGTGTGTGTGTGTGTGTGTGTGTGTGTGTGTGTGTGTGTGTGTGTGTGTGTGTGTGTGTGTGTGTGTGTGTGTGTGTGTGTGTGTGTGTGTGTGTGTGTGTGTCTTATTTGAGTTTACAGCAAAATAGAAACTGGGATGTACAACTTGTTTTTGTTTTTTTATATGAATAAAGACGACATTGACTTTGACCTTATTCCTCAGTGAGTTTATTCACCTGTACTCACATCACATTTTACTATAAAGTTTTCAGCAAAATCTAAACTTTGACCTGATGCTGTGTGTGCTGGCATTTCTAAAATATGACCTACATCCATGGTTTATTAATCCTTCTGAACATTTCCACATCAATTATTTCCATTAAAATGATTTAGCTGCCATAACAGAAAACCATGAAAGACAGACAAATGAATCATTTTATTGTGTGTAATTTATTTATCACCAAAAAAAATAAATATTTCTACGCATTTATTTACCGGCCAGCAAGAATAAATAGACTTCTAGGAACCATCATCTTTAAAATGTTAAAATGTGTTTCAGGCTTCAGGCCCTGGAGATGTTATGGCCAATTTGGTGATTAAGTTTTTTTTTTATATATATATTCCCAAAGAATAATAATGATTTTATAACTGAAGGAAACAACATACAAAAATCGAAAATATAATAAAAACCAGCAGAATAGTTGTCTTACTGTAATAGCCCGTAGGCCTGACGCCAGCCAAACAGCCTGCGTGCTAAAGTGTATTCACACACAAACCGGCTCTTCAAAGGAGGGTAATTAATGTAAAAAATAATGCAATTACAGTCGTCTTTTATTGGACTATAGCCTATGCTGGATGTTAGGGCAAAACGGCTGTAAAAGGCTAAACTCTTTTTTTTATTGTAGTTTGCTTTACTCTTTTCACGTTTTTGACGTGAAAGGTTCATCTACACCAAATGTTGCATTTTCTTGTCGATGCCAGGACTGAAGAACAAATTTAGGTCAAACTGATCCTATAGACTTTTAGCCTACTGATATGTTTCTTTGCATTTTCGATGAGAAAAGAAAAGCCAGCTGGTCAGTAGATGTAATTTTAGAAACTAAGGTTGTGGTAATGTTGGTATACACCAGAAAATCACTGTCCGTTTTAACAGCTTCCAACTCTTTCTATCTTTCCCAAAGCCGTTCAAAGCCTTAGGCTCTACCAAAACCAAATGAATGATCACCAAGACGCCCCAAAGCCTCTTCATTTTATAAAACAATGTAGCTTCATTTAGCTCTCTGACACTATCAGGTGTAAGTAGCCCTACATTGACGATATTCACCTGAATAGCGTATGTATTTTTCATCAAGCGTAAGTAGGCTATACAGCAATATTATCTTTTTAAAAGCGCGTCATATAAAATAAAAACTTGTTCTGCGTGGTAGAAAGGAAAGGGAATTATTAAGAATTGAATTAAAATAAAAGAAATCACGGATAATTGTTCTCGCCTCTTCGTTTCATCTGACGCTGTAGAGCTTATATGAAGTATCAGCTCTTAAACCAACTGGCTCTGTGAAGAGTTGATACTGTGCGTTATAGTTTATGGCAGCATCAAGCTGTGTGTGTATGTGTGTGTGTGTGTGTGTGTGTGAGAGAGAGAGAGAGAGAGAGAGAGAGAGAGAGAGAGAGAGAGAGAGAGAGTGAGCAGCTATCTGAATAAATGCAAATGGGCTCTCCCTCCACCTGGCACGGTGCCAAGTATCTATAGCAACCACATTTTCTGACGCTTTGTCTTGCACCATCCGTCCCTCGGTCAGTCTCTAATTAGTTCTCTATCTTCCCTCCCTCCTCTCTTCATCTGCCCTTTCCCTCTTCTTCCAGTTTCCAAGACACCGGTGGACAAAGAGTTTGGTCGGAGCACAATGTGGCCCGCTCCTCTCCATCAAGTTCAAGCGCAAGCCCACACCGTTTCCCTATGAAAAAGGGATATTTCACCTAGTTTTAAACAGCCGCTCAGTGAACAATGCCACTCAGTTGCATCCCTATAGCAAAGATGGAGGGATTTATTGACCGAGATTTCATCAGAAACGAGAAAGTCTTGATGCATGTAAATCTAATGGCAGTGATGGAGAGGCTCAGGGCGTTTAGCTGTTGACAAAAAGCCCAGACGGCTGTAATTCCTGATAAATATTAGCCTATATTATATGTATAATAGTCCCGAGACGCACTTTACTCTGCTGTGCTCAACGGCTGCTGCACCTCATTATGTTCAGTGGATGTTGCTGTGATGTCAAGGTCAAGTTCAAACTCACTGCATGGCCATCAGCCAGAGAGCCAACTGGACACAGCTCAGCTGCAGCCTGCTCCCAGCGCCGTGCTGCACCGCCACCTGCCGGCCGGCTGTGACACTGCAGGCTGAGGAAGGGGGACTTGACTCATTCTTGGTGGTGGAGCGCCCTCTTGTGGCTGTTTGATGTACGTTCCCTTCTTTTGGCAGTTGTGATTCCAGTCCAAAGGCATCTTTTAAAGAGCAAATCAACACTAAATCACATAAGGAAGAAACTTGTTGTTGCACAGCTCTCTATGGGTTGACAATTTCAGGCATGTTGCATTTGTGGCTACGCCCCAATCAGTGATGTCAAAGAAGGTATTTTGCACTGCAACAGCAATTCTAAGCCTTAGCCTTTAGTGTTGATTTACTCTTCAAAGGTTTATTTGGGCAATTTGGAAAAGAAAAAATATGAACAAATATATACAATATTAAATACACAGGTGGTATAAAAAAAACAACCCTAAGGGCTTATAGTAAAACCACCCAACATACATTCATTATTTAGATTCACATTCATGTCATACATAAACAGATCCACATATACACTTGGACACAAACACACAAAAATATATAACCTACACTAACAAAAGGACAACAAACTGCCCAAGGATAATGATCCATTCTTTAGATTTCTAAATGATTTAATGTTAAAGAGACACCATCCCTACCTGGTCTCTAAAGTTGTATCCCAACAGCAGAAGTAGCAACACAAGCAGGTACATAGATATCATTCAGCGACACCCAGAAAAGTGAAATAACAAACAAGTGATGCAACTAATCTCAATATCCAGCTTTATTAGAGAATCTGAGATTTCAAAACTTTCCTAAAGATACACCATCATCACTAAAGACTGTACACAGAACATGGTATTAGTGTGAATACATTCGGTTGGCACAAATCACTAGAATTTACAAAACAGTCTTTATATCATTGATGCATTGAAACAACAGCAAAATATGGGTTATTCGGTTGTAACATGCCAATACATTAACACTTAATGTCTGCAGGTATATGTGGGATTACCCAGAAATAGGGTTAAAAAACGATTATGTTTGCTTTTAAATTTGCATTGACTACATTTTAGGCTATGTGGGCAAATAAAATCAGTATTTAGTATTATTTAGTATTCTTTCTTATTAGGCCACTTTCAGGTTCTAAAGAAAAATTTTACTTTTCTTCTAAAAAAAAAAAAATCTTTAAAAAAACAAACATACAATTGCGCTTTGGCATTTCATGATTGTCTGGGGCTTTTCTGGTTCTTAGGGGATTTGTTCTAAACAGCTGTATTAGAGGTGCCTTCCTGAAAAGAAACCTTAGTGCACTTTGTGGCCCCAGTTTAATATCAATATCAATGTCCTTCGCCTAATCTGAGATATTATAGACTCTCCCTCCACTAAACTAAAACAGATATCATGTTAGAGTTTATCTTGTACCTATCCATCTCTGATCTATGAGGGGAAGTCAACAGGTAAAGAACAAGGTATTTTTTAAGAGACCATTTTGAACTGGGCGATGTTCTTCACGTTCCTCCTGTTGACTTCAGGGCATCATCACACGCTGTGCTTTAATAAATGCCTACAACTGTGCATCCTTCCTAGCTTCCTCAAAGTAATCCTAGAGGGGGTTGGAATGGATCGGTCGAGTCGTGTATCTCTCCCTAGACAGCGACAACCTGCAAAGGCAGTTTATAAGGAAAGGTTACAAAATTCAGATACAAAAACAGGACCTGAAGTAATACATTCAATCACAGGAGTCTAACCATCCGCAAACTTCAAACCACCCATTTGTTGCCCTCGAGTATACTGTATCTGAAACATCAAACGACAGAAGCAAGGCTACAAAATGGAAGCAACCTTCAAAAAGGTTAGTGAAAGTAGATCAAGTCATAGTAAAAGCATTACTATTCCTCACTAGGCACTTAAGTCAGTAGCGAAACCTTCAATCAGGCTCCAGTTATATTAAACACCGAGCAGCACTCCGACAACGCTCAACACAACAACCTATCCAGGTTTAGGGCCAAGTTATCACTGATCCAATATCAGTTATACACACTTCCCTCCTGCTAATAAAGGCAAGAGGTAAAGCTGACAAACTGATACTAGAGCAGGGAAACCTGTGTCTACCTGAAGAAGATACAAGCATGCATACAAAGGAGACTGTGGACTGGTAGGAGGAGAAGAGCATCACAAGACGAAACACTCTGCAAAGCAACAAGGGGGAGGCAGATGGCTCTCCCCGTGAGACTGAAAATGGTTCATCCCACACTGTGTCACTAGGCTGTCCCAGTCCTCGCCTCCCCGGGGTGCTGTGGAGCCAAGAGCATCACAGTTCTTCTCCTTGTGCGGATACGAATAACGGCCTGAACACGATCAGGTGTGCTTATCAGAACACTACATTTATCCTGGTTCACTGGACGATGCAGGAGTACAGTCACAACATCTCTGAACAAAAAGACGAGGTGGATGAGAGCAGATGGATTTACAGAGGCAGGTTAGGGGGGAAAGTTATTAGCTTATTGAATAGGGGTAGAGTGTTTAAAAAAATGACAAAATACCACATGGCATACTTGTTTTTCTATGTTACATTTGGGATTAGGGATGGGAAATATGGTTGAAATCAATATCACAATAATCATAAGGAATTTTTTTCAACATCGATATATATATCACAATATGGCTCACGTAAGCAAAATCACATGTTAAATAATCAAATCAATGTTCAGCCGATTAAACCAAATGGTAATGTTAGGTGTGATGTCAACAAAACTGAAATTTTCAAATACTATTCCTTAAAATGTTTCATACTTATAATTACGTTTACCTTACATTTGCTGTACATTACGTGATCATTAATTTAGACAGCAGAATTGAGTGTCATATCATCACCATATGATTCCACTGAAAGACAATACACGATAATATTGAATTATCGCCCAGCCCTATTTGGGATTCTCACACCCCAGTTTTAAAAAGGAGACTCATTCTATAGAAGGCCAAAGATTAAAGATGGTAGTTTTAACCCTTTCCTGCCCCCTATTCCACTTTGGCTCTGCACCCCAGCTGCTCACTCTGTTCAACCTGTGGAGTGAGTGCTGATAAAGTGCAGGCATCCACCATCCCGCCTGTGCATATATAGTCTAAATATAGACACTATGGACGCGCTCCAACGCCTGTAGCCTGCATCAACACTGCGGACATGTGACACTGTCTGACATACTGCCAAAGGCGAACTGAGGATCTTGTCGCCATGTTTTGACACTGCTCCATACCGCACATTGATATCAATGTGAGAATTTTATGAGCGTTTTATGTGCAGAGGTAAAGTACGATAAATTATGCCTATAACAGCATGACGAGTACCCACATGGTTACTACACTACATGAGTGCACAGTTTCATTCAGGTTAGTCCATTAGCAAAAACCTAATACCTGCTACAGCTCTTTAATATGTGTATTATAAAGAGAAAAGCCACCCTAACCAGATGTCAAAATAAGTTATATTTATGATCTTGAACTGTCAGTCTGAACAAGAATAAGTCTCTTGCAAAGCTATTAATAAAACAGGTATGAATGACAATGAAGTCATCAAAAGACAGACGCCGCAGCTGCTATAGTGGCAGCAAATGGAAGACGACGTGTGGACAAATTGCCGGTAACAAAGGTGATTTTATAGGTATATGGGCACTCTTTATACTTCATAACTGTTGGCACTGGCATGAAATGTAGCTGATCTGTACATGTCTACAAAGAGAGTCCAACTCTCACTGCAGTAGCTATAGGTTTCTCTTGATTACACTACAAATAAGAACCTTGGTTCTTTGATTTCCAGCTTTGGGAAAGAGGTCAAGATATTATGCTCAAATATTGATTTCAATTATGTTGAACTCAAGCAAAAATTGACCTTTCTAAGATAGTAGAAGTAACATGAATTCTGTGTTGGGGTGGATTTTTGCTTTGATGTCATTACTCTGAGAACGGAAAAAACAAAACAATACTAATACGAGTAACATAATCTATTCTAAAGCCATCTTTACAATTACACATCCCTATATATCCTTTGGTATAATTCCTTAAAACAAACTCAAACACAGCTAAACTAAAATCTCAAGGGGGCATATTTTAGTCTGAAGAATCAAATCAAAAGCATCTCAGAAGTCAACGAGAAAGGAGAGTGTCAGTCTACATTGCATTGGAAGGTGTCAGTTTTAGTTTTAGGCAGACGCACAAGGCAAGGGGGAGACCTCAGGGTGTGTGAACCTCCAAACTCTCCGAACACACTCCCGGGCCTGGGGGTCCACAGGGGCAGGATCATTACCACTTATGTGTACACACATACACACACATAAAATCACTGAGCATATTGCACTTAGATGTACATGACGACAGCGTGTACAGGGTAATCGGTACCGTCCGCCACACCTCACGCTCACAGGGACTGATCACCCCCGCGCACGTAAAGCTGGAAAATATATCAACACTGCCCACTCATCCTGAGCCAGTGTGTGTATGTTTGCGTCCACCCAGTGGTACACACTCCCGCGGGCTCTTTTCACCTCTCTCCTTGCCTTCTCAGAGGGCGTACGGCGGTCTCCTCTTCCTGCTCTCCCCGTTTTCCGCCCTCTGTCTCCATTATCGTTCCGTGTAGCCCATCTGGTGCAGCTTCCTCAGTAGGATCTGAGTGAGGTCAAAGGTGGTGAAGCTGATCCCCACTGCGATGGGCCCTTTGACCCAGTTCATGCTCAGACCTTTGTAAAGTCCGCGGATCACGCCCTCCTCGGCCATGATCTCCCGCATGGTGCCGATGACGCTGCCGTACGTGTGACCCGTGACCCCGGCGGTCTGCATGCGCCGCCGCACCACATCCAGAGGGTAAGACGCCGACTGGCCAATGAGGCCAGCGCAGGCTCCAAAGGCCAGACGCTCATACGAGTACGGCTGAGAGCGCCCACTTCGCTCTAAATGGGAGAAGAAGAATGTATGGAAGTGTAATTCAGTCACAAGTATGCTGTACTTACACATGCAATATGAAGGCTGAGGGTAGGTGTGTGTGTGTGTGTGTGCACGCTAGTGCAGTACCTCCATGTAACTTTTTCAGTGTCTCGTAGGTAAAAAAGCTGAGCCCAGCATAGGGCACAACACCCAGGATGGTGGGGGTAAAACCTCGATAGAGCGTCTTCATGCCCTCTTCTCGAGAGATCCGCACAAACACATGCAGGATGTTACTGTACCTAAACACAGGAGGGACAAGAAAAAAGATTTCCTGTAACAGCGCCAACAACAGCATCATTGCAGATAAATCTGCAACCTGATCATTTCTTGAACCCCTCCAGCCATGGAGGCTAACCACTGAGTAACTCAAGAAATTTGCTTGCCCTTAATTTAGAATAATGAAGGTATGCAACTTTGATTTCCAAAGAACGGAAATAATCCTTCCTCTGAGGTTAGATTGTGTGTTTAAAAGATAAAAAAAAACCCATTTCAATTCACCCAAAATGCTCCAATAAATATTTCAGGAGCTGGTCTTCCTGAAAATGTATTTTCTTAGTCATGACTATGTCCTAATTTGGGACTAATACCCATTGATGACTGTGTATTAACAACAGAAAATCAACTTACATCTCCTTTGGGGTGACAGCCATCCTGGCTCGTACCATGTCCAGAGGATAAGTCAGCATGGCTGCAGTAGTACCAGCCATAGAGCCAGCCAGTAACCTTGGAAATGGAGGCAGGGCTCTGGGACGCAGAGGCAAAAACAAACAGATCAGCCTTACAAGTTTTTGAATCAGTTCATTAATGAGACATCTACAGGATTTTAAGTGAGCTGTATTGGACTAAACCTCAAAATCAACACAATCATCAAGGAAAGGAAAAACTGAAAAGCCACCTGGTGTGCAGCTCTTGAAGGAACGTCTGCCTTCCAAATGTTTGTGAATGAACCCAAGGACCTGAGTGTTAGGTCTAGAGTGGTAATTCTTACCACCAGTAAGTTCAGAGAAGAAATTGTCACTCACTTCCCCTGGAAGCCGTAGTAGCCTCCCAGCAGCCCCTTGTACTGCTCGTGGGCGCAGAACTGGATGGCAGCATATGGGATGACTCGCACCATGGTGGCAGAGTTCCCCCTCCACAAGCTGAAGAAGCCATCCTTCAGGTAGGTATGGTAGATCAACCTGTAGGCCTCCTGTAATGAGTTGTGCACACACACACACACACACGTTTGGATTGATGATAAGCCATCTGCCTCAAGACTCTGCTGAATAGAATTTGTCATGTAGAAATACCTAGACCTGTTTACACCTGCTCATGTGATGTATGCTCTGATGACAATCTTGTAGACTGAAAGCTTAGCTTAGTAGATGTAAACTGCATAGATCTAAGTGTGTCTTTTTCACGGTGGATTTAACTTATAAAAATGAAAACTCCTTTTAAACAGTTGGCTTATGTAACTGCAGTGGATGTGAATTACCCTTTTACTTCTCAATGAAAAGCAGTACATTGTATCATGAAATGATTTTTGTGAAATGAGTGATGCTTTTCAGACCAAACTTACCTTGGCAGAGAATCTTGCTGAGGACACTGCAACAAAAAATACATACAGTATATAAAAGATTAATGACAACAATGGGCTAAAACGTGAGTTTGTGCAATGTGCTGCTCACGAATCCAATTATTAAGTCCAAAAATTAAGTCCCTTTTCAGTATTACAATCAATATTCAGGTTGCACTGGCTACACTGAGAATGTCTGCAGTTTAAACTGAACTTGAAGTCTAGATATGATCCCATGTCGTCCTTGTGGGTCATATATGGCTTATTACTTTATAACCTAAGACTAGGTTCCTCTTCTAGGTCAATAAGTATATGGGACACCCAACTTGCCTTGGAAGATGATTTTGGTTCTGTCCAATGGGGCGACAGCTGTCTTGGCCACAGCTCCTGCTAAAGCCCCTGAGAGGAGTGAGTTGAGCACAGACTGCGTCTGCTTCAGGCCCTGCACAGAGACGGAGGAACCCCACTTAGTGTTAACATCACCAATAAGAGTAAATGTTGCAATGAATGTATTACCTGGATCTAAATAAGAGCCAGCAGAAAACCTTCAGAGGTACTGGACTGACCAGGGTGAACCCAAAATCATAATAAACCCCTATCCACTATTAAAAAAAAGAAATCAAGATGAAACACTGCCCTTGTAGACTGGAATTTCTCACTGGTCCCTTAAGCTGAACCAAGTTGTGTTTGAGTTGCTGTAGATCATTAAACTAGGCTTACATAAGGATAATAGATGACATCTGCCTAACCAGCTCAGGCAGAACATCTTACAAATGCGCCCAGACTTCCTTACATACAGCTGGCTAATTCAGCTCGGTTCATCTCTCTCTCTCACACACACACACACACACACACACACACACACACACACACAGCACAGCAACTAACAGAGGGAAGCACAAATACTTTGCTGGCTAAATTGAAAAGCCTTTGCATGGAGACATTGCAAGGACAAGCCATAGGAACGGGGCATTATCATGACACAGCAGAGACGCTGATGTCAGACTTTTGGGATTACCAGATAGTGAGAGACAAGTCATCGCATTCTACTGGAGGAAAGACAAAAATATACTCACTGCGCAAAGTCTTGGGTAATTTTTCAGAGGGAAAACAACTTCCCTTGGTATATACTCCCTAGTTTATTAATTGAGCTATGTGAATTCCTGGGCTAGGCAATCATCACATAAACACAGGACAACTATGCTACGATTATCAGATCTATTAAGTGAGGGAGGGATGATCATGTCAGTAAGATTTGACCAAATAGCTCACTTCTGCTTGGGTGGAGGAGGCCAGCGGCAGCACTTCTCCCTGTGTGAGTGCTGGCCGTTGTTCCTGGACTCCACTCCCCATCCCAGAGTGCTACACACAGCTGTCACTGTCCGCTCTCATGTACTCCAGCCACCAGGGGGCGCCAACGCCAGCTGCTGTGAACTAAATTGAGAGGAGAGAGAGGGAAACAGAGAGAGAGAATAGGAGAGGTCAGTTTTTAGATTGAGTTAGCTTCAGTTAAATTTGCAGCCTAAATATAAAACAAGCAAGTTTTAAAAGCAAGTTTAGGTGGCCACACCTCTACTCTGTTACTCTGAGAATCACCAGATGAATCTTGCATAGTTGTAGACTTTAATCTTTTTTGGAAAAAAAAAAGAATATTAAGGAAGGGGCTGAAAATCTTACTGCGGATGTCATCTTGTAAAATTGTAAAACTGTATTCCTTATCTCAGTCTGCCTGATCAGCTATTTGTCAGAGCAGAACAGGGTCAGGATCAAGTGACATGAATTCAGAGCTACAACTCGATGGCTAATTGTCATGTAAGCACTGTCTACTAATTAAGATCACTAGGCTTTGCATTCAGAAATAACTATGCCCCATCACTTGGTATTCAGTACAAAACTGCTAGAGTCCAGCCCTGTGTTCACCATTAACCAGAAAAGCTTGTTGTAGTTTGGCATTTTCATTGCATCCTCCTTGGTGACTAAAGCAGTCCCATGTTAGCATGTGACTGACAATGGGTGGTTATTAGATACTGTACAATACAATACACACCTCTAGCAAATAGCTATAAGGAGGATAAACCAGTCAGCCTTGACCAACTGGCGCACCCTTCAAGGCTATAAAAAGACACTGAGCAAAGTAGGGCTATGTTACACGCAAAAATATCCCTAGAAGGACAAAGTTGGTGACTTGTGGGTGAAAGGTTTCTGTCCAAGTAAAGCTGAAAGAACAAGAGCACCCTCTCTCTTTCACACACACACACCTCATCACACCACTCTTTACCACTTCTTTGTACAGACATTCTTCCTACCTAACCAATAAAGAGTAATATGAGATGAGTGTGACTTTATAAGGCACAATCACACCATTATAAACAAGGATGTCTGCATGTTTTTCAATGAGCTAATCATTATACTCCTCAATCACCCATTCTTGAAAGCTAGGTCAAAGTACCTTTTAGCAAGAGTGAGGAGAATCAGGGAAAACAAGACGGCTCGAGAAAGCCATGAGACAAGAGAGCAAATAGAGGGGCTGTTGAAAAGCTGGGTAGCCAGGGGCAACATACTGGCATCTCTACAACCGGGCCTCGAGCCAGATCCTGGGACAAGCACTTTACACCCCAACCCTCAACCCCTCCCTTCTCACCTCAGCCTGTCTCCTCACTCTCAGCTCTCCCTCACCCCTCCCGACCTCTTTCCCCATGCATATCGTTTTACAGCTCTTGTTCCTGACCGGTACGCCTGTTTGGTGTCCCTCAAGCTTGGCTGCAGTGAAGATTTTTGCACTTGCCATCTATTCCACAATATCCCATTCCCATGCTTTTCACACAGCACTTGAAAGATGGACATGTGAATTTGAATTAATTGTGATTAATAAAGAACAGTAACTAACTAGAGAGGATGGCCTTGCCTTTAAGGGTTATCTGCATGGTCATAAAACTAGTGGGAAAATCCACTAAGCTATAACTGAGTGAAAGCATGACTTGCTTCAAGTGCTTACTGTGTGAAGATATTTTTCCAATTGTTTTCTAGGCAAACCCAGTTTTGAAATTTGTGTACCAATTCTTTAAAAAAGTGGCTAGCCAATGCATAACATAGGCTAATATTTTCATTGGCATGTGACATTTTCTTATTATTCACACAGCACGCGAGCAGGGGAATTGCATAACCCAGAGAGAGGGTTTGGGTCATGGTGTTTACAACAAGAGAAAAGCTGGGGTAAGCTAATCATTTTCAGGGCAACTGTCCGCTGACATTTTCATGAAATCACCATGCTCCCTCTCTTGCCTCACTAGCTAGTACACTTACTAGCCTTGTTTAGCCACAACTTGTGTAACAACACAGAACTACCACCCTTGGTACCCAGCTAGCTGGCTAGTTGTCAATGGTTACGCAAACACTTGATCTCTTACCTTACAAATTTCTGACACCCACCACGGAGACTTTTCTTGCTTTGGTGGAGCCAGTCACCCTCCTTGGGTGTGTTATTTCTAATCGTTAGCAAGCTGCCTAGCAGGTTCTGCACACTTGGCTAAGTAGTAGGTTAGCTAACGTTAGCTAGCTAATATATTAGCTAACATTAATGTTAGTCTCGTCGATAGCGCTGTGATTCCGAAAATGTTAAGAGTAAACTTGAGTCTTGTTAAAGATTCCTCCTGATCCTCTCAAGGCACTGTCTCTCACATACTTCTGATTCATTAACCCCACAGTGACTTTGAGTGACTAGCATCGTCCATGCTGTTATATATCTGCTGTTACCCCTCCTGTCACCGACCGACAGCAGAGCGGTTAGCCTGATCGCAGGCTTGACAAGGGCGAGCACAGCGGGATTGTGGGAAATGTAGTGTCTGTGAGGTGGAGCATGCTTGGATAGGTCGGTGAGAGGGGCGTGAGCACGAGACAAACTTGACGATGAGCACTGACGTTTCTCTTGAGGTTCTGGGTTTTTCCAAGCACTTTGTGCACATTCCTTCTTTCAGCTTCTCACTCTCACCAGATACAACTGTGTCATATAGTAGGCTACAAACCAAACACACGCACAAAGATTACGGAGAGGCACCAAAACTCATTTATCACCATCTTCATCATGCCGACCATAATGTAGTGAGGGGTAAGTATCAGAGGTTCCAGTTTAACGACGTGCAATATGGTAAACAGAATATAAAAAAGCACAATAGGGAATGATAAGCTCTAGTACATTCAAAGTAAGGCATAACATAAAACAAACATATGAAATTGTCTCTGCCAAGACAGGAGGAGGAATTAAAACCCACATGTTGGCATTTAGGATCTCAGTAACAGAAAGGTGTTACAAATATCAAATAATTCTGTCACAAAAATTGAATACAAAATATTAACAGCAAATAAAACATCTTGTGTCAAACAGGGCTAAAATTACCTCTTTTGAACTTGTCAAAATAAGACCAGACAATTGACCAGAAAATGTATCAAAACTGTCAAAGGTGTTGAGTGAGATTGGTGGCTTAATCATTTGCATGGGTGGAGGTCAGTGATCACAAGCCCTGTCTGCATCACTTCTTTACAAATACGAGTATGTCTAGATCAACATGTGTACTTCTGCTTCAACTAAATGCATACCAACATCATAAATTACTAATAGAATATTTAAGATGTTTCGTCCTGCCTGTTGCTAGACTAAAGGTAATGGTGTGTATATTCTTCAGCACTACTATCCTCCACTTTCAGTTGGTGAGGCTGCCATGCTTGCCAGTCCACAGCTCTCGTAGTTCCACTTGGCAGCCCAGGTCTCTGAGGGCCGCTCTGCCCACATCACCACAGTCTTGATGGGTTTGCAGCGCCTGGGCTATCAGGGCCTCCGCTCCCATCTCCAGGATTGGCTGGCTGAAGTTCTGCATCCGCGCCACCAGGTTTCTCAACAGCATACACGCCTGTTTCTGTTTATAAAGCGAGAAAACAAAATCATTCCTGTAGAGTTGGCAGACCGTCAAAGGGCCTCAGTTTCCTAAAGGGGAATGATTAATTATGCATGACCTTATATTACCTGCACATTGACCGAATTAGTATGTGCCTTCATAGCCTGCACAGCAGCCAGAGCGCCTCCGTTCTCCATGATGACTTTGCAGTTGTTGGGTTTGCGCAAAGCAAGGACACAGAGACAAGCACAGCCCTGCTCACACACCTACAGGAGGATGTGGACACAAATATCTTAAGACATTTGCAGAATATATACTGTATATATAATTTATATAATTATATATAATTTCTTTTTTCCCAACAACAGCTTGTCTAAAATAACATTTCTATACTGAATCACTGGTAAATACAAGAGCAAAGTCATTAAAGGTCATCAAGCATGTAGGCATGAAGCTCAACTCACTAAAGTGTTGCTCATGTGTCTGTTCATGGCGATGACAATGAGCTGGACTCCACCCGCATTAACAACCGCATCTTTGACATCATCGTTTCCTGCTACGGCCCGTATGGCGCTCAGTACCTGCCGAACCAAATCCTGCAAGGGAAAAGGACGATTCATTAAACAAACTGATTGAACAACACGTAGATTCAAACTTGCATCTTTTTCCATCACAATCCCTCGTGTGTGTTAGCTACCGCTGTCTCATAGCTGTCTGCGAGGAGCGTCATCATGAATTTTAATCCTCCCAGGTCACAGATGTCCTGACAGAACTCGTTCCTTACAGCCAGACGAGACAAAGTCGCACACAGCTCGCTAAGAACAGAAGTGTTATCATGGTGAGCTGCAAGAGAGGAACAAACACAAAATAAAGAAAATATATTAGTGAAATGCAAAATGCATGGTGGGTAATCAGAATTTGAGTCAGTCCAAAACACAGCAGCTGAGGCTATTACAATAAACCCTCAAATACACCAAATTTCAGTTAATCTTACCTTTGGCAGCCTCAACTAAGACCTTCAGTCCACTGTGTTCGAGAACAATCATCTTGGCATGTTCGTGAGCATGCCCAAACGTAACTCGGACATCATCATCAAAGGTCATGACCCTGAGAGCTATACAGGCCTCCTTCACCAGCTCAGCACATCCAGTGTGCTGTGTAATGGCAGCAGTCAGCAGTGGCAGGACTCCAGCTTTCACCAGATCCTGCCTGTTCTGTTCATGCTTCAAACAGCAGTGGCGCACTGTGCACATGCCGACGCACATCACAGCGGGATCGGCCTGGTACTTCCTGAGGACGACCAAAAGGAGGTGCCGTCCCTCCGGGTCCAACAAGTCCGGCTGTCCATTGGTCAGTGCAGCCAGGGCAGACAGAGAGGCCAGCAGGTCTTCCCGCTCCTCCACGCTCTTTTTGCAGTAGGAGAGGATGATGGGATAGGCGTCTTTTTGGGCGGCCAGGTACCTCTGGGCAAATCCAAGGGAGCACTGCTGAGTGAAGCGTTTCAGGTCTGCCGTCATATTCATCTCTGTAGGGCTGGCGGAGTCTTTTCCGATTTGAAGGGAATCCAAGGCCTGCAGGTGGACAGACATTAAAAAAGACATTAAACAATATGAGATAAATAGATTTTGACAACTGGCACTATCGCACTAAGCAATCCATCTTCACGAAAATTCAAGACCCACCTGCAAAACCTCATGTGTTTGCTCATCTTGCTTTTCATCAGATGATATAGTGGGCACAGCTTTTACTATACAACTGAGGTCCACACCTGCATCCACATAGACATAACATTAGGATTAACAGTCTAACACACAGCAGATTATTATGTATTCATTGAAAGGTTCAAGATACACATAATTTTCATAGGTGAATAACTTAGTCCTATTTGCCAACTCATGGTAATGTGATGTAACTAACCCTCGTACGATTTAGGGTGAGTGCCTATGTTGAAACATAGCTTTATTTCTCTTTTTTGGAGGGGTTGAATTAATCCTGGTGTTCATGAAACCACTCTTGAATGTGATTAGCAGTGTCTTGGAATATGGGAACATCATGAGAGAACATTGTTTGACCCATAGGGTGCCTGATCATGTAAAATAGCCTCACATTTCCTGACAGTTATGTAAGCATGCATATCAATCATCAGATCTACTGACTCCAATGAGATCACTGTTCATAGATTACACATCCACCAACATATTTAACAGTTATGCATGTTTGTGCATGGGCCTTGAATATTAATAATTTCTGAATTGTTTCATAAATATGTGCTCTTTTTTCTGTAATTCTGTGGAAATTTCTGAGGCCCAAGTTTTGAAGTGTTTTGCATCTATCCTGTTAAATGTCCATCTATTCCTGTCAATGAGCTTTGACTGCCCAGTTTGTCCATTTTTAGCAAATTTTTGCTGTCTTGATTTTTGAGACTCTTCCCCTTGCCTTAAATAATTTTTCAGTTTTGGTGATTGATGAACCTGCAATTCGGGCACCAACTATTTGGCCTCTTTGGAACTCTGTTGTAACTGTCACCCTTGTAATTTGTAACATTGTATTTGTGGTTTAGTTACTTCACATTTATTTTGTCTACTCCCATAGGCTTATAGATAGCTCGTGGCTGGCTTGGCTTCACCCCAATAATATCCGAGCTCAACAAGAACAGGCTAACGGATTGGATGGCCTTACAGGTATGCTTGGGAACAATAACATTGTATTATGTCCTTGTTCGCTCCGTTACCTTGAGACTCAAACTGCTCCACAGCTTCCCTCAAAGCCTCATCAGCATCCATCTCAAATTCCTCGATGTTTTCCTTGACAGCAGCATCAAAGGTTTCCTGTGTGATCCTACGTCTCGCCATTTCGTCACGTTTATCTCCACTCTGAAATGCAATTTGATGGTCGTGATGTCAGAAGCTAACAAAATGTATTAACGTTCATTAATCCTGCATCTCTCTATTTTAACGTTACCTTAGCCTGACTGAGCAACATCAACGTTAGCTAATCTTAGCCAAACCGCTAACTTTAGCTAAAGCTGATGGTAAATTGAATGTTTTCTGCTCCTGTTGCTAGCTAGCGTTGGTTAAAGTTATACCGTCAAGTCAAACTGTTATCACTTAAGAAGAAGCAACATCACAAAATAAATTAGTCAAGTCATATCACTTAACTGTTACCACCGCCCAGTGACAGGAGCCTGCTCTGCTGTTGTGAATGAACAGACCAGCAACTGTCGATTTACGCACTTTTCGTACCTCGTTTGTTGTGAGAGCCTGCACTTTGCCGATCAATTTTACTGAATAGCAAATTCCGTAAAAGAGTCCTACTCATAAATGTGCTCGGTCGGATACGAAACAGTAGCCTAGTTCCGCAGAATAAATGTGCCAGCTGCAAAAAATGATATCTTTTTTTTTTTTTTATCATTGGGTTATGTTGTGAAATAAGTATATAAGGCTACGCATTGGGCAACGTGCTTCATATCAACAAGAACACGGAATATAAATCAAATTCAACAAGAACTACAATTCCCAAAATTTTTTTATTCTTATTCTCTCTGTGACGTAAACATGTGCTTTTATTTTGAACGGACATGCCGGACCGGAAAATAGGCGATTTTTCCTTCGAAATAAAGGCGGCATTTTATCACGTTTGGCAATGAATATATGATGTGAAAGACCATTTTGGAAAAATGTTTTATATTTTAATTTAATACATATTTTATATTAAATATTTGCCGCATTTTCACTCTGATACATTGTACCGAACAACATATGTACGTCAATTTTAGTTTTATTATGAAAAGTCTGACCGGAAGTGCGACTTGTTTATTCTTGCGTGCTTGACACTTGTGCCCAGACTCATACAAATGACTGGGCTAGAAAACATTCACGACCAAATCAGCTGAGGACGAAGTCGGCGGACATCCTAGCTGGTTCCCGACTGTTTTCGTTGTTTTCGTGGTCGGGCGGCTAAGATGGCAGCGAGCACAGAAGCCCCGGAGTCCTGGTACCTGGCCCTGCTCGGCTTTGCAGAACATTTCCGCACGTCAAGTCCGCCGAAGATCCGTCTGTGCGTCCATTGTCTGAAGGCTGTGTTTCAGTTCAAGCCGCCTCAGAGGGTCGAGGCTCGGACCCACCTGCAGCTGGGCTCGGTGCTCTACCACCACACCAAGAACAGCGAGCTAGCCCGGACTCACCTGGAGAAAGCGGTGAGCAAACACTGGAGGAGAGGAGAGGAGAGGAAGGCCGGGGCTGTGGATGAATCACTGATAATGACGAATATAAGAAACATGTTATTTCTACTTTTCTTTCACTGCGCCAACTCTGATTGGTTTCACTCTGTGAAGCTAGCTGCTAGCATCGTGTATGTTCTGTCAATATTCATGTTCAGTGTGATGCAGAAACTAATATTTGATTTGATTTTTCCTCACAGTGGTTCATCTCTCAACAAGTATCCTTTTCTGTATGACATGCCAGATTACAGGCAAACTGATGTGTGTGTGCATCTGTGCCCATCAATGCATGTCTTTAAAATCAATATGTCTTATCAATGATTTGGAGAGGAGTTCAGTATTTTTCTTGTCAATAACCTTGCTAAAATGGAGCAATCAAATTTCTTAATGAATTATATCAGATCCCTCAATTTGAAGATGTCAAATTTGAAGCAGCCAGTCTTCTATCAGAGTTCTATTGTCAACAGGTAGGTGATCTCTTGGGTCCAGGCAGCCTATTTTAGTCATGTGAAAAGTAGTGGTTAAAGTGAAAGATTCACATTTCAATGGGAAACTTTTTTTTTCTTCTTTCGCTTCAGGTTATAATAACATAATATTTACTATTCCCTCAGCAGGAGAGTGGAATTACACCCTGTACTTTCCTTAGTAAATGCTGCCTGGTTGTTTTGCTCTGCCGTAGTTTAGTTAACTGATCTTTTGCCCTTGTTTGAAGAACTTGGTGGACTCAGCAAAGCCACTGTTGCGGAAAGCCATCCAGATCTCTCAGCAAACTCCCTACTGGCACTGCAGACTACTGTTTCAACTGGCGGTAAGAGGAAATGGTGTCACAAACTGATCTGTGTCTCCAATTCTTGTGGCAACTTGATTTAAAACATGTTTCATGCGTGGAATGTGTTCTCCCTCAGCAACTACACACACTAGAGAAGGATTTGGTGTCGGCATGTGACCTGCTGGGCGTAGGAGCGGAGTATGCAAGAGTCGTGGGCTCAGAATACACAAGGTAACAGATTTTTATGTTATTTTTTATGTTTTATGTTAGAACTCCCTGAAGGATTACATACTTTTTAGTGCTCATCCTCTCACAAATAAAGTTTGTTGTTGTGTTTTTTTCCTTTCCTGCAGAGCTCTGTTCCTATTAAGTAAAGGAATGGTAAGCTTAAATCACTCACTGCTATTCGAGTCACGCTGCATATTACTGTGTTGTTTTGTCACTTTATTAATTGTATCTGTTATTTCTGCAGCTGCTGCTGATGGAGCGGAAGCTGAGCGAGGTTCACCCTCTGTTGACGCTGTGTGGGACCATCGTGGAGAACTGGCAGGGGAACCCCATCCAGAAAGAGTCGCTCAGGGTTTTCTTCCTGGTGCTGCAGGTTACACACTACCTGGATGCTGGACAGGTACAGCTGAATCCATACTGGGGACGTCCCACTACTGGTATCCAGTATCAGGCCAATGCCAGGCTCAAATGGGGTTTTGGAATTGAGGAATCTTCCCAGTGTTAAAATGTTAAGAGCTGCATGTAAAATGTCAGAATCAAAGTAAAGCAAAACTTGAAGCTCTGCATTTTTCACACAATGAAGGTTTGATAACTTTGATAAAGAAAAATGGATTATATCGATGATTTCTGCCCTGTAATCCCAAACTAATGGTCAAGGCCTATATTGTACAGTAAATTAATTGATTGGATCATAAATTGGTGTCTGCCGATCCCTTAAGTTTAGTACTTGAAATACTAGTGTCTGTTTATCCATACTCTGTGGACAAGAATGGCTGTCCATAGTAATGATAACCAACAGTTAAAATGCTGATCTAATAGTCAGTTTTGTGTTTATTTCATGAATTGACTAACCTTCTCGATGAGATGCATTGCTCAAAGTGGCAAAGTCCGATTCTCCTTTTTCATACATGTGAGGTTTACTAATGCCACACTGAAAATGTGTTGGTCAGGTAAAGAGCGTGAAGCCGTGTCTGAAGCAGCTGCAGCAGTGCATCCAGACCATCTCCACTCTCCACGATGACGAGATCCTACCCACCAATCCAGCCGATCTCTTCCACTGGCTGCCCAAGGAGCACATGTGTGTGCTGGTGTACCTGGTGAGGTTTTGCCACACACACACACACACACACACAGTGGTCAAATTGTTTGTGTGACTAAAAAAAGATGGAAATGGTTATAAAAGCTGAATGAACACAACATCTGAGATATGCAGCTGGAATATGATATAATGCATCTTGTTTTGTTTGTTTTTTTTATCCATTAGGTGACTGTGATGCACTCCATGCAGGCGGGCTACTTGGAGAAGGCACAGAAGTACACAGACAAAGCTCTCATGCAGCTGGAGAAGCTGAAGAGTAAGTTTGTTTGAATACTCTTGCTGCTCATTTCCCCCATGGTGACAGTGATTTGAGCTGACTCTGATCTGTATGTGTGTCTTAAAGTGCTCGACAGCAGTCCCATTCTGTCCACATTCCAAGTCATTCTGCTGGAGCATATCATCATGTGCCGGCTGGTCACCGGACACAAGGCCACCGCCTTACAAGAGGTGGGTAACCAGCTGCAGAGAATCATCTGTGTGTCGCTGGCCAGTTGCTGATTATAAAGAAAGGAATAGATTGCGGAACGGCAGTCTGCTCTAGCGGTTGTCTGAGCTCTTTGATATAGAGCTCATGATGGTGATGATTCCTGTCTGTGTTCAGATCTCCCAGGTGTGTCAGCTTTGCCAACAGTCTCCCAGGTTGTTTACGAATCATGCTGCCCAGCTTCACACACTACTCGTAAGTCTGGAAAAGCCACCACCACCCCCTACAACGCATACATGTATACCACAAACACACACACATACAGTAATGCAAGCATAGGCATGCATGGAATAAGAAGCAATGGGACAAGACACATCTGTCCCAGATTATAATATGAAACATTTACATCTGTTTACTCTTTCTGTGTCAGGGTCTCTACTGCATCTCAGTGAACTGCATGGATAATGCTGAGGCTCAGTTCACTGCTGCTCTACAAGTGAGTCACATATCATCATTGTCGGGTGAAAACTTTGTATCTCCAGTTTTGGTGATTTTCATGTTTTCATTTCAATTGGTGGATTACATGGTCCTCTGTGGGTTGGGAAAATTCTGACCTCTTGGCCTCATCAAACCCCATAGAATAACATCAAAGATGCATTGTCAACAATCTAAAAACAAAGCTGTTAGCTTAGTTCCTGAAAAGTTGACATTTTGGAGATTCACCTGTTGGCAACAAATCTAACATTTAGGACTATTCAAAAGTGAATAGTTAATGGGTATAAAAGTACTGGTCATGTGATGGTTGGGTGACTCAGTGGTTTCTCTCTCTCTCTCTCTTAGATGACAACACACCAGGAGCTGTGGACATTCATTGTGACCAACCTGGCCAGTGTTTACATCCGGGAAGGCACCAGACAGCAAGAGGTCAGAGAGCCACTTCATACCTGAAGGATATGGATCAGTGTTTATGTGGTTTCTTTACTTTGGTTCTAACTGACCTTTTCTACCAACAGCTGTATAGCCTTCTAGAGAGGATTAACCCTGATCACAACTTTCCTGTCAGGTAAGTGTTTATCCCTATAGACAAAATCACAAACCACATTTCCATCATCAGTTTATTCCATGTTTTGTACAAGTTTTTTCTTAAGAATATAATTTGGACTTCCTCAGCTCTCATTGCCTGCGAGCCGCAGCGTTTTACATCAGAGGGCTCCTTTCTTTCTTCCAGGGACGTTACAATGAGGCCAAGTAAGAACAGCTACCATTTATTTTAAACATTGTTACAGCAAAACCTTCACCAAGTATTGATGTCCTGTCTTTGTGTTCAGAATGTGAACACTAAACATGTGCAAATCTGCATCAACAGAAGATTTCTTAGGGAGACGCTGAAGATGTCTAATGCTGAGGATCTAAATAGGCTGACCGCCTGCTCTCTAGTCCTACTGGGCCATATCTTCTTTGTCCTGGGCAACCACAGGGTAAGTACACAAAACACCAGCTGTCACATCCATCAGACCACATTAGTATCTCAGGACTCTGTGTGTAGATGTGATCTTCACCTGTGTTCTGGTTCCACATTTCCTCCAGGAAAGTAACAACATGGTGGTTCCTGCCATGCAGCTGGCCAGCAAGATCCCAGATATGTCTGTCCAGCTCTGGTCCTCTGCACTTCTCAAAGGTGAGGCTACAGCTGCCACTCTGCCTTGCCTGACACTGAGAGCCATGTTATCTTAAAGGAAAAATCCAACCTAAAACACTGTTAACACTGCTATTGTTTTCTGGGTCCTTCCTCTTGTTTGGTGGTGCATTTTGGTTATTCCCCTGGATAACTGGCGAAATGTAGACAACATGATGTGAAGTCCAGATATTTTCCAGCACAGCAGAGTTTGATTTTCAGCTATCTAAAACATCAATGGTAAACGTCTGGTTTTGGCCTCAGTCCCTCAGAATCAAAGAACAAGGGCTTCTTGCTAGATTCACCGTTTTGCACCGACGTTCAACAGTCATACAGGGAAAAATCCATCTTAAAGGAAGAAGAGATACTGGTGTCTCCACCACTGACAGCAGCTAACCCTAACCAGCAGCAATAGACCATAATACTTAATACTGCATAATACTTTGCATTTTGAGTAAGGGGTGCAACTCTTGCTTTTTCTTAACTGGAAAAACTCCCACAGCTGAATACAAGTTCACACCCAATATGTGTGAGTTGTCGAAAGGCATTGTAATGTGGGAAATGTTGGAAATCACTAACTGAAATAGAAGTAGACAAGGCAGGTTGAGGGAACGTGGGTTCAACAAAAAAGTAAATTACAACACTTTATCACAAAATAACTCCTGGAACGCTTTGAACATCACAGACTGATCATACATAGAAGTATAGAGTAGGGTGGATTTTAACAAGTGTGTTCCTCAGTACTCATAATGTTCTGTTCCCAGCAGATCTGAACAAGGCATGTGGGAACACCATGGATGCGCACGAAGCAGCCCAGATGCACCAGAACTTCTCCCAGCAGCTCCTGCAGGACCACATCGCCGCCTGCAGCCTCCCTGAACACAACCTCATCAGTGTAAGCACAACTAATCTCAGTCAGTCAACCTGTAACC
This sequence comes from Centroberyx affinis, assembly GCF_046629955.1. Lineage (NCBI taxonomy): Eukaryota > Metazoa > Chordata > Actinopteri > Beryciformes > Berycidae > Centroberyx > Centroberyx affinis. The sequence goes on along the minus strand of NW_027278814.1, from coordinate 664,315 downwards.
CGTCAGTCCATCAAACAATATGGTTATTTTTATTACTGTGTTGTGTTTCAGTGGACAGACGGCCTTCCCCCTGTGCAGTTTCAGCCTCAGAACGGACCCACGACCAGCCTGGCCAGCCTGCTCTGAGAACAAAACCCTGACAGAGACAGGAGAGGCAGAAGAGCAACACCGAGGAAAGATATTATAAAAAGGATGAAGGGAATAAAAGGAGAAGCAACTGATAACGGGGTAAGAAGAAGAGGAGGCAGGGTAGTGGAATTAGAGACTGAGAGTGGACGGCACTGTGTCATTGGGCAGACTTCCATTCATCCAAGTTTATTCAACAGATATAATGGGTGCATTCCTAAACCCATTCGGGGCACCGGAGCATCATGACTAGATTAAAGTGAGTGGAGCAGATTTTTCTGGACAGCACATTGTCAATGCCACATTTTTGCTACTCTAACTTTGAAGTGCGTGCAACAGTTTCTCCTACTAGTTCAAGCACTAGTGAACAGTTACATTCAGTTGGTTTCTCCCCTCCCTTCACCATCTCTCCCTCCACCGTTGGTCCTCTGTGTCCCATATTTCTTTCTTTAAGCCTCCAGGATCAGCCTCAGCCTGTTATATTTCTCATGAAGAAATGACTTGCTAGACTTTCCTCTTGGCACTGAGCTGAAATACTGAGCTTTTAAAAAAAACAAAAAAAAACAAAGTAAAATGAAAAAGTAAAATTATTTAATTTTACAGAAAGTAAAATGGAAATGCTAAAAGAAGTCTTAAGTTTCAAGATTAAATTAGCATTGAGTCCAAAGCATCCATGGCATTGGCTGAACAGTTAAATGGGGCGCAGCCTGCTGATCTTCATGGAGTCTGTACCTGTCTCTTTTTTAGCACTGGCTGGCCAATCCTTATACACAGTATTAGTGAGAATACACATTAAGACTGCAATTTTAATGATATTAACATATTGTTTTGAGATGTACTTGGTGGGTGAGTGGCAGGCTGCTTGGAAGTGCTGAAAAGCATTTTGTTTATTCACTGAAGAGGAACAAGTGAGACTCCTGTCACTGAGACAGAGAGATAATGGAGGAGGAAGGCATCCATGTCAGTTCATTTCAAGCACAGGCAGCTGTGTTGAGACGATTCCCAAACAGTGTAATGGATTAATTGGACCTCACGACTGTCCATCTTTTCCTCTATATGCAGTCATTGGCTTGCTTGATATCCAATAGTATTTAATGTTTTGAAAGTATATGAAAAGTATACTTTGAAAAAAAAAAAAAATTTGACACTGTGATGCATCAAGAAGGTCTTTGCATTTTTGTTGAGACTTAAGTTCAACCATTCATTTTATCGTCTGATTTTACTTCCCCGACCCATTTTAACTCTCAATGCTGTGCACATTTCACCTGGATTCAAGGGAACCAGTAATCAATATTTCTACTAAATAGGGATGGTTGAATGTTTGCACATATTCTGTTTCATATGATGAAACTCACTTTTTTAAACCTTGTTCCATATAACCAGTTTGGAATAATTATTTTTCTTTCTATAAATGCTCCTTCTTAAAACAGGCTTTGAACAAATCAGTATTTTGGGCATCAAAGCAAAGTATTCTGGGGTGTTTTGCTAATTTCTTCCAGATGATGGCGGTGTAAATCTGTTTTTAAACAGCCCATTGATGTAGTTGAAAAAACTGCTTGCCATACTATTTTTCATGTTTTATTTTGGGGCTTTTTTGTATTGCTTTTACATTATATTGGATGGATCTGTTTTTTCCCATGATATTCATTCATTTTTAATGTATTGAAATGGTATTTTCTGTCAAGACTCATTCTGGGAGCCATAAAACAAAGTAGTGATGCTTTTGTGTTAAGGGATAGTTCTGTTTTTAATTTAACCTAGCCAAGAGTTTTATTATATTTTGTAAAGTTTAACTATTTGGATACCATGACAGGATTTCTTTTTTTTTGTTTGCTTTGTACAGATATTGTTAATCATTTTCAAATAAACTACTGAGTTTGGCCATTTGCAAAGTAAATACAGAACTAAAGAGCTATGGCTGCCATTTACCATTTATTTTTTTGGCAGTTTACAGTATGGTCTACTATGAAACTTAATTTGTTCAATGTTTTTTCCCTCTTGTTATTTTAACTGTTTAGCTTCAACACATCTGACTTTTTTTCAGAAATAAAACTTTAAAAGCAAAGTGATTTATTGTGTTTATTGAATAAGCCTACACAATTTGGTTTACACAAGGTGCGTTATACCTAATGTAAGGAGAGTGAGGCTATAGGCAATGGAAACTAGTTTATCATACAGAATATATACAGTATATAGTGTGTGTCTTTATACATGCTGGTACTACCAGTAGACACTATGCATGTAAAATAATACAGGGCTCATCACACATATAACTGACAGCACACCTCAAATGAGAGAGAGTGTTGGGAAAGAGAATCAAAGGAGGTGAATTAGATGAATGGTTTTGTATCTTGTGTTTTTAACACTATTCTAAGCATTATGTGAGGTCCAGGCAGTCTGACACTGAACTGTTGAAGGAAAACATTTAATTGAACAGATCTTTTCAACAAACTTGTATACTTCAGGGGTCCTCTATTGACACTGCTGCTATGCTGTGATCACCCTAACCCCAACCCTACATTGAGTATTTATCAGTGCTATGATATTTATAGTATTTAACCCACAGCCCCCGCTCTGTGATGTGTTTGCACTTTAACCACCTTATCCCTGTCAACTGATGTAACACTGACAGTGAGTGACAGCAGTTGATTATTTAACCAGGACAACTTCAGTCTTATTCTTATGAGAGGAAATTGATTGTGACTTTTCAGCTTAATATAAGAGCCTCCACATCTACCTTTAGACCTTTACAGGTCTAAAAGTAGGAACGGAGATGTGGTTTCCACTAAGGCACATGGGGACTGATCTGTGAGGAACAACACAGTAAACTGTAGAGACCGTGGCAAAGAATCTGTGTAAGGCAAAGGCCATTAGGACATGTGAGGCAGAGGAGGAGCAGGTCATTTATTTAGAAAAAGGTCACTGATAGGCCTGAAGCATTTTAAGATCATATGTGCTGACTCAGAGTCAGCCTCTCCTCCCAGAGTATTAATGGATCTGATCACATTTTGTCTGAGAGGACTTTCCCATGTTGTAAAACTCAGGCCCAGTCTGCTATTATTTGAGTCTATGAAATGCAGAGAAAAATTCAGAGGGCAGCAAATGTTGGATGGAAAATGTCTCTGGAAGGGAGCAGAACACACTCAAACCTCAGTATCCCACATGGAAAAACAGACATTTACTGTTTGAACAAAGGAAAAAACGTCAGACTACGGCATACTGTATATTTTGGCTCACCAGGTCTCAGACAGGACAATTTTCATCCCCAGGCAGTAATACACTTCATATTTTTTTGGACAGTCATTGTAGGCCTGCACATAGTATTTCTGCTCCACAAACGTTGCTGCCAACAAACAGTGTTACAGTTCATTCAGGGTGAAACATTGGCCTGTCTGTGATACAGTTTTGTAGAGCAATTGTTTTGAGAATCTGATGTCTACCAGTGAAGTGGATGTGCGTGATGCTTATAGAAGTACAGTAGCTGTTGTTCTGTGGCAGATCATCATACAAACTGCTGCCACAGAGGGAGACAGAGCAGCGGTGGCCCCTGAAGGCAGAGGCTTCATGGACTGTACCATTTTTGCAAGGTTGGAAGGTAACGGATTACATATAATGGGATTGCAGTAATCTGATTACACAACTCAACTGTAATCCGTTACATTTACTATGTAGTAATCACTTTGCAGATATTTTAAGACGAAGGTTGAGCATTTCTTGGTTTGCGCAGAAACATTTACATTAAGTCTTTATAATAGCACTATTAAAACTATCTTCATATTAAAATAAATCGTCTTAATTGCATATACGATTTTGGAGGTAAAGCAATTCAAACGTGAAAGTGGTCAAATTGCTTTGCTGAATCTGAGTATTCCAAAGGATTATATTTCTTAAAACGGGCACCAAGTGATATAAAATGGATTAGATACATGTTGGATAACTGAGAATTGCTGTGTTTCTTTTGGTTTTCAGCGGTCAATCAGAGGATGCCTCATGCAGAAGATCAAACATAGCCTGGTAAGATTCAGTGACTTGAAAGCCGATGAAAATTGTTTGGTGTTGAAAATTGAATAAAATGCTCTTCTAGGATCAGTTTTTATCGACTTTAGATCAGCATCAATTGAAAAGTTGAATTCCAAAATGAAATATCCACCATTTGAAAATGTGACATCGAATCTGACGAAATTATTGCTGACATGAAGGTAAAACTCACAACTGAATATTAGTGAAGTTATTAGCAATCACACCTTACATTGCAAATAGTACCAGCATTAGAAGATGTAATCGTCTGTGTTTTTACAGGTATTGAGCAATTAATATAAAGAACATATTTATATAGCCTATAATGTCGATATGGAAAGGAGACCCTTCAATTGCCGTCTCATCTGTTCTGAGACAGACAGTCAAGTCTCTTCCATTTCTCCTGTTTCTTCCTTCTTCCCTCCTTCCCTCAATGCCACCTCCAGCCAGGAGGCGAACTGAGAAAAAAACAGGGGAGATGAGTGAGAAGTAAAAAGTTTTGGGACGCACTAGGTGTCTTGGACGCAGCTGAAGGGAGTCATTTCCTGCCAAATAGTGAGCCCGTCTAATCGTGACTGCAGCAGCTACTTCCTGCATTGTTACAGTACTTAATGAGGATTAAGTTGAAGCTGTCATGTTGTTACGGGCGGCCATTACTCCATGCAGAGAGAGAAAGAAAAGGGAAGCCTGGGTGTGAGCAGACCCCAGCCTGCTTGGCTGTGAACGGGAAGGGAGAAACCCAACCTTCACCTGCTCAATACCAGCTGATTGACCCTGTCCACCAGATCAATTTAATACGTAGGCTACAGATCAGATTCAGATCGTCACCTTTCAGGTTCAGGGTGTAACCTTAATTTTCTCACTACCTTCTCATTGAACATAGCAATATAGGACTTATTTGCCTGTAATAAGACTTGCATAGAAAAAAAAAAGACTCACCTCTGTCCTTTTTCATCATATTGCAATGTGGGTCTAGAGGTTTATTTGTAATGTTTACAAACAATAAAAGAGTAAACAAAATCGTTCTGAAATACACTTAAAAGACAAGCTTTAATTGTCAAGAAACATTAACAATATGTACAGATATAGAGAAATAGAGATTGAATAGAGATTCATCATAATACTGTAGCCTACATTATACAAATACAACTTCAGTGCCCCCCCCCCCCTCCCCTCTTAATTTCATTCTTGCCCTGTGAAGCAGAGGATGAGAAGACGCCCTCTTGGTCCTATTTTGACTGGATTTAGATGACACAATGTGTGGCAGGTAGCCTCAGGAGATGCAGTGGTGGGACGAGAGGAGGGAACAATCAGACCCGATGACACAGCATCATCCAGAGACCCTTTGTGCCATTTAAAGAACGGCAGGATGAAGCTGACAAAGCATTCAAACTTTCACGTTCATCCCTCCCCCCCACCCCACCTGTTAGAGAATAGCAGCCCCAGCCCACTTCATTCTACCACTTTCTCTTACTTGGATATATTTCAAACAGGTGTGTGTGTTTGTGTGTGTGTGTGTGTGTGTGTGTGTGTGCATGTGTGTGTATGTGCGTGGTTGTTTGTGGATGAGAAGGCTTTTAGTTCAGTTCACATGGATGCTTTGAAGAGATACGGGTCTTGCTATGAAAAAGGCAGCCAGTTGGAGCTGTTGGACATGATTCTGCAACTTCTGAATAAACCTGCTGTGTGTGTTTTGGACTTGCATGCATGGATCTGACAGTAAGTGCAACACTGGCTGACTGGCATGCAAATGGACAGGGTTCAGTCCTTACTGTGACCCCCCCTCTTAGTCATTGTGAGATGGGGGGGGGAATATGATGTTGGAATTGTTGGTATGGGTCCTTACTGTGAATTAAGGGGGGAATGTGATGTTGGAGTTGCTGGTATAGTTCCTTTTTGTGTGTTGGTGGAGAAATGTGATTCTGGAGTTGCTGGTGTAGGTCCTTATTGTGAGTTGGTGAGGAGAAATGTGATGCTGGAAATGCCTTTATAGGTCTTTATTGTGAGATGGGTGGGGGGTGGGTGATGTTACTGCTGGTACAGACATGAGGCAGCCCGAGGAGCCAAGGGCCCCTGGCATAGTCGTCCTCCCTTGGCCCTTGGTGGTCAGTGGTTACATGATGTGCTCTGGTCGTCCTGGTATGCTGAGGTGCGCATGCCCACTAAGAGGACGCAGCGGCTCCATGTGTGTTGAGGCGCATTATTTGGCAACAGACGCGGCAGCGGGGAGGGCCGAAAAAAAGAGGATATCCCCTGGATTTCAAAAAAAGCAACGATTTATCGAGGTTAATTGCAGATTAAACATTCCTTGGTCGACCATCGGTGAAGAACGGGTGACAAAGCGACCGAGTAAGTTGACCAAGGTGTAGCCGAAGTTTTTTAGTAAGTGGATTGAGGAGAGCCTTTTATTCGGACTCGTCGAGAGGAGCCAGGTTTTCCTCCACCTATCTGTGACGATAAAGAAGCTGATGGGCTGTTGAAAAGTAACACTTCTCCGCAGAGCCAAAGGTTGAGCACTGGGGAGGGGGGGGGAGCTTGCTCAGCCAAATTCATTTTATTTTATGTTTGCTTATGTGTGCCACTTTGTAACTGTGATCTTTGGACTTGATTTTCTATCGTACAAGTCGTTTAACGGGGTGAGGATTATAACGTTAGATCGCCAACGGTTCATCGTCGGTAGGCTCAGTCCGTGGGCCGGTAGTTGAAATTTATGAGTTCCGACTCGAAGGTTTTTCCTTGGGAGGGGACACCCAGGTAAACATCCTCAGTTAACCGAAGACCTTAGACTTTGGGACAGTATGATGAAAGTTTGTCCTCTTTTGCTGTCGATTCTCCCGCATTGGGATGCAGGTCAGCGATTCGGGCTCGGTTCTGGTTGTGCGGGTCAGACACTTGGAGGGCTGCTGTGCTGGAAGACTTTGTTAGTTTGACTTAAGTCAGTGGCAACCAGTAACAGTCAGATGATAAACCTGCTTGTTTCTTAGCTAAACTGGGTTCGTGTTTTTGTTTGTGCGACCTAGCTAATGTTAGCTCGCTAACTAATAACACGCTCACCTCCTATGAGGCGGTGTCAATAATAAAAAAAAGCCGGCTGGTTGCACATGTACTGTGGGCTGGGTTTAGTTTTTAAAGGGGTGAGTTTAGACGGACAGATAGATGGTGTAATGGTGGACGCTGCTGCCTGGTTTAAGCCCCGTGGCACCACTGTTGGTTCTGCTATCTGGTAGCTAATCTTCCTACTTCTCTGTGACAACCGTAGTCTTCCTCCTCTTAAAGCTGAACACACACACACACACACACACACAGACGCACACACACACACACACACTTCTCTCTCTCTCTTCCTCTCACCCAGACGCACACACACATTTCCCCACTACAGCGATACGAGTTTCCAGCGCTTCGGGACAAAGCTGTGGCTGAGGCTCTTTGCATTACGCGAATTGACCCGAATTTTTCTATTTTATTTTAACCATATTTATCTTGACACACACTTAATCTGATTGATTTTTTAATGATCAAATCATATGTTATTTAATGATCAAATTTGACGGAAGCTATTGTTTTGATGTTGCTGGGAAAACAAAATAGGCTACTTTTCATGTAGACTGGCTACTGCTACCAATTTAATCCATTATAGTTTAACACTTTAAATCTGAAAGCTATGCTTTATTGCACTCTTAATGAAATGTTGCTTTTGATTGAAATTCACAAAGGTCTTTTATTTATGTAGTGTCATGTCTGTGCCGTTTGTCATGGTTAAACTTATAGCCATTGCTTGTTCTCTTACTATAATAATGATGATGATGATAATGATGATGGAGCTGGCTGTGCAGATGATTCATAGTTTACAAGCTTGGCTTGGACTTGTAAGTGTCAATGCAGTGTAAATGAATGGTTTAAGTGTAAATGGATGGCTATTATATGAGTGTGGAGGACATATTTATTGTAGTATGTAATGATTCATTATATTCAATACATGATTTGAGAGATTATTCCTTTGGCAAACATTTTCAACCTTCTTTCAGGGAAGGATTAGTTAATTAGTCAGTAGGCTGCAGCCAGGCCTGCAACACAGCGACCTGAAATCAAGTCTGGGGATGTGTTGTGGTAAGATGATCTGCTGTAAGGAGACTTTACAATTATTGCTTTTTTGTGGAGATCTGGAATGAACAGTCAGTTGTTCATCTGAACAATGGCCTTAGAAAGCATTATTTGCATGATAACAATGGGGCGCATGGTTGCATTGTTGATTAACTATCACTGTGAACATAATACAGCACAGGTTGTCTTTAGTTAAGAGGTTGTCATCAATGCCTTGGATTAAAATTGGTCAAAATAAAGCACAGAGGAGAATGCCATGCTTTGACACTGGAAGCACTGAGTTATCTATCGACAGCACTGAAGTCCACAGCACGTTGAATCTGATGTACTGGTAGTTCCTCCCAGCCCAGAGTGACTATATTCCTAGTTATACAACTGAGTGAGTCACAAAATGCTCAAAAGTTTCAACCCTGTTGTTTTCCAGGAAAGATTGTTCCAACACTTATATACAAGACCAATCTAGAGTAGTTGTGTAATAAGCCACTGTTCTGGAAAGGGTCATCGGTCGGCCACATTGTAATCTGCTGCACATGACTGCAGGGGTCACAGGGCAGCAGCTTGGTCGACCGTACATGACTTCATCAAATACATAGGCTACAGTTTAGGGTCGGATTGCCTTTTTTGCCTATTTTGTGTAGACATGGTGATAGTTACTGGATACAGCACTGACATGTTCAAAGCTGAAGCGATGTAACCGAGCAACTCGCTGACCCACAAAAGGAGGCTTAGACAAAGGTTAGGACTAGCACCAGCACCCAAGCCATCAATGATGTTGACTCAGATTAATTTCGCTCATTGTGATCCTGCAGCAGAGGTTTTCCGAAGGTTTTGTGACAAGCTAGTGCTCGGGTACCGTCAATGATATCAAATGTTATGCTGATAGAAGCAACCAGATCAATTGATAGGAAAAGTTCTGCTGGTGCAGCAGATTCACAAGGTAGTGCGGCTGTGTGCTGCGCAGTTTGGGGAGAACCCTGCGCAGTGTAGAAATATGTTTTCACAGGGTAAAGGTTGTCAGTGAGCAAATAAAATGCTGAACACATAACCCTAACCCAGACATCGGTGATGGTGAGGAGTCTGCCAGTCTGAATGAATGATGGTTGAGTGAATGATGCCTGACACGATCCATGAGTGATTAGATAAATAACCACCTCAGGACAGGAAGGAAAGACACGCAGCAGACAACAAGACAGGTGCAGGTAGGCTGTATGTTCTGACGAGTGGCACCCTGGTGATGGTAGCAACCTGACACCAGATTAAAGTACTCATTCTTGGTATTGGTGGAAGCCACAGACACTAAGAGCCAAATACTTGCACCGTGTTATTTGATGATGCTGATGTGTTCATTGGCTATTTAATTACATGAGAAATGTGAATGGGAGGACAGAGTTTGATTAGATAAACACTTAAAAAAAAGTCTTAAAACAGACTCTACAATGATAATCCCCCTTCCTCATAATTCCCTATGAAATGAGTTTGCTACAATCAATGTCAAGATAACTATTTCATATTAGTACTCGTACAGTATTGTCCAAGTATTTATGCTCATGCTCAAACTTTCCTCAGCAAATAAGTGATATAGGACCAACCTTGCAGTCATTTTGTTTTAATGTAGTCTGGGTGCTGAATATGTGCACAGACACAAAATTAGTAGCAGCAGCTAAACAGTCTTGTTGCTTACTCTTATTGTGGTCCTTATTTACAAAATTCAAATAATAAATAATTACTACTTTATTCTTGTGGCCCGCAGCTATAACCCTAAGGCAAACTTTGCACAGAATCTCTACTGTACTGTTTATCATCATCTGGATTAAAACCAAAATATTTCCAAATGACAGACGATGATCCACTTTTAGGAACTAAAACTATGTTTTCACGTTCGGACTCGGAGAGGATTTTCCTCTCTAACGTTGGGTCACTCCATGCTTTTTCCACTTTGCTCATTGCTACGTTTTTTCAAAAGATGGTTTCTGTTTGGTTTTGTCTCTTACTTTCCCACTGCTCCTGCCTACTTCTCCATCTTCACTTTCGTTTTGATGTCATTTTGTACACATTGCACAGTGAGAGATTGTGATTGGTCATGTGTAAAGGAAGTGCTTTATATACCACACCGGGACTGTTAGGGGAATTGAAAATATAACAAACACTTCAATATTGCAGAATTACACTATTATTAGGATAATTGTGGAAACATAAAACTCTGATATACGATTATCTACAATTAATTGTGCAGCCCTAATGCCCATGCTGCATGTCATCTCCTCTCTTTCACTGTCCCATCTTTCCTGTCTTTTTTTCACAGAATAGTAATAACCTTTAATAATAATAACATTTAAATAGACTTAAAAAAAAAAATAGAATAACGGCCTATGGACAGCACAGGCCTTGAAGGCTTATACAGTATACTGTATGTGTAGTGTATAGACAGTTAAATGTGCAGTAGTGTATAGACAGTTGAGTATCATCTAAGAGCCCAAAGGGAAACGTCTGCCAAAAGCACATGGATGACTTTGTGAATTTAGGAGTATCAGCATCAGAATTATCTATATGTGTACTGTAGTGACCCCCCCCCCTCCACCAACTACCCATCACAGGCTTAAGATTGTCTCTCAGGCTCCGTTACTTCCATCCCCAATGCCCCCCCCCCCCATTACCCCCCCTCCATACTGTTGAATTTGTTTGGACTGTGTAATGGCCGTCACTGTAGAAGCCCTGCATCTGCTCCTGAACCTAAAGGGTTAAAACCTGCTTCAGCTTCTCTCTCACTCACACACACACACACACACACACTCACAGATGCACACACACGCACACACTAGCCAACCGGTTTAAACCGGTTCTCGGGAAAAGTGCTTTGTGTGTCCCACTGAATCCTGGGAAGGGTCATGTCATGTGTGTCTCAGTGATGTCAGAGCATTTGAGAAAAAAAAAACTTAGTCAGCTCTCTGTTATCAGATGATTGGTCGGTGTGCTGCGTTCTGACTTGGTGTGTGTGTGTGTTGTATAGGTACAATATGGATACAATGAGTGTGCTGTATGGCTGCCAACGTAACCATTCTGAGAAAAAGAAGGGGAGGGGGCAAGAGTGTGTGTGTACGGTGTGTGTCACTGAGAAGTAGCCCAGGTTGAAAGGGTTAATCGTGGTCCTTTTTTTTTTTTCCAAAACCATAGCTTCCTGTAGTGCGTCGCTGGGCAGACTGAGGGCCTCAGCAAACTAGTGGTTGCTGTCTTTCCTTATGGAGGGCAGGATTGGGTCCCCGGTCTGAAGCGTGTCTGAATATGATGCAAGACACAATCGCAATGTGTACAGACTGTCTCCTCTTTGTGGTCATCCAGTTTTAATAGGGATGGGACTGAGCGTCAGTCTCATTGACTGTCACTCTCCACTTGTGCTGTCTCTTCCTATAAAACCTTGTTACAACGTTTTTCATCTCCCTGTTTTCCCTCTCTCTGTCTTTGACCTGTGTTTGTGTGTGTGTGTGTGTATGTGTGTGGATGGAAGACACAGGGATTAAGACCAGCCGGTATAGGGATAGCTGACAACAAGGTGAATGTGTGTGTGCATGTACGAGTGCATGTGTGTGTGTGAGTGCGTGTGTGCACACGCTGTAACCCCTTATCTCATGTCAGTCCCACAGCCATCTGACTGAGTGAGCCGCTGTATGTCTCCATCTCCACTATTGTTAGCATGTCAACATCTGGTGGGATTGAATTTGTCGTACACAGGATAGCAGACGGTCATGCTTCTAGTCTGTGCCTGAATTTGGGGAAAAAGGTTATATGCAAGTTAGTCTTTCAGAGCCGGCTTTTCCATCACAATAATATTATTTTTTGCCAACTTTAGTTTCCAACTTTAGTAAAAAAGTGTTACACTTGCACAAAAATGTCAAACAGCAGTTCAGTGGTGGGAACAGTCATTTATGTGAAACAAAGTGTTTGGTTTGATTTTTGTATTGCAGTTAATGATGTCTGTCTGTACTGTCTTCACTCCATCGCCAAAACCCCATTGTGGTTTTGGTTTAGACTGAATGTGAATCCGTGGATGTCTTGGCACAAGTCTTCAATCACAGCTTTATTGTGATCTCAGTTCCAAAGTTATGACCAACAAAAATAAGCTATGTATTTATACATTTTAATAGTCTCATTGATTTCGTGTTTTTGTTTTTGTAGAACAGTTAACTTGATTCCCTTATTGGGTAATAGGTCTCTAGCCAAGTTTGACAGGCCGTGTTAACATTATGTAAATAAATTATAATATTTCACTTCCAATCAGAGCTTACCATCGAGCCCAATGATAGATGCAACCATTGTCCAGGCATCATTTTTGAGATGTTATTGCTGTAGTGTTTCAAATAAACATAACAAACCGGGAGGTTTTGAATGGCTGTAGTCAACTTCTCGTCCATTTTTCACTTGCCAGGCTGAACTATTGTTCATGAAACAAAATTAAATTGAGGGAAACAAGAAAGTACGGAAGTCTGATTGACTGTTGACCGCCGCTGACCGCAGAAAGTTCGGCCTTGGCCAAACTTCTCGGCCAACAAACAAACTGAACATCTACACATCGGCTGACTTTCCTTGGTCGCTCAGCTCTGTAGGAAATGAATGGACTTCCGGTGATTTGTTGATCATGTTGCTTGCAATATGGAAGCATGGTTGGTCCCAGTTAGAGTGTCTTTCTGATACTGTATGTTATAGATTAGAGGTTATTAAACCTTTTTGGCCTGTGTCTGAAATTGTCCAAACTTTGCCAGCTCTTGACACCCAGTGGACCCACCAGAAATTGTGTGACCCATCATGTGCCACGAACTATAGGTTTTCTGTTCAGGTGTACCAGTTTTGTGCATCAAATTCAGAACACTACAATCCCATGATTTGATGCTTAGGCCTCTGCACACACAAAAGTAAATGAAACATTTATCATAAAGAACACGCATGCTATCTAAGAATCCATTTTATCTTTCTGGAGCGGTCTGATTTGGCTATAACATTGTACAACCTGCTAGCAGTGGGAACAAAAGTCACTTGATTGAATGTCAATTATTTCTGCAATCTATGTTTTCTACAGCGGAACTGTATTAAAATAGAAATTGCTCATTTTCCCCCCTTTTTTTTTGCCAACTGTACTTTGGGTTAGATGCCTGGTTGCCATGACTAGATGTCACTGGTCATGACTGCTCAGTCACCTAGACCACATTACCTTGATATGGGACAAGGCTTAGATAATGAATCTCTGTGACTTGTGAAATTCCACCTGTAACTTAAATCCAGTGTGAATATTGAGATGATGACACTATTATTTCTTCCTTCCTCCTTAGGGGATGTCTGAGGAGGCTGTCCGCCAGACACGCAGCCAGAAGAGGGCGCTGGAGAGGGAGGCTCCTCCCTCTTCCACAGAACCCTCCGCTGCTGACAGTGAAAGCAAGAAGCCTAAAATGGACCAGTCCGAAACCACAACCGAGACGCAACCTACACCTGACCCCACACTGGCACAGGACGGCCAGAGCCGGACTAGGAATGGATCCGAGGACGAGAGTGAGCAGGAGCAAGAGCAGAGCCGGCTGCCGTTACCTTTAGCGTTACCTTTGGCCTCCCAGCCGGTGAAGGATGACCGGGAGAAGACCCAGACACAGGAGACGGCCGAACCCAGCTCAGACAATAAGACTGACCGTAATGACAGGGCCAGTAAGGCGAGGACGGAGCCAGTTGTGGACACGAGGAGCCGGGTCCGATCGTCAGAGCCCAAGGTGTCCAGTGGCATGCTGGCTGCAGGAGAGGTGAAGGCCACCATTAAAGTGGAAGTTCAGACAGGAGAGCAGCCGGTGGACATGAGCACCTCTAGAGGGTGAGAAACACTATTTGAATCATTTGTCTTCAGCAGTAGATGCCAAACTCGAGTATGTGACAACCACTTGAAGTAACTGTCAAAACATAATGCTGTGAATGTGAACTCCTGTGATCCAGCAGGAAACCTCATCTGCAGCGAAGTTCTGCGATTCCTCTGAAAGAATGCAGGAATCTAGATTTTTGTTGTTTGTTTAAAAACTTACTTGGGGGAAATATACCTCCAGATGAATGACACTTTACTTGAATCTAAATAGGCTAAATATATGCAAAGTTTCTTTTAATAATCAAGACGTTTCTTTAAACATCAGTAGAACTTCCTACTAGAGTGTCTACTCTGTGGGCGGGTGGGGACCTAAAACTTTATCCACCTCCATTTTCCCCCCGCTCACCACCTGAACCCTAAAAACTCCCCTCACACAAAATGAAGCCCGTGTGTCACAAACCGGTTCCAGCCGGTTGTTGCCATGGTTTCCACAGTGGAAGGAACAGTGAGGGGAGGGGGGGGGAGGGGGGGGGGGGAGTGTGTGTGTGTGGGGGGGGTGGTAAACTGAGTGTGTCACGTGACGATGACTTTGAGGTCATGTGACCTCTTTGGAAGAGTAGTGATTAATCCACAGGAAGTGATGATGGCGCTAAGCCCTGAGGAGAGACTAATACACACACACACACACGCATACAGACACAAGGAGGACGGCTGGGAGAGAGAGGCCTCGCTTTGTCATGCGTTCATTTTAACGGCTGCTTCTTATGCTGATATAAATTGATCATCTGAGTAATCATGAGGGGCTTGCCCTTATTTTCAGAGGAACTTCAGTCACCACTCATCGATCCTTAAAGATTGATGAGTGGTGAAGATTTTGGTGATCCGCTGTACCAAAACTAGCATGTAGCCTGCAGGTGAACTGGTCGCTTTCCATGAGAACCACGCACGTATTTCCATATGTATGTCACGTGTACTGTCACATTCTCCAACTGCCTTGTGTCAGCAGAGATAGGAATGTAGTGATATGTGGTGACGTGTGATGTTGAAGACAGAAGTGAGGGTTGATCCAAAATGTCCCTAAGACTTCCCCCTCGCTTTAATCAGTATGACTGGTGTGCTTCATATGGTATGCATTTCATAATTGGTCCTATAAAGGATTACGGTAGTCTCACTGTGGCTGTAGCTGTTTTCTACATCTGGGTCTGGTGATAGTGAGCACACAGTGCCAACTGGCGGTTACCCAAATAGTCCTCATCATTTTTCAAGTATTTAAAATGTGTTCAACAACCTTATCGCCTAGTGGAAGCATTTAAAAAAAAAAATCGTACCTTCTAACATTTTATTTCATTCGATTCTGCCTCTGGTCAGTGCACAATTGGAAAAGTAATTAAATTCATTAGAATATAAATTTGGATGCCAATGTCCCCCCTGTGTCCAACAGAATAAAGAGAGAGAAGCGCCCGCCGTCCGCTGACGATGATGACGATGATGTCATCATCTTGTCGGATAACGACTCCCCCAGCCCCCCGATGAATGGCTTGAGCCACTTTAAGGAGCTGGACACAGACCTGCTTATGGTGAGAACAACACACACAAAATCACGCATGTCGCTATGCTTTACTCCTAAGAATGGTGCTGGATGCAGTCTGAACCCCAAGTTCAAATCATAAAATAGATTTAGATTAATGTTCTGCACTCACAGTCAGATTTAGTTTTTTAAAGCGTTGACACAATAAATTGGTGCAGATGGGACGTGGTGTGAGTAGGATTTTTGTCCTTATTTCTTTGGAAGGCAAACATACAGAAACACACAAACAGCCTGGTCTTATTATTTTGTTTTCTTTAGCTGATGCTCTTATTCAGAGCAACTTACAAGTTTCCCACTGAAGAACATTTTGACAGAATGCATGACGGTTGATGGACACACGCTGACTGTTGTGAGGCTCGAATGTGTAACCTGTCAGTTATGGGGCGGGCTTTTTGTCTGTTGAAATGTGACTGAAAGTGCTGTGATGATCTCCTGGGTGTAGAAGAGCAGCCCGGTGGAGAGGGAGCGCATCATTAAGCAGCTGAAGGAGGAGCTGAGACTGGAGGAGGCCAAGCTGGTGCTGCTGAAGAAGCTCAGACAGAGCCAGATACAGAAGGACACTCTCCAGAAGGTAAACAAACACTTACTACCTACGTCAGCACAGGGTCACACAAAGAATTGCACATCCACGCAGTGCAATCTGGCACTTTGAACATTCTGTTTGTTGTTTTACATTGTTTTACATCTTTCTCTGTTTCTCTCTCAGCCTTCAAGTCTGTCTGGCTCTGCAGCTCCTCCTCCTCTAATTCGGGGAACCATTGTAGGCAACAAAGGCTCTCAGCAGGTTAGTGGTGAAATGTCACACAGGCACAACCATAAACGTAATGGCACCTTCATACAGCTCCTGATGGTGTTTTTCTGGTCAGATTGTGACGGGCAGGAGCTCAGGCACGGTCATCCCTCCTCCGCTGGTGCGAGGAGGGCAGCAGGTCTCATCCAAACAGGGCGCCCAGATCATCATGCCACCTCTGGTCAGAGGGGCACAGGTGAGCCACAACTGGGATACATGCTGTTATCAATGTTATTACCAGCCCAAGACATTAAGCTATCTTTGATTCATTTAAACCTTTGTCTGAGCATTTGAATTTGTTGGATATTCTCATTTTGAGAGGCTTGGCCAAGGCACTGATAGCTCGGTGTACTCAGTCTTACTGCTGCTTTTCACACTCTAAGACAAACTACTTGGCAATAAATTAGCTGAAGCTCAGGACTAATTGTCTTTCTCTGCACCTCTCTCTCTTTGTGTCTGCCCCTTTTGGTGCTGGTAATGTTCCTCCCTTGACCCTCCATTCCCCTCGTTTGTGGTGTCCCTCCTTGACGCTCCCTGTGTCCCCTCTCATGGTCCCGGTTAGCCCATCTCTGTGTCTCCACAGCAGATCCAGGCTCTCCGCCAGCAGCAGCAGCAGCAGCAGCAGCAGCAGTTGGCTGCTTCCGGGGGCTCGGGTTCGGGCCCCCCTCCTCTGCTGCTGGCCCCCAGAGCCTCGGCACCTGGGATCCAGGGCCAGAGAGGCATGGTCCAGTCGGGCCTCATCAGAGTCGGCAGCGTCGGCAATGCTAGCCTGCTGGTCAATATCTCCCAGGTACATCCAAGTTTAAAAAGAAGGAACATGAGCATACAAAGTCAGAGCATGTCTAACAAGTAGGCTGCACGCCTCATAGAGAAGTACAGTTTAATTTATACTGTGAAACAAACAAGAACCTAGCTACGTACTTGGCCTTCAAACAGATAACTTGTAGCAGTGAAAGAACAGTGTAATATGTGATCTTTTCCATGCAATTCTAAATGACAGAGAGGACAGAGGAGTGAGAGAAACTAGATTATTTTAATAGGAAAAAAAAGAAAACTTAACTTAAAGTAAAGCCAGATTACTTCTTGACTGATTTACTGTTCAGTGCGAATGGATCCACATTTGGCCAATTTACGGCTGGCCAGTTTCTCATGCAATGCTCATGGAGAGCTTACAAAATTTGTACTCTGTAATGAATGTGATTTAAAATGTTAAGGGCAATACAGTCAAATTATACTAAAGTAAAAGTAAAATTACTGATGTAAAAAAAAAAATACTCAAAATAGAATTACACAAAAAGCTACTTAATTATAGGAGTAATTAAAATAACAAGAGTAATTAGTTACTTCCACCCTTATTTACCATTTTGCACAAATGTATGTAATTTATCCTTTGAAAAATCTTGTGTTTGGGGTGTAATTTCTGTTTGACAGTCAACAACTGTGTAAAGAGAGCCAGCAGATTTGGCAAACAGCATTATCTTGCCAGCATTTTTTCTTATATTCCATACTCAGTTTCAACTTATTTCAAATTTAAAAGAAAGGGAATGAAACAGGAGACCATGGATTAGCTGGATTTTTAAATCTTTATTGTTACTAACTGTGGATGCATACTGCATACACTGCATACAACATACTGGAGGCGGAGCACTTGATTTTTTGTTCACATTTCAACTCGCCTTGAAAAGTTAGAGGTTAGCGACTGTTTGTGTATGATGTTAACATTTGTCTACACTTGACCTTTGGTGAAAATGGCACAATTACCCATAACCAACTTTTTTCGGAGAACTGATGGCCAAAAAGTGAAGGTAAGCTATGTGAAATGAAATGGTAAAGTCAGATTTGACTTGGCTAACGTCAGTTTGCTAACGCGGTGACTTGCAGGTTCTTTAGCTAAAGTTGACCATCGTCCGTGTTCAGGTGACTAGGCAGTGATGCTAGGTTGCTTGACACATCGCACTGTTCCTCGCCATCTCCAGCGTATTTGCTGATGTCATTCAGATTTTAATTGATACTAGTTTACTAACATAGTATTAATTTTAAGCAATAGTCTTAAACAATGGGAGACCGTGGTTTACAGTGATTTTAGATCATAGGCGTTAGGCACAGCGCGAAGCGGAGGCTGCTTTTAAAATCGACGCCGAGGTAACAAACCATTGTATGAAAAAAGGGCCATAACTGTTCATTAAATTTAGCTATTTAATCGATAATAATTCAATAATACTCATTAAATCTTGTATTTCTGCCATGCAGTATAGTTCTGGTCCCAGTATAAGATATGTTTTTCTGTTGCATAAGCATATTAATTTAAAATTAACTGTTTCATGTCGGATTCATGTTTATCTGGTATTTTACAGCAGTCTGAGCTGAAGACTATTGAATTAGATGCTGCAACTTACATACTTCCTTGTTTCTTTACCTGTAATGTAACTTTTAAATCGTCAAAACAAGTGAAAGATATTTAGATTTTGAGTGTATGTTTACAACTGTTTGTCTTCTTTCTTCCCCTCTTTCCTTCTTTTTAAAAGGCCTCCCCAGCCAGCCTGAAGGGCTCCTCCATGACCTCCCAGTCAGGAGGCAGCAGTGTATCTGTAGTCAATGTGAACGACTCCCCGGCCAGCCGCCAGGCTGCGGCCAAGCTGGCCCTGCGTAAACAACTGGAGAAGACCCTCCTGGAGATCCCCCCACCAAAGCCCCCCGCCCCAGAGTTCAACTTCCTGCCCTCAGCAGCCAATAATGAGTTCATCTACCTAGTGGGACTGGAGGAAGTGGTACAGAATCTACTAGATACTATCCACAGAGGTATGTTGAATCGTCTGTAGTTTTGGCAGTTGTGTAGATGTGTGGCCTATTTCAGACAAATGTTAGCTGTTGGCCTGCCCACTTTTATTGAGGCTATCAAATTTTGAGCGTGCAGTCAGGGAGTGATACATGTAATCCCCAGTTTCACCCAGGAATTGATAACCTGTCTGCTTTTCTGTCTCTTGTTCTTTGTAATTAATCTAATCTTTGAGGCTACAGAAGTCCCTCTGTTCGTTTTAACTCATTGCCTCTGGGTTTCCCCTTTCTGTCCACTCCAGGAAAGACAGGTGTGGCAGTGTCCAAGTCTACTGCCAAAGACCCCTTCACCTGCACCCAGTGCAGCACTGACTTCACCTGCCGCTGGAGGCAGGACAAGGCTAAAGGCGGTACAATCCTCTGTGAGGACTGTATGTCATCCAATCAGAAAAAGGCTTTGAAAGCCGAGCACACCAGTAGGCTGAAAGCTGCGTTCGTCAAAGCGCTGCAGCAGGAGCAGGAAATAGAGCAGCGCATTCTCCAGCAGGCTGCCTCGCCAGTGTCCCACGCCACCTCCTGCTCTTCGTCCTCCTCATCCACCTCTTCATCGATGAAGGTAGAACAGCTGGTGTCTCAGCAGCTGAAGCAGGCTCAAGCCAGAGCGTCCTCGCTCCAGCACCATCACCAGCACCAGCACAGCAGAGGACAGAACCTGGTTCACCATCACTCAAGCATCAAGCAGGTAGGCATCACCTTTTCTTTAAGGGAAACACTTTTATTCCACTGTAACTAGAAACCCTCTCTATTCAGCTGCCATACCCTCCATCACCGTCAGTTATTTGGATGTAATCCCTTATAGGGATGCAAATTTTCTGAAATTTCCTTAATTGATTGTCGGTCACGTTAATGACCAATTAATCAATTAATCATTATGTAAAAAACAGCTTTTGACATAGAAAATACAAAATGCGTGTTTTTACACCTGTCTTTAGGCTTACTCAACAAGTTACTCAACCAAGCATAATTCAAAAGAGTCGGGACCCCCGACAACGGACGTCAGTGTTTCCCACAGGCTGAAAATGTACTTTCTTTAGGGTTCATTACTTTAAATTGTCTTTACTTTGTGTCCAACAGAACCCAACTGGCGGAATATGCAATGAAGTCTCTGCACTGCACTCATGTTAACTTTCTGAGTGTTGAGCAGTGTTACAATTGTCCGATTGAAAATTATCAAGTTACTCTTTACTGTTACAACACGTGCGAGTTCGGAGAAATTGTGGAATTTTCAGAACGGGAGACGGACTGTCAGGTTGAGTACAGAGCTACTGCATCGCCAAATGACAGACATGACGTGATGCGCACATTAGACTCATTACAGAGCGATTTAGATCCATTTCTATACATTGATTAACTATATTGTGCCGGCCGTGCCGATATTGTGGCGCTGCCACAGTTTGTGTACTGGAAACAATGGCACAACAATCTACTGGTTTATTTAAGAATAAGAGCTTATCTACGTGGTCAGGGATGAGTCCAGTGCAGCCTGGAGACAGTCAGTCCATCCGCTGAAACACACGCTCCGGGGGAACAGCTGTCCCGGGTTGGGAGGCACAAATAGTGTCGCGCCAACTTCGCCAGCCGGGGGAATGCATTCTCTTTCATTGTGCTTGTAGAGGTGCTGTATTTCAACTTTGTATTACAATGTTTACAATGAACACTGTTGTCTTTTCGGGTGTAATGCTTCCACCCGCTTGCTTGGCTTTCTCCTTCCTCTGTATAGACGGTGAAAGTTAAATTGCTCCCTTGTGCTGGTAAATCATTTCTGAAAAAAATGAGAAGTAGCACATAACGTACATTATCGATTAATACATGCTTGATCGATCAAATTATTAACGGTGATTAATCGATCGTCGATTAATCATTAACATCGCTAATCCCTTATTATGTCTGTAATGTAAAGCACAGGCTCATATTGTCTCCTTCTCTTATTCTGTCTCCTCAACTCTCCCTCTCTTCTTTTTGAATCCATCCCAACCCCCACCCCCCCTTGTGCCCTCAGAGCTCCCAGGGCCATCTGTCCCGTGGAAGTGTCTCATCCATGGGGGTGAGGGGTGTCCCCCACTCCTTCTCCTCTTCCTCTCAGCTGCAGAGCGCAGTGGCGGCCGCAGCCTTGGTCAACCGGCCAGGTAAGCATGCCCATGTTTCCCGCCCCTCTGCCCAGAGTTCAAAGGTGAGCAGCAGTGGAATCGGCGGCAGCAGGAATATCAGCGGGGGTAGTGCCTCAGCCACTGCATGGAAGAAGCAGAGCAACAGCAACACAGGTAGACTCACACTAATACCAGCCCAACACTGGCCCCTGACATCTACTCTCTTACCTGTCAAACTCTTGTCTGGTCCAAAAGCAATCCTTTACCTTCCCGAGACCAAATTTTAGGAGTGTTAAGAAATATATGCAATAGGTGCAATATAGTGTAAGCCCCCACATTGGAGTGCATAGGAAATACTGTTATGACACATGCAGGAGGAAATGTTAAAAGTTGTTTTCGGACAAGGCAATCCCACTCCTCAATCCCCCCGCTGCCACTGATCTTTATCTTCCTACTTTAGTCCCTCTGTTTGGTGGTGTATTCTCTTCCTGGGCTTCACAACTCTACCTTAGAGTAGAACTACTGGTAGTTTCTATTCTGTCACTTTTCCTGTGTGTGTGTGTGTGTGTGTGTGTGTGTGTACACGTGTGGATTTGTGTGCAGGTATTATTATGATTAATCTTACTGTTTTTACCAATCTCAACTCAAAAAGCATCAAACTCATACCACACTAGTGTAGTTGTGTCCGCAGCCTGACTTGTGTTTCTGTCCCCTGTGTGTGCAGGAGTGACCATGGCCTATGTGAACCCCAGTCTGTCCGGTCACAAGACCTCGTCCACCGTCGACGCCCGTCAGAGGGAGTACCTCCTGGACATGATCCCCTCTCGCTCTATCTCCCAGACGGCAAACACATGGAAATGATTGAAACAGTATCATACTAAGTTTTTGTCAGATTTCCTCAGCTCCGATGATATGGTCAAGCTGCACCCCCCGGAGGACCGTTAGGCAAATACAATCTCTCAAAGAGAAGAAACGTTCCCTCTTGACCTTTTTAAGATTTTTGTTTTAGTTTTCTTATTTTCAAGTCTGTTGTTCATTTTGAGGATCACTGTTCTTTGATCATTGTGCATAAACCATTTGATTTGATTGGGGCAAAGAGAAAACAGATACATCAAGGGCTTCCCCCTGGTTACTTTTGTCCTCCACAAATGAGTAAATGATGGCTTGAAAGTGTTGCTGTACTAAGAGGTTATGTCTATGTTGAGTAATCTCTTCACCTTGATGAAGGAAGAGCTCAGTCTAAAGTGTATAGGCCCTCCCTCCCATGATGTGGGTCAAAATGACTCAACTTAGCTTATGACACTTGAATTGTTGACTTCATGTTAAAGAGTTCATATTCAACAAAATCCACATTCATTATAAGTTAAAAACAAAACTGAGATGTAAAATGTTCAGTACATAACCCCTGTAGTTAAAGGTTTGGAATTTCTTTGTATTTACTGTAAGTTATTTGGTTTCTTTGACTGATGTTAAAAATCACTGTCACTATATTGTGGTTTCCACAAATGAACAGTTTATTATAGCTTCATTGTTTTCTCCTGTCTGTTTAACAGAGCATGCCTACCCTTAATCTGTCTGTTCATTGTGCACCTTAGCTGAAGGAGCATGGTCTTATTTCTTTCTTCATCTGTAATTACCATCTGTATCTTGCTTATTTTCTATTAATGTCAACATTGTAAGATGATTTTGAGTGTCAAGCCACCGCTGAGAAAAATGCGAACCCTGCAGGAGCTGAATCTGACACACTGGAACCAGAGATCTTGCATCCGATTTGTTCAACCATAATCCCTGCAGTATATGCGGCATACGCCTTGCCCTGAATCCGTTTTTAGGGGCAACTCCTCCCAGCTTCCAAGTCCCTGGACTACACAAGACCATCTTGTATCTTGTACCCCTCACTGTATTGCATAATTTCTCTGCTTCCCAATCTTTATTGCGTGTACAAACTTATGTTACAGTTTATTTGGTTTACTTTTTTCCTAGCTCCTAAAGAAATAATAAAATATAAATAATTTTAAACCACTTTGTGTCATCTGTTTTGCAAAGATATTGTGAAAATATCATAAAGCCTCCATTTAGAGACGGCTTAAATCGGCTTGATCACATCTTAAATGGATTCATTTTCTCATGCAAACGGGGCATTCAGCATTGCGTCATGACCGGTCAGCAAGGAGGTTTTATTTTATATTATACGTATATTTGAGTGGTATTTCTGAGAGGGTGTCGTCATCTCAGTATGGACCATAGGCTACGGTATGCACTCAGCCAGACAGATAGGGGCGGTAGAGCCCCTTTAATGCTTTTCTGTCTGCAGAAGAAGAAGTGTCACTTCACTGACGTCATCGCCCTGTTGTGGGGAAGGGTGCTGGAAGATGGCGGCGTCCAAGGTGAAGCAGGACATGCCTCCTCCGGGAGGCTATGGTCCCTTTGATTATAAGAGAAATCTACCGAAACGAGGACTCTCGGGTACAGACATCACACACTTATTCAGCTGAATATATGAACATTAATCCCTGAATGAGTTCTCTGCTGCTCTGACACTGGGAGGCAAACAGCGGCTAACGCTTTCCAGCTAGCAGACACAGCAGCTAATCTAACATAGTCAGCAGTTGGTGATTGTTAAACTGATGTCAGTCATATCATATCATGAAACAACGTCAACATGTGTTAACTGCATAATCTCAAGTGTCTAATGTTGTCTAAATGGGTGAACAACACTTGTCTGTGATCATCAATGTCAATGTTCACTGTAAGCTTGCTAACGAGCTAACGCTAGCATTTTTGCAGGAAAGCATTAGATTTCAAGCAATGCTGTGTGCAGGAGTTATTCTAGGTGGAAAACATGTGTCAGGTTTTATTGTATGAAGTGTATTCTACACAGTGTAGAACAGTATATAACATAAAATATAAGTGTATAACAGCTTGTTTCATTATGTTTTGTTACTGTGTGGAGGCAACAAACCAGGTAACAAATGAGTTAAACTGTACTTCTGGACTGATTGACAAATCATGTTTATTAAGGGACACCCTATAATCTTGAGCACACAGGCTAAACTGGGGCTAGATTTGGCACGCACATACAATTGATGCACTCATGTCCATGGGTCCAGTGGGTTCTGGCATTGTAAATAAAATGATTTTCAGATGGCTATGCAGCTGTTAGGGCTTTCTATAGTCTGCCTGGGACAACATTGGCCTATATTGTAGAAATTCATTAATTCCATCTATGTGACATGGAAGAATGAAAACTGGAGAAAGCACAAATTAGGGAACTTACTCATACGTTGTTTCTGTGTCTATGTGTTTTCCAACACAAATACAAGATGGTTATATCATAATGTAGGTGTTCAAATAGGGCCATTTTGTGTCTGTAACAACAACTGGGAATGTGATCAGGATGAAACCCTAGGCCTAACTCTGAAATGATCTGTGATAAAAAAAAAACCCCACTTAATTCTTTGATCTGCAGGTTATAGCATGTTCGGCATTGGAATCGGTCTTATGGTGTTCGGTTATTGGAGGCTTTTCAAATGGAACAGAGAAAGGAGGTAAGATCAGTCACGTAATTGTGCTTCTGGTTTAAATTACATTGTTTACAGCCAAACTCAGTGTGATGTTCACAGTCGTTCTGAAAGCAGCATGATGGAGTTGTGATGTGTTTGTGCATCGCAGGCGTCTGCAGATAGAGGAGATGGAGGCCAGGATAGCTCTTCTGCCCCTGCTGCAGGCTGAACACGACCGAAGGTGACAGCAAAACACTTTCTCCCTCTCACACTCATACATGCATAACTTCCAAATTTGCTGTTACAATGATTCTTTAACATTTAAATTTCCCGCTTGGCAGGACATTACAGATGCTGAGGGAGAATCTGGAGGAGGAGGCTGTCCTCATGAAGGACGTTCCCGGCTGGAAGGTAAAGAAAGGCTTTCCTTGTTGAGGGTCACAATGAAATACTTGGCATTGCACACTGATAGGAAGATGATGATCCCATAAAAGTAATGACAAAAATATCCTGTTGATTAATGCTATTGCAATAGGACTATCCATTCAGCAGGCTAATGGATTGTATTCTGAAAACGGAAAACTTAAAGTAGTATCACAAGCAAATAGCAGTTATACCTTCCTAATTATTCTGGAAGTTGAAGATTCACAGATTTTCTCACAGGCATTTGCCTTCCTTAAATTCTCTAAGGAGGCGAAATAACAGAAAGTAAAGCGATACTTGAAAATGAAAAGAGGGTTTTTTCACAAGCTTTCTGTTGCTAGTTGTATATCATTGCAGATGTTCCAGTTTAAAATAGAAATAATTTCCCAGTCGTGGCACTTATTTTTGTCAATGAGGGAGGCGTAGATTTAATTTTGTCCTCATGAGTGCAACTCGAATTCTAAAATGTGATGCATGGTTGACTGCCATGCTGAGATGCACATGCAGGGTGGAAGTAACAAAATCATTTGCCTGTTGTTATTGTAACTGAGTAGTTTTTTTGTGAACTTTTTGCTTTGCATAGGGAAGATCATATGTGACTGTCTGTTTTTGAAGTGACTCCCTAACTTTTATTCTGAGTACATTTTAAGTGAGCTGCTTTTACACCAGAGATTTCTACACCAGTAATTTTACTTCTACTTACTACCTACTCTACATACTGCAAAAAAGTTACAGTACTCTTACTTAGGATAGACTGGTATTTAAGAGATGCCACAGATAAATACATTAAACAACCATTTGGTAAAATATTGTATTCATATCTGCACATATTCACGTATACCTCTCAGGCCACGAGAAGACACAGGCTATTATTTGAGACGGGCATTTATAAGACGTTTTACAGCAACTTTCTTGCTAAAAATCTTCCCCTTTAGTGGTGGTTAAAAAGTTTTTGTGATATTCCCCCTCTTAAGCGTTTGTATCTCTGTGTCCTAACGCTGCCCTGCAGGTCGGCGAGAGCGTCTTCCACACTCAGCGCTGGGTCACGCCTCTCTCCGAGGAGCTGTTCAACCTCCGACCTCGTGAAGAGCTTTTGCACAAGCGCTTCGGCTTCTTGTGGTACGTGTAGTGCCGCCAAGACGGGCCGCGTCCCGACCTCCGCCTCCTTCCACCGCTCACACCGCGTGGACCTGAGCCCACGCTCAACACAGCTTGTAAATGTTCAATATTAAAGTATCTTTTTCTGTACCTCATCCTGGTTTACCTGTCTTTTATTATATTTTGGTTTCATTTCACGGTGGAGAATGCCTATATTGTTAATGTTAAAGAGCATATGAAGAGGAAGCTATGACCTGCAGCAGTTAGCACATAGTTGGATGGGGCAGACAAGATGGTTATTCCTCAATTTTGAGCCACTGCGCTCTTTCATCTTTTCAACCAAGAATTTCACAACATTTTAAATCCTGGTTCTCCAAGTCCTATTCTCAGCATCCTTCTTAGGCTGACATGAAAAATGGACTACATTGTGTACATACAGCAAATCCAGAATGAGAACTTTGAGTAGAGAATAGCCAGGAGACAGGTTCCCTTGTAAATCTAGAATTATAAACTGGATTTTTGGAAATGGTCGCCATATTGTGTATCCAATTCACTCCATGTGGCTTCCACTAGATCAGGATGTATGTTGCCTATCCTATCACATGATCTCAAATTTTACTGCATCAGAATATCTGATTATAGAGGACTTGTAATAACGTACAGTGAACTCCAAAAGGATTGGACAACTATTTTGTTTTGTCCCAGTATTGTCACACTTGTCACATGGACTGAGGGTGAACTTGAAGGTAATTTCATCCATTTTGATTGAACACTGTGGCCTGTCTCAGGGAGGCCAGTATGTTATTATTTAAAGTCATACCTTACCACCAAGGTTGAGTTGTGAGCATGTGTCAGAAGTAAGGAGAAAGTCTGAAATCACATTGTCATTTGAGTATGTTGTATGTTAACCAGCCTCTTGCTTACATGCTCCTTGGTAATGTACGATTGCTTTTACTGCTGTATTTGCTGGAGAAAGAGAAGTAAACTGCTTATGTTGGACCAATCTTGTGGGAGTGTGGATTTTGAGGTTGGTTTGACATCACAGACCTGAATTTGAGATCCACATTAAACTAAGTTCCTCTGACGTCATCTGGCAGTTTTTCAAAATGTTGAACTGAGTCAACCCTGTGTTTTGTTTAACTGTGTTTTCTTGCTGTTGACTAGCCCACAGTGCAACATTATATATGTAATGTATGTGTCTCCTTAGCCTGGGGAGGCCTAAACCTCCACCTGGTTTTGGGTGCAACCTGCTGTTTTGAGTCAATGAAAGGTATGATTTGAATTTTGTTTTGCTGACTTTACAGGACTTTTGATCAACGACCTTAAAAGCAAGGTAGTGCGGTCACCTTCACCTCCAGGGACAGTAGAGACCTTTAGATTATCACAAATCCACAAATCCCCCACACCCACTGACAATACTGTGTGTGTCATGCTGTGTAAAGGCTCGAGAGCAGGATGTATTTACAAAGGTTAGCTCCTTACATCTAAATCTCATGCAGTCATGCTGCTAGACTGGCAGGCAGACTACAAGAGTTAACAAACTATAATGCATGTTTATCTTGCTGCCACCTGCCACATCCTCTCCCTCTCACCTTGTGCTGTGCTTATCTGTTCATTATTTTCATTGAACACAATCTTCATCTCCTCATTGTATTCCCCCTCTTCTCCTCCATCCTTTCTTTATGAGTACTTTTCCTCTGCTATCTCCCAACAGAGGTTAGTCAATGAATGATAAGTTTCTGTAGTTACCTCAAGCTTATTACAACCATTCTGTTTTGCAAGTGCAGCTGGTACATGATGCACAGAACCTGGTGGTTGATGCCATCTGCAGCAGTCTAATCTCTCGCTGTGGAAGAGCGTTTCAGCAGCTTTCTGCTCTGCATCCCCATAGCCAGTCTTGACATCCCAGCTGCTCCCGTGCTTCCCTACATCTTACCTACCTAGATGCATCAACCACATTTCAATTAAATCATCATTACTCATCGTTTGCCTACACAAGCCTGTTGAGTAGCAGCTCACCAGGAGCAGTGTGAATATAATTTTCAGGCTGGAAGGATGATGAATGATGGATGTTTTGAACCCTGCAGTGCTTGTAACCCTCATGGCACCTAAAGGTGTGGATGGCTCCAGTAAAAACTACAATCTGGTGTAACGCCCGACTCTGACATCCAAAGGTGTAAATTCAACCAGATTCCTGGCAAAGACCATCTGGTGGAGCCAGGATAAGAAACCCTACCATGTGAAATCAATAATATTCCACCCTGTGGCATTAGATTTATTTATATATGTGTGTGTGTATATATATACACTTGTATGCATAGAAAATGGTGAATATTCAAACTTCTTGAAGTGTAACTTGCTCTTTCAGTCTTGTTTTAATGTGATGTCTATTGAAAATATTACATTTCAAAGAATATTTACTACTACTTTTAATTTCACCAATATCTGGAGTCACTATTATGAAAAGATGCCAAGTTAGTTTTTTTTTTATCATCCTTTATTAGAACTCTACAACAGAAATAGATGGGACATGCACCAGCCATTTGTTCTTTTTGCAAACAATTCAAGAGACAATATTACAATATCTGCAACATTAAACTTGTGTCTACGTTTGAAAATATTTTTCAGAGCAACTAGAACTTTTTGGATTTCTCAAAAACTTGTTTCTAGTGCAGGTTGATGTGCAAAATATTTCGCCAACTCAGATTGGCGGCATCATCACTGATTCCTCATGTAGCCGCTGCTTACAGCCGCCCCACTGCTGCCGTAAGCTGAACCTGAAACAAGGCAATAAGAAAACAAGCAATTGTGTAAGCTTGGCAAGTTCATCTCTGACAACAGTCATCACAAACTTAGTGGTCCCATCATTAGGGCAGCAATGGTTCAAAATAAAACAAGGATTTACCTGGCGACCGTATCCACAGCCATCACTGCCGTCAAGGCCAGTCATTTCAGGTACAAGGAGATCCAGGGAAACCTCCAACAGTCAGTTCATCCTAAACAAAAGAAATTTAAAATATCAGGCCAGGTCACTGACCTTTGCCACATCACAATGACAAGCCACCATAAAATGCATGCAACAGTATTCATGACTGACACTCACCGCTTATTCATATGTAAGTGAATAAGAACAAACAAATCAACTGAATACAGTCTAGATGCCTGACAGGTCAATTGAGACTGCTGTGGAAGGTTAGTGGAGCAAATTTGAAAACTACTGCAAGTGGACAGAAGTCGGACTGAGGACAATACCATGACTGAGGGGCCAATGCTTTTTGGTGGATTCAGAGAAGCTGGAGCACCACAATCTAGAAGGGTCTTTTATTTCTCATTGGACGTTTGAGTCAAAATCGGGAAGAGGCCAAGGAACATTTCTAGATGGCGACATCTGAAGTAGGGGAATAGAACAGCGGCTAACTTGAAGGTATTCATGGAAACAAAATGAGAACTGAGTTTGAAGGATGTGAGCAAAGCAAAAGGAGTTTTTACCTCACGTGAACTGGCCTACTGTTTCTCCACATATGAACTAGGCAAGAGCAGCTTTCATCTCTGACGAGCACTTGTTGGTAGGCGCAACACTTCACTCTCCAAGGACTTGTAGGTTTTGGAGTAGCTGAGCTCTTGAACGTAATGAAGCATTAACATGACCAGACACCAGCTGATGTTTTCCCAGCATTTCCATGTGCCACTTTGGGGGCATATTAATGTACCTCACTAGAGGTTTGGCCTAGTATACTCCTGATTCTACCTGCTGGTAAAATTGTTGCCTGCCAAAACACTGCACTAGGCTGATGGAAGGTTTTGAGACATGTTCAAGATTCACTGGGCCAAAATCACCATGATCAATTTAGTTTGGTAAGTCTAGTTTTTAGTTGTAAGAACCCAGACAGGAGGCTAAAGGCATCAATGAAGTGGATATATAATCTAGAAAAATTCACCCAATTACAGTTTATCCCCCTCATTAAGAAATTTGCCATTCCACTGTCTTGGAAGACAGAAGTAAATTTTAGATGTTACAAAGAATCCCAGGTTTAATTTCAGCACTTTAAGCAAGCAACTCACGCAGCGTTGCACTAATAGTAGATAGATTAGAGTTTACAGCTCTAATCAGCATAACTCCCCCATGAGGTATTTTTGAAAGGCACAAGAATCAGATTATTTTCCACAAATTGTTTAATAGGCTCCATGAAGCCAAATTGACAAGAAAAAAAAATGTTGATACAAAGAACATAAAGTACAAAATTGTTCCCGGCTGAGATATTACTTTGGGGAGACCAGTTACATTTGACGTTGATCACTTATACAAGATTAGTCCATTTTACAGCACATTTAAAAATGCAGACGTTGAGCAGAGCAAAAAAAAAAAAATACCTTGGACAGACTGTAGCATGCTGCAATTTGCAACTTCATGAACAGCCGGCCACTTCAGGTGTGTAGTTCACCAGTCTGAAAGGAATTCACTCTTTTGGGAAATGGAACATACAGGACCCTCGGCTAACCTAAGTATTTAACACTAAAAGGAATGTAGTATAAAATCCCAAAAAAGCCTTTTTAAGGTTCTAAATGGATCTCTTATTCTCGCTCAGTTTAAAACCTGGCAGGAGGTAGGTCAGTCAATCAACTAACTGAAGGAAAAACAAAGGAAAACAAGCCCTATCAGATGCCCCAATAAAAACCAGGGCATCAAAATGAAGAGACACTTAACAGTGCAGTGGGAACAGAGCTAAGAGTGTTGAGATAGTGGCTGATCAAACAAAAAGCCATGTGGAGAGTTATTTGAAATCCACCAATTTGCAGTTCACAGTACCAATCAAATCAGACATTGTACTTATAGCAAGGTAGCAGATAAGAAAACTAAATGCCTTAAGAGCAATTAAGATGGTCCCTCAAGAGCAAGGAAAACATCTTCTGTAACTTCTGTTTAAACATGGTTTGTCAATAAAGGGCCAAAACTCATGGCTACATTTTAAGATGCTTGAGCTACTACAACAGAATAGGACTACAAAAATAAGGTCAACAACACGTGGACATTTTTCTTGAGGAGCGCATCTTTTAAATACAGCCAGCCAAGTGATGATCTTGAATCAGGGAGATTTTTACTCGTGTGCAGCTGAGGATAAGAAGTGGGCACACAGGTAAAGACACTGAAAGTTCAAACATTGGAGTTTGACAAAATCCCACTCAACCCACCAGACAGACCAAAAAACCCTCCCTCCATCGGCTGAGATGTGAGCGATATTGAAGTGATCAAAATAAGATCCAGAGTAACATTCCACATAATTAATGAGTTTCAAATTGCGGGAGGCTATATATACAGTGGCATCAAGCTGGGTAACATGAGTAACAAACTGAGGGGAAATTGCTACAAAATTTCACACTTGGGGCTGCCCCCTCCAAGTGAAACTCATTAGGTTTTTTTTGTTGGTTTTGAACTCTTGCTAACAGTGTCACCGTTTAACCATGCCTGAATTAGAGGTATTAAAACTCGTAGCCTTACTGTTTCTTAACAAGTATGATTTTGAAAAACAGTTGGCTTTGCTAGAAAGTGCAAGATGTCTACCACCACATGATATCATGCAATTAAATTCAGCAAGTGGCTCTGAGGTAGTCAGTACTGTTCATGTTAAATCTGATAGTGATATCAAAACTCAAAAGTGACAGCCCCAACACAGTTCACTTATACACATGCACACTAGTTATACTTACCATAGCTGTCGTATCCATCTCTGTAGGATCCCCCAGAGCGGTCACCATAGCTACCCCTAAAAATTAGGAGATCAATTTGATTAGATCACTGCATAACAACAGATTCAGCCTGTAACAAATAAAGTTTCAGACTTCTTCCTTACCTACTATCCCTGTATCCACCACCACCACCAGATGAATATCCACCACCAGATGAATATCCTCCACCACCACCACCGCTCCTGTATCCACCGCCTCCATAACTCCTTTCTCCACTGCCGTAACTTCTGTCACCACCACCACCATAACTTCTTTCTCCGCCGCCATAGCTCCTGTCTCCATAGCTTCTATCGCCACCATATCCTCCGCCTCCTAAAAACAGGACCAAAAAAACCCCATGAGCTCAACACAAACCACTGACCATGAAATTTACTAAACAAGGAGGGCATGACCAAAAGCAAACGGAGTGCAGAACAAACCATTATGCAGATTGCCAGCCCTTACCTCGTGAGTAACCTCGCCCACCTCTCCCTCTGCCTCCGCTGTAGCTTCCTCCTCCGTATCCACCACGAGAACCTCCTCTGAAGCCGCCACCTGAAGGCCGTCCGCCACCCTTTCCTGCTTCATCCACACGGATGGACCTGCCGTCCAAAGTCTGCAAAAATAGAGCCAGTCATTGGAGCACCCCAATTCATCCCTTCTTACGTTTTGGATTCATTCACGCGTCATGAAAGCCAGTGGCTCTCGTTGATGCAGTTTCCCAAAAAAGATCTAACATACACTCCCAGGAATAAATAGTGGATGCTTTGGATGTCCATTGTGCTAATACATTGGGAAAAGTGGAAAATTAACCGCTAAAATTAAGTGTGAGATTGCAGCTGGTCTACACCATATAGCCCTGTGATGAGTGAAGCTTGTAATATAGTTGATATCCTATAAGCCCAAGTCGTTCTTGTCTAGGTTATAGAGCCATGCTTACACACAAGCCACCCCAGTGGATGAGATTAAAGAGTTGGCTGTATTTGTTGGGGGGGCTAAATGCAAATTTTTAGCATGATTGTCCTACTTTGTAGTCGATTTGGAAGATTAAAAAAAAAAACAGTGACATTCTACTTACCTTGCCGTTCATTCCGTCCAATGCATCTTTTGCATCGTCTGCGTTATCATACTTCACAAAGCCGAAACCGCGAGATTTTCCTGTCTCTTTGTCTCTGATCACATCAACTTGAAAGACAAAGATATTAAAATTAGTTGGATTAGAATTATTTCCAATG
This sequence comes from Centroberyx affinis, assembly GCF_046629955.1. NCBI lineage: Eukaryota > Metazoa > Chordata > Actinopteri > Beryciformes > Berycidae > Centroberyx > Centroberyx affinis. Next base: position 630,955 of record NW_027278814.1, on the reverse strand, counting down.
GGTACTATCAACATAAATCTTAAGTAACGGGTCAAATATTCTTACCTTTTGCGATGTTTCCATACTTGGAAAAAGCTGCGGCCAGCGAGTCTTCGGTGGTGTCGAAGCTCAGTCCCCCAATGAAAAGTTTACCTTCGTCGGACATCTTTTGTGTAGAAACAGATCACAAGAATTAATATCCCCTGGAGCAATAACACAAAATACTAAATCACCTACGCACAATACACGTTACATATTAATTCTGTATATATTAGTTACACACACACAGTTTGCCAAACAATTTGACCGTGTAAAAAACACATCGGCAAATAGCTTGTCCCTAAAGTAGGTCATCGTGGGTGCACGCGTGGGGCAGTTATCTAGGCCGTATCAAACGGGTTTTATTGGAACAAAGGTTGTTTTCTAACGTTAACGATGAGTTAAGCCTACCGTAAGATAAAACGATAGTAAATACGAAAGTATAACAAATTAGAAGGTTAATCGAGTTTATATAATGTTGGCGCTACTAAATACAGTTAGGCCCTCAGGCTCTCAGGCCCGTAAACGCGGTATGGTTAGCGGATTAGCTAGCTAACGCGTTTCAGCGCCATTTTACACCACGTTCCTGGTCTTCACTTTTGTTTAGCTCGCTTAGTTAGCCTGTGCTACCATGTTTTTACTGGGTTAACAGGATCAACCGAAAACAGAGTTATTGCAAAACACAATCATTTCACCCAACATTACGCTTGTTATCTGTTAAACAAGTTAGATAACATCGACCATTTTAGCAAATGGATGGATGCTAACGGTACCCGGAGATTTACGTTATATTCTGAAAAGCTGCAAAACAGTTATAATTAGGACATCCACAAGAACGCTAGCCATGGTCTGAAGATAAATTAAGTAATTATAAATAGTCTAGGCGAATAATGGAAACAGAATCCGTGTAAAATAGAAGAAAAGAATGAAATAGCGGCTACCTTCGGTTGGAGACTGAAGACAATGATGATGAACGGAGCAGCAGATGGACGAAGTGGGAGCGGAAAGCGGCCGCGCGCTGCTTTTCACTGGACGCGAGTATTTAAATGAGCATGTAAAGGGGCTGGGTTTATGTGGTTCATGTTTAATTTCCACGCCAAAATCTTCTGCAGTTCAACTGAAACTTAGTAAACTTGTAACCTGTAAAAACCATACACAAATTACTGATTTTAAAAGGATGTTGCCGTTTGCGACCCCAACAAAATACCAAAATAACTCTAATTTATCTGATTCATTGTGCTGGATTAGACTACTATCTGGTCAGGAATAAAAAAATATATACTGTATAGTCAGTCACCGAAAAACTGTCCTTGGCTGTATTAGGAAAGACTGAGATTAATGTAAATGCCATCAGGAAAATTAAAAATGAAGATTATCACGTGTTAAAATGCCAAACCTAGCCTAGCACTAAAGCCTAATTGTATTGTTTATTTTATTTTATCCTGCACAATTACAATTCGTGCATTTTTGTGAGTATCAGCTGAGGCTATATTTTCTTCAAAACGATGTTCTTCTCTGAGTGTTTAAGATAATAATACGCAGTAAACACTGATGGTTTTTCTTTTCGATGTGAACAATGTAGGCTAGGTCAGCAATGTGGAAAAGGTGACCTTTTATTTTTTAGTGCGCACAATATGGATTTAGTTGGATACAACATCCTCATCAAAAGTTTTTTCTTCTCGTCAGTGTATTTTGGTTTAAAGAAAGGGGAAGAGGGAGGAAAAGTAATGCCAAGTGTGAAAATACGTTTTTCAACACTTGGCTAGTCCGTGGAGCAGCTTTTCATTATCATGCAAGTGACAATGTAGCCTAAAGTTTTTCCCAGAGATTTGGGCCAACCCCCATCACACTGTACACAATGTAAATATGTAAATCTTTAGGGGGATCACTCAGCTATTCACAGTAAAATGTTCATTGTTGGAATGGAAATGACCATGAAGTCAGCAGCAGCTTTAATTTGACTGAATGACTGCAGGGTGTTTTTGAAAAGCTGGATCTATAATCCCAACTCTCGATCAAGCTGCAGTGTGATTTATTTGTTTATTTTGAGGGGGGACTCACAACAAAAACAGATTTAAAATGCATGAGAAATCTAAAAAAAAAAAAAAAAAGACCTTTAAATCAAAGTGAAGTAACTCAAAGACTGTAGAGACCATATAGATCCATAGAGACCAACTTTATTTACTGACTACTAGGACTCCATAAATACTTTTTGTAGGTTTTAAAGAAAATATATTTACTCAGTAGTAGGATTTTTAAATACTTTTTGTAGGTTTTAAAGTCTTTTCTTCTAACAGTTTGTAGGCCCAATTCTTGTTTCAATTCAAGCCACATAATGCCGGATTAATATCAATTTCTACCTGTAGGGGGCATCACTGTTGTGACCTCAATCTTATTATTGGTGTTAAAATGAAAGTATATTTTTAGACCTGCGGGGCTGCTGTAATTAAATTATAGTAAATAATTCCATGGCTGGACTGATTTTTCTATCTATCTATCTATCTATCTATCTATCTATCTATCTATCTATCTATCTATCTATCTATCTTATACTTTGTAAATGTGTTTATTCAAGCACTTTGAAATACCAGGAAGTCATATGTCAGTAATGCAGTTCACGCTCAAGCAAAAGTGGGACGTCATATAAAGTGGGACACCTCAAGCTTTTTTGCATATATTTCCAACCAATAGCAGTAAAACCATGTGAGCACAATCACATGATATCTTTGATGTGACATTATTGAGGGGGGTGGAGCAGACTTGAGAAAGGAAGCTGGCCCTCCAGAGCACAAAGAGGGATCTGTGACATAACATTTTTGTTTTTAAGTTGAGGCTATGAAACTCCTGTATATTACACTGTGCCAAATGTTGTCATGAAAGTGCATAGCACCCAGTGGTGCATCAGAAAAAAAACAGTTGTCAATACTATGTTTGAATGTTGTAATTCAGTCTTTCTTGAACTGTCCCACTTTATCAGGGGACAGCCATGTTTTTTTTTTTATAGTGGGACAATAGCTAGTGTTAAGCTAAGCTAACATTAGTGAAGTTATTGGCATTTGATTATATGTTCCATCAAGAAATTTGAAATGATCACAAGCCTCCTGTCAATTTGAATATACGTAGATGTAGGTTTACTTGGATACATCAACCTCATAAAAAAAGCATTTTCCTCTTTCTCCTCAATGTATTTTTTTGTTGAGAGATAAAGGAAGTGAGAATAAGTGTGAAAATACTTTTTTCAACACGTAAGTCTGTGGAGCAGTTTTTCATGCAGGTGACAATGTAAAGTGTTTCCCAGAGATTTGGGCCAACCCCCACCACACTGAATACAATGTAAATCAGGAGGACGATCACTCTGCTATTCACAGTAAAATGCTGATTGTTGGAATGGAAATGACCATGAAGTCAACAGCAGCTTTAATTTGACTGAATGACTGGGCAGGACTTCAACAAGCTGCAATGTGGTAAATTTTATGTATGATTTATTTATTTATTGGAGTGAGACTCACAATAAAAACATCTGGCTAGTTATTTTTAAGTGAATGAGAGGGAAAAAAAACAACTTAAAATCAAAGTGAACTAGCTCTAAGACTGTAATCCAACAGTAGAGATCCAGATTACCTCCTTTAACACTTTATTTACTCAGTAGTAGGATTATTGAAATACTTTTTTAAGTTTTAAAGAAAATATATTTACTGAGTAGTAGGTAGTAGTCGTATTTTGAAATACTTTACTTCTACTATAATCTAGTGTTAGGTCCAACTCATTTGTTTCAATTCAAGGGACATAATGCCACATTCATATCTACTCCGTCAGCTAGGGGGCAGCATTGTTGTATCTTCAATCTTATTATTGGCGTCAAAATTAAAGCAAATGTTTTTGGACCAATACCCAAAGGAACTCCCTGCAGCCCAGTTTTTAATCTACTACTTCATCTAATGATCTAAATACTTTGTAAATGTGTTTATTCAAGTACATCGAAATTCCAGGTAGTCATATGCCCAGTCAACCATGGCATAGTGCACTCTGGTAGAAATGCAGTTCACATGAATAAGGAGTTATTCTCACACAGAAACCTAAACCTAGTTATTCCACCTCCTAGCTATATAACTAGTTTTCTGTCTTCTACAGGTCTCTAGAAACCAGAAAGAATGTAACCCTCATTCCAATACTAGAATTTAGAGCAAAGAGAAAATGTTTTAGAATGACAATAAAGATATTTAGGCAGTAAAAAGTGGTGGTTCCTGGGACAAAATGACCTCATATGGTGCTAAGTAGCATGAAAATGAGTAGGAACCGCTACTTTACATGGAGGGTAGGACTTGGGCACTTTATCTTTGTCTCTGTGAGATAGAAAGACAGCTACAGGACACCAAAATGAGGGCGTAAAAAGTGGACAGATTTTTCAGACAAAGGCTGCTAGAGGACACCCTCTTCCATTCTCGCTTGATAACCACCTCCGTCTGTACATCTCAGCACGCCGTCCTGACTGTCAGACAGTCTGCTGAGTGTCCAGTCTCTTGGTCCTCTCACCTACTCCAACACACACTAACAATACCAATGTGGTTAACACGAAAATATATGTCCTGCCATGACACTGCCATGTTGATGCCCAAGTTTGCTACCAAAAGTGTTCCATTATAAACACAGACTATAACAAACAACCATGAACAAGCGAATGTCTCATCTGACCTTAAAAATATCTTTCCTTTTCCTCCAAAATGATTCCAGTTCTTGGAGAATGTGACCCTTCCTCTCTGCCACCACTAAAGTCTGCAGATAAACTCCCCAATCTGCCATTTCATGATTGAAAATAAATGGACTAAATAAATGGAGAAATTAAGTGGAAAATGTCAACAAATTTTGAGGGAATTATTTCCAGCATGGAGATTTTCTTTTTCAGACATGTTCAGATTTCAAGTTTCAGTTGCTCCTCTCTGCTTTAAATCAGGAAAAAAAAACATAAAGCAGCGTTATATATTTTGAAGTTAAATATCACTATGACGTAGAAAGCATGTTTCACAGGTGACAGGTTGCCATAGTGACAAATTTCATGTGTGGGATCCATCTGTACCTTCCACTAGCAGTTTTATGTCGATTTCTGTCCTTAGTCATCTGAGTGAGGATTACATATTTCATTTAGAAACTGCTGTCATTTGAGTGCCAAACACTTTAGAACCTTCACTGTAGATTTTTGCTTTAGTTTTTGTTCATATTTGGTCTTTATTTGATACCAAACTGTCCTTTGGATGACACTATACTGAAACATACACTTACTGTACTGTTCAGTATGAAACAGTTAATTGTTTCTGTCTTTAATAACATTGAAGAGTCATTTGATGTTTCCCTCAAATGAACAGAAGTACCAGTTTTATTTTTAGAGAACACACAGGTAAATATGCCCCGTGATTTGCAGACCTTAAAGACAAACTGTCAGTAGCACACTAATTATTACACAGTGTTGTCCTTGTTACAGTGTCTGATTGACACTAGCACTGGTCTGGTCCACCATAAATAGCAGCAGAGATGATGAAACACAGCTTTGCTTTGTGCATGACTAGTTCTTGTGATTCAAAGTAATTTCACCACTTTGTCATCGTTTATGCTGCAGAAAGAGGCGCCAAAGCCTCATGCTGTCCATGTGCCAAAGCAATCTAATAGCAGGATTTCAATGAAAGGTCATTGGCTAAATAAGTCCTGGTGATACGGTGGGACTTCACGCATCATTAACTGGCTGTAAAAATGTAAGATGACCAGCCTTGGGTCATGTTGGAGCAGACTATGGTTTTCCTCAGCACAGTAAGTCTAGTAGGGATCTTTCACTTACTGGCTTCGTTCCATTGCAATTCCTTACAGGTGTTTTAATGTTCTTTTAGAAAAACACTTCCTTGATAAAGTCATTTTGGTATAGTCAGATGAATTCAATCATGGTTTAACATCTCAGAACAAAAAGGTATCATGCATGTCCTGCAGTTTAAGCCGTGTCAGTGGTCTATCTAGCTGACTGACCCTCCGCTCGTCAAAAAATTGAAATTTAATAAAAAACGGTGTTTGTTTTGCATGCCTCAAGTGCTTTGTTTGTATGTGGCAGTTTGTGTGAGTCAGTACGGCAAGAGCTGGTGAAGTGTGTGGGGACTGAAGTAGGCCCCATGTCCGATTTGGATGTGTGGGAGGTGGAAGCGTCTGTAGATGCATTTGCAAGCGGTGAAGTGTGTTTGAATGCATGTGTGGGAGGTGAGGAGAGGGCAAGGTACATCTGTGTAGGAGGCCCAGCGCCCAGCCAGATGACATCGTCTGTCCACCGTCTGCCCTGTCCTCTCAGCACTGGTGAATATGGTCTATGGTAGGAGTACGATCTTCTCCCACACCACCTTTAAACATTCCTCTACACACTTCACCGATCTGAATCCCCCTTCCTCCAAGTCAGCACAGTGTGCAGATTAATTGAAATACAAAATGTTGATATTAGTGTCTGGTAGTTCCTTCTCCTGTATATTAGGTTGAAGAGACAAGAGAAATTCATTAAAGACATTTATTCAAGTTTTTGAACTTGTTGACATCACGTCTTGATCTTGATGGGCCCCAGCATGGTGTCCCCTTCCCACACTGGATCTATAGTACAAACAGAAGACATGTTAGGATTTTGGAAAAAAAAAAAATATATATATATAGGCATTCTCAGTATTTTAGACACTTACCAACAGTGGTCAAACCTCTGGCCTTCCGTATGCTGCAGCTGGTTTCACAACAGTGACACACTTGATCATCCCCATCTGCAGATCTCCACCTAAAACAGCATCCAACATTAAAGCTGCAGTGGAGTTGTGTTTTCCATTATTTTTTAAATAGTTTGATGGATAAAACATACCCATTTATGAAAGAGCAGGCCTTGTGGTTACCAGAAGAGACGCCGAAGGAAGAGGCTGGTTCTGCTCGCAAATGGCAGGTTATGTAGGTCTGTTGAGGTTGGAATGGGAAATAGACAAAAATTCAGTCTGTTCGCTTCAAGAATGAGGCAAATTACAACACTTTGTTTTAACTCACTGAGTCACTGCTCTGTTGTTGGAACCTGAAAGCCTCCAGCTGAATCTGTAGCTTGTTATCCTCGGATCGAGGAAGGAATCGCGAGCTGGAGCCTGTGAGCTTAGCGTCAACCAGACATCTGAGTGCAAAGCAATGTGAAAATTTAGTGGTGTTTGTGCAAGACTCAAAAAACACATTTAAAAAAAACAAACAAAGTTTGTTTAAACTTGCCCCAAGTTTTGGATGAAGGAATATCTGGGCTCAGCGTTCATATCAGGCTCCAGTGTTGCGACACAGTGATCAACAAAGACCCGGAGGGGCATGTGGTTGTACTGCATGACAGCCACTTCAATATTTATGATGTTTCCCAGGAAGTACTGATTGGATGGTCTCTCCGAGTGCCAGTCATCTGGTGAAAACACATTGAACCAAGTAAATTATGTAAATTCTGGTAATACTTGCTTAACATTAAGTGTTAAATTGGGACCAATGTCCAGCATGCCCTCTAAACAGTCTAAAAAGACAAATCCAAGTGCGATAATCCTCACCAGTCATCAGCCTGATGGTAAAGTAGAACAGTTCCTCTGCCACCTTGGTGGAAGTGTAAGGTGTCCAGGTGGGCTTCAAGTCACTGCTGCTCACATTGTGCTTCCTGGGGTTACAGAAACATTCAGGAGAACAAACACTCCGGTTTCAGGTTGAGGATAATGGACCTTATCAAACATGGCAGCCATTTTGAATTTACATTGGGTAGGAATCTATTTGAAGAGCAAATACAGCCCAGCTACATCCTACTGTGTGTCACACAAAGATGTTTTACAACATAAATGTCGAGAATCTAACAAATTACCCACTGAAACAGGCATTAAACAAATGGATCAATAATTCAGAGGGATATAGGTTCACATTTTAAGGTAATGTATTTGGCCCACTATGCTACTGGAATTCAGCCTAGATAGGAAGCTAACAAGATAATATGCTAACCAACTTCCCTGCTAAATCCAAGCAGCTGTTGTAGTCGTTTCTCAAATTGCTTGCCAATTTGATAATAAAAATTTGTATAGCGCTTTTCCAAATACTCAACGCTCATACTCGACGCTTAACCCTCTGTCTGAAGTCCTCACTTATGTATTGAAATAATGTTAGTTTTATTTATGTGCTGGTCTTCCAGGTAGTGTTTCCCATAGGAATAAGGTCAATATAAGGGCATAGGTGGTCTTACAATCTTTACCTCATGTAGTGGCACTGAATATCAACCATAGCTGCATTGGTCTTCAATATGGGGGTGTTACCAAGGGCTGAAGGTTCATAGCTTAGAGTGAAGGTATAGATGAGGGAGTCTTCTGTCATCTAAGAACGAGACAGCCAATCAGTGATAGTTTTAGCTTTTGAAAAACAAAAGTTTAGCATCACAGTATCAAGAGGATTTCCTCACCATAACCTGGCTGCCACATGATTGGAGGTCAGATTCATAGATGATGAGCTGGCTGTCCACACCTGTGGCCGCACAGCCTCCCAGAGTGAGGTCTGCAGACTGGATGGGCTGGCTGTTGCCCAGGAGATCCTGTCTCACCTCCACATGGACCCCACTCTCCCCGCACTGAGCCGTCACACTCTCAGCCGGCACAGGCTCCCACTGCTCAAACTTGGCCTCTGGCTTGGCTTCGGACATGACAGGAAACCTCCAGGCCAGCGGTGCCTCCAAGGTCTGCTTTGACTGAGACTTCACCAGTTGGTGGGATGTCTTTCTGGGCTCCTGTCTCAGAGGCAGAGGCTTCTGAGGGCCAAACCTGGCTGGTGCCTGGATGTTACCTGTGTTCACATGTTGGCTATTCAAATTATAGTTACTCCAAGCACCGTAAACACATTCTATTGTAATGATGATCAGAAGCCGTGTAGAGATGTCGCCAGATGCCATGATTGCCATAGACAGGAACAACTATTTTCAGAGTGTCTGAAAGGCTGTTTTATAATCTCTGAAACTGATAGTGACCATGTCACAGGTGCTGCGGCTTGTGTTGCTGATTGCAGGGCTGGAAATAAATCAGTGGTAATGACAAGAGCTGGGAATGGTGGGAGCTGGGTGATTACTGTTCAGTCTCACAAAGCAGCTGAAAACATTCTGGAAGAGTTTGGCTTTGCACCGCTGACAACTCATTTTGTTTAGTCATTCATTCATTAGTTGCTAACTTGTAATGGAAAAGGGTGAGCGGGTAGAGTTTTCACTGAATAATGTGCAGCCACAAACTATTGTTGAGTGTTGAATGGTGTAAGTAGGGCAAGCCAAAGTAATTAAACCGACCAGTAAAGGTTAGAGAATCCCCAGGTTGAACCCCCCAGACAGAAGGCTGGCAAAATATTGGTGGAGGGAGTGAATGAGTAACGCTCTCCCTGTCCCATCCCTCAACAACTACTGGTGATGTTCCCTTGAGCAAGGCACTTAAACCCCAACTGGTCCAGTGAAGCTGCTCACTGGCCAACAGTGAAGGGCTGTGTTTACTTTGTACTGGGCAGCTTTTGTATGAATGTTTTGTGTGAAGCAAGGCACTACTGGAAAAGTGCAAACATGCTCACTCAACTTTCCCTGAATAAATAATTGTAGCTACAGATCTGCTGCTCAATATGCTCCTTTGTCTACAGGGCCAACTAAAAGGTACATGAGATGAAATAGTGAGTCTAGCAAACCATTTAACAGCTCTGTTGCAAAAACCCTGAGCAGTGACATGTTATGCTGGTGACATATAAGGTTGGAAACTTTACCTTGTGAATGGTTTGGCATGTTATGGAATTCAGATAAATTTCAGTTAATCTTGAAGGCCAGTTAATATGCCAATGATAAAATTCAGCAGGGGTTTCTGGATCACTTGCAGGTGCTATTTTCTTTCCAAGGCAACAAGATGCTTTGATCAGTGGTAAATAAATGGCGCCACTAGGTACAAGTGGTTAGTTCCATTTTTCTCTGTCAGTCGTCTTTATCGAACCAAGATTGTTCGACCACAAATATGTGCAGAGAGTTGTTTGCAATTTCCCTTTATTCCATGAGAAGGCTTTTCTCCTCCTCTCGCCATTCACATTCTAATATTGCATATGAAAAACATTTTTGTAGAACGTTCTCTACAAAAAACAAAACTCATGTATGAACAATTTGATTACATTCAAGACATGCACGGTTAAGGCATTGGAATACATAAACACAAACATTTACAATAAGTCTTCAGACAGAGCAGCTGTACAAAGCACAAAGACGTGTAACATACAAATGTACATTTGAACCTTGTGTGAGATATGCTACATAATTCTAGCAATGACAGCCAATGTCATTAAAGAATGGACTCAGATGCAATAGCACAGTAACTCCTGGAGGAACCAGACTTTTTCTTTTGGTCTTTTAAGCTTATATCTCACTCATAATCCATTTAAAAAATACTAGACTACAAACACAGCAGTTCCTCCAAGCTGCTTCCTCTCTCAGAAGTCTTTCATGACCCAGATTCCTCTCTGCTGCTCTCACCTACACCACAACGAGGTCAGAGGTCAGCTCCGGTTTCCACGGCGGCTCCTCAGCAACCTGCAGCTTCAGGTCGTCTGGAGAGCCGCCCTCGCTGATGGGCAAGCTGCCGTTACTGTGGCGGTGGGCGGTCCTCCGTCGTCCGGGGGACCAGGGGTGATGGTGATGATGCTGGTATGGGTGAGAAGTTTGTGAGGGGTCCGTGCCACTGCGAGTCCGCCTGCGGAGACGCCTCTGGTGCATCAGAACCTGGAGCTGCTCCAGCTTACAGCGCAACGTCTGATTCTCCTCTGTGGATGACTGCTGGGGGAAACCCTCCACCCCTGAAGGAGAAGGAAACAAAAAGAGTCAGTTACTCACACTCCATAAAAAGAAAATTACTGACTTGGTGTGTCTGATGTGTTCTGTCATGAATAATTGCAATATAGTCATATATTTATGTTTTTAGGTAGAAGAATAAAGGGAGAAATGTCAGAGGCAATGTCAGGGAAAGTGAATGCTGCCTGAGTGCATCGATGCAACAATGCTTCCAAGACCAAATTCCAATACATTTACTGTACTTGGTGAATAAAATGATCCTGGTTCTGAAATGAATACCAGTGTGATCCAAAACAACTCTTGTCGTAGCCAATGTCAGCAATGTTCATGAATGGAGACAGAGTTTCCTCTTTCCCAGTGGACACCTTCTCGCTCTACCCAGCTGTGTGTGACTACATATGACCTTTCTGCACAGCAGCTAAACACTGCTGGTCATTGTGATTCAAGTTAGTCTAATAGCATGCTATTTTGAGCCAAGGCAGCCTCAGTCATTTTGTTTCTGGCCTGGGAAGGTTGGGCTGGCTTCCAAACATGATGCTGGCATACTGGAATCCACTGGCAGAAACTGTGCTGCAAGTCAAAGTGAGTATACTCCTACAACCTTAATATGGAGAGTGAAAGCTATAATCATCCGCTACAAATGTGGTACAAATGTTTTTATTGCAAGCTGTCTGGGTATATAATCTCCCTTCTTCCCTTGTCCCTCATGAAAAATGTCAAGAAATATGTATATGTTTACTTTTCTAAAATATTAAGTATGATAGATGTGTTGCTGTTACCGATGGAAAGTAACTAAATCATTACCGCAGTTTACAATACAAGTCAGATCTCCCTGATGATGTTATATTCTCATCATTTTTGTAATAGCTGACCTGTATCTTTAGTGAAGCGCAGGGACTCTGTCCTCTGGGTCACCAGTTGCTCCTCTGTAGTGAGCAGCGGGCTGACTGGGAGGCCTGGAGCAGAGCAGGAGGGTTGGGGAAGGGTGGGTGGAGCCCCCTGGTGGTGACATGTGGCTCTGAGAAGGTCGTTGAGGATCTGGAGAATGATGGTGATGCCACGGCGCGGGTGGCTGATGCTAGTCTGACTGACAGGAGCCAGAGTGCCTGAGGGGATGGGGAACAGACAGGGGAGAGGGAGACAGGGAGAGTAAAGGATCAGGAAGTAGAAGAGTGTGTATTGGGATAAGAGAGGGGTGAGGTGGATATGATGGATGAGAAAGTGGGAAGGGTGGATGAAAAAGAGGAGGAAGCAAGGAGAAAGACAGACGACATAAACTGATTGAACTGCTGTTAGCTAGGTTGATCACACTCTGTTGTTTTTCACTGTCATGTTGTTGCCTTCAAGCCTGTGCTCCCATACCAAGTTAGACTTACCAGAGAAGGTTCCAGAGAAAACCCCCGGAGAGTGGTTCACAAAACTTTCTATGACTGCTCCTGGCTGCTGTTTGTCAGTGGGCAAAGACTGGCCATTACTCTGTAAAACAAGGAGGAAAAGGCTCTTTCACTAATCTCTCAAAATGTTCTTTTTCACCATTCCATATGAGATGAGCATGATGAGAAAAACATAACTGCTAATAACAGGTTATATTGCAGTGTAATCATGACAAAGCGATGTATTTTAGATGTACTTTTTCAGTAGAATATGTATGGCTAACCTCTGGGAAGGTGGAGGCTGGGGCTGGACTGTGGGGTCCAGGGCTGGAGCAGGTGGGACGGGGTGAAGAGACGGGGGCAGCGGGGTGATGTGGAGAACCGGGAAGCGGACAGCCAGAAGGCAAAGAATGGGTTGAAAGAACAGGGGAAGATGTGTGGATAGAGTGAGCAGGAGATGAGCGCTGTTGATGGCAGATCACAGGGATCCTGTTGGACAAGTGGGAGGTGGGAGCAGTCAAGTTAAAGGAAGTCCTGGGCCTTTGGGTGCTGAGCTGGATAGGGGAGTGGGGGGCCGGGGCCAAGGTTTGTGAGGGGGGCGAGGTGTTGGTGGGGGAACGGGTCGAGGCAGAACCAGGATGGGTCATACTGATGGTTTCGGACAGGCCGGCTCTGTGTTGCTGCTGTCCCACTGCATTCTGGGCAGCCAGCTGGAGTTCGACGTACATCATGTGGGTGCCAATTCCCAGAGTAACGGTCAAAGGTGAGCGCCCAGACAGGAAGTCACTGATCTGCAGGATAGGTAGAGACGGAAAGAAATGCTTCACAGTTAAATGGACATGCATGCATGTGTGCATATGGGTTTGTCCCAAAACCATCAAAATGAGAATGTGTGGGCATTTCTTGAAAATGTTTGTTCTTCCAGCTCAACCATGTACACATGGCATTTTCATATAACCACTGAAACACACAGACAGCGTAAAGTCAGAGGAAGTCCTGAGAACACCTGTGTGTATCAGCAATTATTTTTTACTCTCCAATGAGGTGTTACACTCGTGAAAAACCTCATTCAGGCATTCATTCAACTATTGTCTATTTATGGCATGCAGTTAGTGACAACACATTAAAGTCTTACCTGAGCTTCTGTTAAACTTTCCAAAGCTTGCATCATTGGTCTGTCTGTTCTGGTAGTCTGGCACTATGCAAGTAAAAATATAACGAAACATGAGCATGTAACTGCAGCAGTTCTTTCCATCAGGTGTGCAAATACTCTTTTTGAAGGTTTCCTATCTTTTCACTAAAGGAATTGGCATTGTGCATTAGCTTACTTACTGTTAAACCAGCTTCGATGGTAGGGACCAATGTCAGCTTGCTCTCATCTGCTACACCCAGGTCCAGCAGCTTCCCTGCATCCAACTGCCTGCAATGATGAACCAGGCAGGATAGAAAGAGTGATGATCAATTCATGTGATAGGCTACCTGGTCAGCTATACACTAAATAGCCTCCATTGTGTGTTAAATTAACATTTTTATCAAAATGTCCTGAAAGCATTTAGGGAGGTGAGACTAAAATGTATGTCGTGTGTTGTGTAGTAGATTATGCTACAAGGTGCGGAACTGGCCAATAGCATGCAATGTAAGAAACAGTCAGGCTTATTGAACAACTCAAAATGTCACTGACAACTCACCTGTCCTTATGCAGGAGGACCATCCTGTCTGTTGGCAGTCTGAGCTTCTGGGAGAGGCGTGTCTTCAGCCCCTCCACCGTCTCTGCTCGGGGGACGGAGAGCTCAGCCTCGCTGCCGGTGGTGGAGGTGACGGACAGCCGCATGGCGGGCTGACCGGAGAGCACCGCCCCGCAGGCTGCAGCCCGGCCCGGCGTGAGGCTGCAGGGGCGCTGCTGCTGCTGCTGCTCCATCCAGACGACTGGGCTTCAGGGTAAAAGAGCGAGGATGAAAGGTCCAATGGAAAATAAGAATAAGAGTACTGACTGCCAGGGTCACTTGATGCGTAATGCGATAATACTGCTCTTTTTAGCCTCGGTCTTCATTCCTCAGTGGAATGTGTGAGCCATATATTCTCTTTAAACGTTAAAAATAAAGCTAAGTAGCTGGTTGAGGGCGGATAAACCACAACAGACTGCAACACAGTGCCTCTGCGGTTCGTTTCTCCTCTTTCCCTCTGGCTGTAATAGACGCCGCACTACTCAACCGTGTGTAAAACACCCCTACTTTAGCACGGCGAAGTCCTCCCATCTCGCATAACAGCCAATCCGCGAGAGCCGCAAGTACAGTCTGCCGGCACTGTCCAATCAGCAGCCATGTTTCAACACATGGCTCCACCCCGTTCTGTGCCTCACTCACCATTCATAAAGTAAATGATGCAATCTGGACAGCAGTTCTGCATTTTGTACAAGCTATCGTCGATGAATAAAGTCAAAAGAGCATAGCTGTCTCAATGAAATGAGATAGATTATATTATAATCATATGATTTTAAGTGCATGGTAATGTGTGCACTTCATTTGAAGCTTCCCTAGTGACAAATAACTATAATATTCCTATAATATTCCTATAGCACGTTTCTGCTTTATGGTAGATTTTATCTCCCATGGCATCACTACAATAGTCCTACAACATTATAGAGATGTATGATACTTGTATAATAGCCTTCTAAAATGTATTATATGATCACTACAGTTCTTTTTTGTTATGGCCATTTGAAATGTAACAATTTGTCCATTTTAAATCTGCATCAGGGTAAGGGATTCTTCCCATACATTCATAATTATTCATTTTCTGGACCTGCTTTTTCCTTTTTTAGGGTCACAGGGGTATGAGCCTATCCCAGCATACATTGGGAAACACAAATCATCAGTCCATCACAGGCCTGACACAATCATTCACACTCACATTCACGCCCATGGGGGATTTAGAGTCTCCGATCCTATTCTAGTCTACTCTAGTCTAGTATTAGTCATTGTTTTCCTCAGTCTTTTCTAGTCTACTCTTGTACTCCGCAGCCTCTCTCCTCCTCAGCTGTTTAGTATTCCTGTCCCACCTCTGGTCCACAGCAGGATTACGGGCTGCACCTGTCACATGATGCAGAGAAGGACCAGCCTGGAGTAAGTGACGTAGGAAGCCGGGGCAGAGAAATGCAGCTAGATTGTGTCTCCTAACGGGGGCTAAAAATAGCAACGCCCACTACACCCCCACTTCATCCAGACTGCGTCACTCCATTCCCATCCCACCCACCTCCCTTACTCTCCTCACCCACCCACTCCATCTCTCTCCATACCCCTCCATCTCTCTCTAGACACACACACACAAAGCACACCCCGCGTGCACGCACTCACGTCCCATCTTCTCCTCTTTGTCTCATCACTCCATTTCTCTTTTTCTGAAAACAGCAGCCCCGAGCAGCATGTGAGAAGAATAGCAAACACAAACGCTCAGTGTCCATCTTCCTCTCCTTTCCCCATTGCTTAACATGAGCTGGCACGCATGTCAACAGTCTGTCGTTTTCTCTCTCCCTCTCTCCCTCTGAGTATCTGTCTCTGTCTCTCTATGTGGCTTTGTTTGGTTGAGCATTTCCTTCTCTGTTTGTTTCTTGCCTGCCACCTTTTTTATGGCTTTGGTAGTAACATGGCTGACAGATGGCCGGCTGAAACATGAGCCAACACCCATAAGAAATACAAGATGTGACCTAGGAGTTAGGATTACAATGATATATATATAGCCTAGTGAACTCACAACCCTAACCCCATGCTAATCTTTGGGATTCTTCCTCCCTCTGTTCTCCTTTTGGGATGAACTGAACCCCAGTGAGAGTTTCATGCAGCTCCAGTCCACCATGAGCTTGCCCCCCCCCCCCTTGGCTCCTCCCTGGCATTTCCACGCAGCACATCGCTCCAAAAGTTTGATCGAGACAAAGGAGAAGGGAGGGGCTGCCGCTTTACATTCTCAGGGCCTCGCCGAGAGTCGTTCCACAGGATGTCCTGCTCTCCAGAGCATGCAGGGACGCGGCTCTGACGTCAAGAGGCCAGGAACACTCACACTATGTTCCTCCTCTCCTCCACGAATCTCTGCACCCGCACATTCCTCACACCCCTTCACGGCCTCTCCTGGCATAATTTCCCAGCTGTTTCACCCCTCTGGTATGTTACACCTCAGTCCCTGGAATTTCAAGGAGATAAAACTGATTGTATGTGGGGAGCCGGGCTGCAGGAGTGTGATCTTAATCTTTCAGCATGAATCTTGTTGATAGACTGAGAAAATTAGCAAATGGCCCACATTATTGTCAACCCTTCTGACATCATATTAATCCATCAGATGAAAAGGCATTTATGGCTCTTAAATGTATTAATTTCTGTTCTAAATTGGGATGAAAATCTAAATTTTTCGCTTCAGAAGAATTTCTAATCATTCTTTTTTAGCTCACACACACACACACACACACACACACACTCTCTATGAATGATTTGACCGAAGACTTCTTGTAACTGAATGTGTGTTTATTTCAAGAATGCATGCAGCACTGGTCAACAACAGGAAATGAAATGTGATCACTGTGCTCAAGGTCACATCTTGGGGGTGAGGCTCTTATCAAATACTTTAATTTAAAAAAAAATGTCTCACACTCTGGATTATGAAAGTTTCTGATTAACATTTGACCACTTTAATTAGTATGAGGTGTCTATTTTGCCCCATTCCCTTTGTATGCAGTATCATGGGATGACTAGCTTCAAAAAACTGCTGATCTCATTTGGATAATGAGGATGTTTTGTTTGGGTTCTGTAGAGAAAAGTCCACTTTTTGATGTCTGTCTAATTTATTACACCTGATATATTTATTACACCTAATAAACATGAAGAAACTACAGCTTTATGTGTAACAGGTTTAGCATCGTGGGTGCAACAGATTTCTTTTCTGTGCTCTTTTCTGTGCCCCATATACAAGGCCCAGAACATTTTCAATGGGGTCTGAAGTGTGTGTGTCTGTGTGCATTTGTTTGTTAACAATCTTATACATTCTCTGAAGTGTATATTAAATACACAGAGCATGAAACTGTGAATTACATTTTGCCCCAGCCCTAGAAAACCTTGTGTTTATTTATGTTTGAAGAGGTTTTACAGGCTTTTTGCTTGTAGAAAAAATACAACATATTTTCTGGACTTCATGATGCTCTTAAGCAAGTGAAAATTCCCGAAAAAGGTTTCAAATGTCTCAAAATGTCCAGAAATGTATGATTTGTGGCAAGGTTATTTTAAGAAAAGTCATTTATGGCCATAAAAGCCCTGCTGAACCCATAACATAGACAGAGACAAATGACCTCATTCCTGAGTCTGTTGCATCATTTCTGTACTCCTTTAAAACAATTTACAATTTACAATTTCACATTTGGCAGACGCTTTTATCCAAAGCGACTTACACATGAGATTTGCATACAACACAAGCAAGTTTCTAGATAGGAGAGAACAACGAGAGTAAGTGCTATAGAGCTAAGTTCTGGTCCAACAGGACATAGGTGCTACGAGACAGTGCTACGAGACAGTACGAAAACGGTGATGCTTCTGTCCTCCTATGGACCATACTGTATAATGTCAGATAACTAAGTAAGAGGTAAGTAAGAGGTCATTGGGTTTGCTCTGAAATTAAAGCAACTGCTGGTCATGTGTGTTAATTCTGTCAATCACTCTGATGAGCAGACTGGACACCACTATTTACATTCTAATTATTCAGCTGTCCAATTTGCTAAATTGTTGGGGCAAATTTCTGAGCAGATCAGGTGCTCCGGAAGTCTAACTTTGCTGCTTCAGACTCGCTGTCCACCCACATTCTGGTGTCATGCAAGCAGAGATTAGGCCTCCTGCCACTTGGTTGATAAGGCATCCGTTTTCTATTTGTGCAACACCCTCCATTCTAGTATCAAACTTGACAGCTTGCAGCCCACAGTTTCCTCAAATCATGTTTGTCAGCCTGAAACAAAAGTTACTTGATGCAAATATGAATATATATTCATCAGCCGAGGGTGGTGACTCAAATCAGTGTGTCAACATGTGTGGCTATTAACTGTACTGTACTGTGGAGGATTGGTTTGGAGGATCATCCTCCCCTGATAACTTACTACAGCTTATAAGAACTCCTGAATTACAATTGTTCTCAATCATTTTTATGTTAATACAAACGCATTAGGCCATGAACCCACATTTGATAAGACAGTAAAGTAACCTATGTGGTAACAGAAAGTGAAACCTGTGATTAAAAGTCATTCTACAGGCCTACATTATATAATTGGGATACTTTCTATACTTTTCTAGAGTTAAATAAAACTAGGCCTATTCCTTATAGCTGGGGTACTTCCTGGAACACCCTTGGGGGATCCCCAAGGACCCTCAAGGGTCCTGGATGCAGGGACCTGACTTTGAGCACTCCTGCTCAACATCCACACTGAGAACTATATTTTTCTATTAAGCGGCAATAGAAAGCAAACAACGGTGCAACGCTCCCACCGTGTGGTGAAAAGTGTGAGTTACATAAAGATCTGCAACATTCATTCATGCATCTGTCCCCATGCTGCTGACAGAGGATTATATTTCTAAATGAGGATCATTCGGCAGACTCAAATATAGCATTTGACACATATTTAGATACGCATATGATTAGAGTGTCTGCATTGATATTAATAGAGTACCGCATAGCCTACTACTGATGAGCATCAACTGCATGGCGTGCCATTCATAAGCTAAAAAACGAATGAGGAGGGGTTTTCTCCGGCTATGCGCGTACACAACATCCATCTAACATCATCATCGCTGCTGGTCACGTGGTGTGTCGGGAGCGGGCAGTGGGTGTGTCTAATCGCGTGTGGTTTCATTCATAACTACAGTCTTTATTTGAAGCCCAAATCAAACTATGCAGACGGGGCAGGCTGGCGCGGTTGCGTATGGACTGCTTCAGACAGAGTCGACTACCGGGTGAGTCTGCTGTTTGTCTCGCTCACAAGGACCGGCGGACCTACCGGCTTGCTCATTATATGTGATCATTTAATTATTTAAGGTGTGGGATATAGCCTAACATACAGAGTCGCGGTATGCTTGATAATCGCGGCATCTGGTTTACTGAGCGTTGATTGAATTGATAGCGGGATGCGCGCAGGAGGGCGCGCGGACACACCGGAGCGACCCGTAACATGGAAACACAGCCCGGCAGCAGAAGGAGCCTGTATGACTAATCGTGATTTATTCCCCGTAGGCTGATAGCGGATGATGCTGAAATGTGGGACAGTCCTGATCGGCGGGTTACCGGGGAAAGGATGCTGCTGCTGCTGCTGCTGAGCGCCGCCAGCTGCAGCAAGTCGCTGTAGTCAGCATCCTGTCTGCACAGCGGAGGAAGGCTGGAGCCTCTATAAGACCAGGAATATAGACCGTAAGATATATCTGGTAATAATAATTCAGCCACACATCAGGCTGTGCTATGCGCCCCCCCTCCTCTCCTCTTATAAACACCATCAGCATCAGAGGCCACATATGGAATGAACTAGAAGCCAAAGTATGCTGTTAATGCGCGTCTCCGCGACTGAGACGGTCTAGTCAAAGCAGGAGTTGAACGGCATGGATAAAATGTGATTGAGTCAGAGTGTACTAGAAATAGACCACAGACCCGCGAAATTCACGCGCACTTTGAAGGTTTTCCTCTGCCAGTCAGGCTCTGTGTTTCCAGTCAGTGATATTCTGCTGTTATCCTCAGTGATGCACTGGTAAACACAACGCTAACTAACTTCAGCTGGACATAACGTTAACATCAGCTTTTTCATGAAAAGGCCATATTTATATTACATAATTATATTACATAATTCTGTTACTATTTATTGTAATTTACCTCATAAAGATTTAAGTCAGCTTTAAAAGATGAGCAGAATAAAATACTCTCAGTTAACCAAATAAAGGTATACTACTACTACTACTACTACTACTACACTACTACTATTAATATTAAAGGTGTACCCTCCACTACATCCCTGCTTATCATCCTTCCTGTAACAAATATTGTATTGAACAAACCAGTGTGACTTATACTACTGGTAGGAATCATTGCTGTGACATGGATGCAGCAGGTTAGCAGTGAATTGGCTTGATAAAAAAAATAACGGTATTGGATTGGGTCTTAATTGTCTGTCCGGGTTTGGTGATGGAAAAAAAAAGAAGAAATTACAAGGTTGTCAAATGGAAAATGGCTGAGATTCTGACTGTTTTGACATCTTTTAAAAGTACTTCTTCTCCAAGAGTGACATTGTCAGACTGAAATAATAAAGCAAAAGCAGAATGTAAGTTCAGGATAACACTGTGTCATTTCATGCTTTCACAGGATCATTTTGACCATTTCAGGGTTTGTTATTCAATCAGTGTGGAGGAGACAGCTGTACTCACTAGATTACTTTGTCCCGAGGGAGACTGTGATATTACTGTCAGAACAAAGCAGGACATCATGCAGCGTCTCGTGTGGGCTACGGCTTTTTGAGAGCATGCTAAACCTCTTCTCACAGTATTTTATTGTGCGTGATTAAAACCAAGCATCACTCTGCTGTCCCTCTTGGAACTGCAAGGTCTGAGAAATCCTCAGGACACACACACACACACACACACACACACACACACACACACACATACTGCTGCCCCTGTCATCCATGAAGACAAAATGACCTATTGACACTGAGCATGTGTTAAGCATCACAGAAAATCATTAAAAGTTGAGCAGAACAAGGGTGTAATGCATGGAGTTTATGTGTGTGAGTGTGTGTGTGTGTGTGTGTGTGTTGACGATGGCTTTATCCTCACAGTTACACTGAGCTGTTGGTATGTATGAGATATTACATAAAATAGGACTCTCACATGGTGTGGGAATGTGAGTTACTATTATGAGCATGTGTAAGGAATGCAATCATGGATAGATGTTATACAAGCTGTGTGCTGTGAAAAAAAAAAATTGTCAGCTTTTCTGTCTTTCTCCCTGTCTCGTACCACCTCTCCTCTTCCTCCCGCTGTCTTGCACACATGCATGCACACACACACACACACACACACACACACAAAAAAGGCGTTTTTGCAGCGATTATACAGTAGTCTACACTCTATGATGAGAGTTCATTATAGAGAAGCGATCGCTGTACTGTAATACAGTTCATCAGCAGGAGAGGTGAATGCGTCCACAGACAAATCAGGGTTTAATGCATCGACCCAAAGACACATAAATAAGCTTTGCTCACATGGCTTCTGTAGAGGCCTAAACAGATAAAATAACACTCGGTCTGCACACCAGTCAGGTTAGTGCTAAGTTGTGTTAATGTGTTTCTCTACAGTTGCAGATTAGTTATGGCTCTGGGCGCGAATGTGTCGATCTCGATGCTTGTAATTTGTATCTGAAAGCTGCTACATAAAAAAGGGTCACGGTGCAATTAACCCGGAGTCGCCTTGTCCTTCTGCAGTTTGAGTTTTCTGCATGAAAACAGAAATGGTCTTGGAAAACAGCAGGTTCTGTCTGACTCCTTTCCCTCTCTCCATCCTCCACAGGGTTCACTCACGCTGACCTGGACCATGAGCAATGACTTGCCTGTTCTGACAAGTCTGACTGAGAACTCCACTGTGAGTATTACTGCATCTGCCTCTCTCTCTCTCTCTCTCTCTCTCTCTCTCTCTCACCCTCCCTCTCTTTCTCGCTCTCTCCAGGACCATAAACACACACACTGTCCACACCTTTACATTAGTCCTTAGCTGCTGGTTCCTGATGACTTCACCTTGCTTGGCAGCCCATGCTGATGCTGTTCCGCAGCACTTCACAGATCAATCTGGACCTCACCCAAAGCAGGAATCACTGGGTGGCCAAAAACACACTGAGCTATCACCAAAGTGTCTGAGTAACAGACACTGCACTCCAGGCTGAACAATGAAGTAAGACAATCCTGCAAGAGAGCCTGATCTGTATGGGTATCCAAAGAGGATCTGACCCACCAGAGGACTGAAAGTGCTGGCTTTGTCTTCCGTGTAGCCCCTAGCTGCTGAGCCTCTGGGGACGGACAAATATGTGACCCAGCAGCAGTGATTAGGGGACAGTTAAAGCTGTCTGGTGGAGGCAGAACAGACTGGGGCTGCCTCCACTGTGTGTTGGTAACATGGCCTAAAGACTGGCAAGCGGCTTTGCTGCTCCAGCTGATTGATTGTGTTGTTCTTACTGTTTGGCTGAGCTTGTAAAAACAGCAGATTTCATTAAGCTACAGACGCTCTGACACGCGGCAAACAATGTGTGTGTATGTGTGTGTGTGTGTGTGTACATACACGTGTAACTGTGTGCCTATGAAGGTGTGCATGTTGCTATTTTGTTTGTGTTGCATGTAGTGATTCACTGTGGAGCTGGTACTGTTACCTGGTGAGCTGTACAACACACACACACACACACACACACAGAATCGTGACTCCTTAGAGCTTGCCTAGCTACATATAGCCTAGAACATTATATATGTCCCTGAAGGCTGCAGCTGAATGTAGGTCACCACAGCATCTAATGAATATGAATGTGTGTGATAGGTTACTCATTTAAACGTCACTGTGGCCTGAAGCAGGTTGGAGGCTGAATGAAAAACAGCTCTCACAGATATGTTCACTTTTTCCAAGGCCACTGGGCTTTTGTATTGCAGCTGTTGTCCTCCCCTGGTTTTGTAAGCTTAGCATAATGACAGTTTTCAATGGTTCATCCTTTGAATGGCGTATTGAATAGAGTCATATAGCAACAAGCACTCTCTTTTCTGCCCAGCGCAGCACAATCTAACACGTTGTTGTTAGATTGTGCTTGTGATCGGAGTTGAGAGTTTGATTGATGTTGTGTGTTATGGGTCTTTGGACCTACCTCTACCATTTACAGGGAAAGCACAGTGGCTAAAAATTTCGCTGTTTTCTGCTTTGTGCACTGTTCTTTCTCTCTCTCTCGCTCTCTCTCACACACACACACTCACTTTCTCTCTTTTCTAATACCCCTACCTTTTCCATCTGTCTTTCTGATATTTCTGTTTTCCCTCCTCCTCCCATGCGTCTCTCTGTGTTCAGTTAGCAGTGCAATGGGTTTACTGTAATGACCTTGCTGCTGCTTCAGTTAAGGTCATTGTTATTCTAAAGGTCTGTCTGTCTCTCTGCAAGGAGCTTTTCCTCCAAAGGCACTCTCAGCCAACTATCCTTTCACATTTTCATACGTTATGTAATGCAAAATGTGTCGTAATTGGTGAGTTTTCTATCTAACTACATTTTTTGACAATTCTTGCTCAGTTTAAACTGGCGTCGGAAAAGAGCCAGAAAAGTCTGGTTTGGGGATTGCTTATGTACGTCTGCATCCTCATTGCGTCACTGCCCCCCCCAACCCCCCTTATCTTTTTCCTCTCGCCTCCTCCTCCGATTTCCATTTTTAGCCTGCGGAGGCCTCATTTCCCCCTCATTGAGAAGAGCAGGGAAATTGAATTAAGGGTCTCATTGACGTTTCGATTAGCATCCCCAAGCTCACTTAGCCAAGACTGAGAGTATTAATCAGAGAGAGGAGAGCAGTTGTGTTGTGTGTGTGTGTATGTGTGAGTTATGTGTGAGTGCTCGGGCGGGCGCTATGCATATGTGTGTGTCCGCATGCGTGTGTGTGCATGAGAATCACCGTGAGGAGGCAGGGGCTTAGAGTGTCGTTCTGTGTTAATTCCACTCCTTATTAAATATTACAGCGCTTAGCTGACAGTGTAATGCGACAAAGAGATTTCTCATTGCGCCTAACTTCAAAGGGAGAAGAATCAATTACTGTCCCAGCAGGACTAATGCAGTCAAGATGCCCTGGCTTGCACAGGGGATTTCATCCTCTGTCACAACAGCAAACATGACAATAGAGATATGTAGCCTTCTGCCTTGTTGTGGTATTATATCTTCTGAGGTAGTGGGTTATGAACTCAAGCACTGCTGCCACCCGAGTACAAGCAATGGAAATTAATTTGATATTGTACAACTCAAACAGTACAACAAAATACAGTGTATACCAGGGTTCGACTGACAGGGGTTTTTGATGGCTGGTACTCATACTTTTGTATTAAATTTTTCACTGATATGAATTGTCTTGAATGAATTTTAAATGTTATTCATAGCAGGATGGAAAAGCCTCTGAGACAGCATGTAGGTCATCAGGTGACACTAAAAACTAAAACTGGGATAGTGAAATTCTTTTAGGGTTAGCAGCTCCCTAAGGTGGGGAGACCCAACTCACCAAGGAGGAAATTCTGGGAAACTCTGGGAAATTACTTTATCTTTAAAGGAAGAGTTCATTTACAAAACACATAATCAAACAATTAAAAGGTTACATAAAATGTTAAAATAAAATTCCATCGCATTGGCAGTGGATGACAGAAAGTTTGAAAAAATAGTTTCCAATCATGAATAAAAGGCCAGTATCGCTCTATCCTTAATTACTGCACTGACACAATACTACTGACCTAACCCATCAGAATGGGACCAGGATCCTGACTGTTTCTTCCTGACCCAACAGGACGTGCCTGTGTCAGCGGGCCGGGTGGAAAACTATGTGCTGCTGCTGGTGCTGCTGTGTGTGTTTGCCGGCGGGACGCTGGTCCTGCTCTCCCTGCTGCTGCTCTTCTGCCATCGCTGCTGCATGGGTGGACGGCGCTACTCCAGGTAGGTGTGGCCCGCTGCAGAGACGCACTGTCTGGGACCGGCGGGCCCGGCTCGCCTGCACACGCCCGGGGATTACAGAGCCCGGTAGTGCCAGAGTGATTATGACAGAACTGGATTAAAGCCGTAACTGTAATGAATATGAAAATGAAAGCTCTGATGTGAGGAGGCATTTCTATTTTTGTAAATGACAGAGGCAGGAAGAATTAAACTAATTTTTCTGTTCTTCCCCTTTAGAGCGAGTGATGACCCTGAAAAGACGAATACCACTTATGTTGACGATTCTCAGCCCACTCAAGGTTAGGACTGTGTACTAGTTTATATAAACTCCTGTATGTTTTGCTTCATGTTCATCCATTCTTGTATATTCTGTTTCACTGAAATCCCTCATTCCATTATTTCTCTCCTCTCTCTCTCTCTCCTTGTCTTCTTTGTCATTCAGAGATCACCATCCGTCTGGATGAATCAGACGCTCTCTCTGCATCAAGCTGCCATGATGGAGAGTCAGAACGGTTCGTCTCCACCGGCTCTACCGGCCGCCGCGTCTCCTTCAATGAATCTGCACTTTACGAACAGGAGAGGAAGACTCAGGACAAAGGGCGCAGGTACAGTAAAAATGAGCTACATCTCTCGTGCTAAGCACACTAAGCACCCAAATGTGCACTGAACCATAACCAGGTGTATCTTCAGGTGTTTAAATCCCCTCCCTCCTCCTCAGGTACACACTGACCGAAGGAGACTTCCACCACCTGAAAAAGGCCCGGCTGACCCACCTTCACCTGGCTCCAGCCCCCTCTGCCCTGAAGATCCTCACTATCATGGAGTGCGAGTCAACAGAGAGCAGCACCATCAACATCAATGAGATGCCAGCACCCAAACTGCCCCTTGCCATCTACCAGGTAAAGCAGAGGGAGCAGACTGGAGGTCAGACAGAAACCTCTTCACACTTAAGTCTGTACAGGGAGCGATCCATCTTACAAACAGCTGTTTATTCATCTCTAAACGGCATTGATTTCTCTTTTATCAGTTGTTTTATGCCTCTCCCTTCCCCCTTCCAGCCCCCGGAGAGAGGTTTGCCCGCTGAGCCTCTGGACTGGATGGGCCAGAGCCTCAGTGGCGGCCTGCCAGGAGACCCACACCACTCCATCGTCCTGGACCAGAGCCCCAGACAGGCCCCATTAGCCATGAAAACACAGCACACACGCTCCCAGACAGTGAGTTTCACCTGATATGCACAGCATTATACATAAAAACACATGAACAAACTCCTTCAGATTCTTAGTCTTCAACATAGAACAAATTTCTAAAACACAGGCCTAAAAGTTTTTATTGGGGTTTTCATTCTCAGACAAAACCAACATCTTCATTATGGAGACTAGCAGCTCCTGTGTATTATCTTTCTTTAACTATGAAACTGCGACATCTCAAGGCTCAGACTCTCAGGCTCTCACGCTCAGAAAGGTTGAAAATAATAGTTAACATTTTTTCCCCTGATATTTCCAGGTCATATTTGACTTAAGTTTTGGGTTTGGATGAGCGTTAGGATGACAAAACACACATTTTGTTTTTCTGATGTAAAATAGGAAGTTCAATGAGCCTGTGTTCATGGTGTTTGGTCACAAATACGTCCGCACAGACACAGATGCACATTTGCTCATCATTTTTTTATTTGAGGGTATATTGTTACACTTGTACCACACATAAGAAGAGCTGTGAGCGGAGACCGCCACAGGCTCCAACCTACTGATGCACAGTGACATCAGTCAACGCTGCAACTGAGTGACAACCTTATGACAAACCTCTGTCGCCTGAGGGCTTAGCCTCCGCCTGTCACGATTCATCTCCACTCCTCCACTCCTCTCCTGCCCCAACCCCTCTCTAATATCTCATCACCTCCCTCCATCCTCCTCTCCCTCCATCTTCCGTTATCTCTTCTGACAGATGGAGGCTATTGGGGACAGGGGAGAGGCAGATAGGGAAAGGGGGATGAGAGGAGAGAGAGAGTTGTCTCCAGCTCCGGGCCAGGCCTCCGTTCTACACTTCTTCTCTAAACTGCGGCGCCATGCCAGTCTGGAGGGGGCGGGACCTTACTTCAGGAAGTGGAAGTTTGACAGCAGCCATCGGGCTGCCAGCCTGGATGCCAAAGGTTAGAGATATCTGTCTTAATTTGGCGAAGTAAGAGTTGCTTTGCTGATAATGTTTAACTTGCTTTGCACAAAGACTTGAATTAAAGAGATTAAGAGATTTGAATTAAAGCTGCCGTAGGTAACTTTTTTGGATTGACATTTATTGAGAAGTAATAAAAATAAATCTCCACGTTTGATGACCAAAGACGATCAGGATAATATGTCCGATTCTCAGAAACAGCAAGAGCCCCATTCCTCTGCTTTTCTCATTCAAAGTGAAATGTGTGGAAACCCATCCGACCAATGAGGAGAATGAAATTTCTTGTGTTCTTCTGTGTTGTGAATTTCGGTAGATTTGATCTCTTTCCTCCTGAACTTGCCTACAGCAGCTTTAAAATATTGTACAACTGAAAAGGTCAAGAATAGCCAATAAACATCATGTCTGTGTGTTTGTATGTGTGTGTATTTGATTTCTCTACCAGGATCCCCTAAGAGGAGGCCATTCCAGAGACAGAGAGCAGCTAGTGAAACTACCGACCACACGGAGGACGACTCTTCCCCTCTCAGAGATGACGTCATTCAGCCGTTCCCACTCTCTCCTGTCCAGACCGGCGGCCTCCAGTCCCTCTCTGCAGGCTCTTTGTCACACCCCACCACTCCACCCTCACCCTCAGCCTTCCTCAGCAGGTACATCCTTTCCCGTAATCCCACATGAAGTCCTGTCATTTGAATGCAATATGAGATTACGTTTTTATTATTAATTGTCTGGTTCTCCATCTGCTCAGGCTAGAGGTAGAGGCCATGGTGGAGGTAGACGGTAGCAGCAGCACAAGGAGAGAGCGTTCACCAACAGATGACCGTTATGCCCAGAGGCAAGAGGAAGCCGAGGGGACAGGAGAGGAAACTGAAACAAAGATGGAGCCAAAGTTAGGGGCGGTCACGAGGGCAGAAGTAGGAGATGATGAAGTAGAAGAAGATGACTTGTTTGAGGTACAAGAAGAAGCTGCCATTCAGGAAACATCTGAAAATATATTCAAGAAAAGTGAGGTCGCTGAGGCAAAGCCAGACCGCCTGACATCAGACGTGAAGAAAGAGGAGGAGATGGGGGTAGATGAAGGAGACGATGTGGTGTTGGGAGCAGAGGCCAGGCCGAGGGCCGACTCGGCGTTGCCTCTTTCCTTCATGGTTCGGCAGGAGAGCTGCGAGGCTCCTCCCTCCCTGTACAGAGACATCTGGAGCTTGCGAGCCTCTCTGGAGCAGTATGCCTCCTCAGACCAGAGCAGTACGGATCGAGAGTCCATCCGCAGCGACGCAGACAGTATCTCCTCCCTTGGGGGCGCAGGAGCTCGCTCCGGCCTGGACAGCTGCTTGTCCCAAGACCTGGATGATGAACCTGAGGGAGAAGGGGAGTCGGAGGCGCTAGAAGGGGGAGCGAGAGGGGCTTCGGGTGGGGACAGCGACATGGGAAGTGGGACAGGAGGAGAGAGTGAGGCGGGTAGCCGTAAGCTCCTCCAGATGGACAGCGGCTACGCCTCCATTGAAGCCCCGTCCAGGGCCCCGGAGGAGCTGAGGCTGTTCGGGGCCCCTGGAGGCCCCCGGGGGAAGACGGCGTCTGAGAGGAGGCTGTTCTTCACCAGCTCCGGGAGAAAAGGTTCGGTGTGTGAGAGCATTGAGGCCAAGCTGTTTCAGGAGGAGCTGGAGGATGAGATAGCAGACAGCACCGAGACAGAGGCGAAAACGAAGGAGCGGTCTCCAGCTGGCAGCCAGTCTCTCACCCTTCAAGAACCATCTCAACTCCTGAAACCCCTTCATCCTCAGAAACCTCTTGAGTCAGGACAGCTGCAATCCCAGCCGACTTCACCGCTGCTGTCGCCGCTCCCACAGCCGTCTCCTCCTCACCGACCCCGTCTCCGCCGCCGTGACTACAGCATCGACGAGAAGACGGACGCTCTGTTCAACGAGTTCCTCCGTCACGATCCGCGGTTCGACCAGCAGGACTCTCCGGTGCGCTCCAGGCACCGATCCAGAGTCCACCTCCGCAAGCAGTGGCAGAGACACAAGCAATACAGCGACCCGGGGTCGGGCGCTGGGGGCAGGTACTCCCCCTCTTTGGAGAGACAGAGGTTCATCCCGCTACGCAGAGGGGACAGCGCTGGTTACCCTCTTGACACCAGATACCACAGTACGCTGTCACGCATAGCCAGTGCTGCCGATGAAGAAGCCAGTGAGGTAGCAGCTTGTGAGGAAGCAACCGATGACAGCATGGAGAGTAAAGATCCATCTAATGAGAGAGTTGCAGGAGAGGACACAGAAAGTGCGGCCAAATCAGCCTCTGAAGACACAGACGGGTCAAAAGATGGTTCGAAGTGTGCAGAGTCGACCAGTGAGGGCCATGACAGTGCAAATAAGGACACAGGAAGGGAACCCGCTAGCCTGTCGTCGACCTCTTCGACCGCACAGGCCAGCTGCATGGACCCAAGAGTCGACAACAGGAACAACAACAGCAGTCAAGCTATTCTATCAGATGTTTCCTCCTCCAGCATCCGTCCGTCCCTCACACACAGTACCCATGTGACTCTTCCGGACGCTTCTAAAAAGTCCACAGACCCTCCCAGTCTCCCTCCGCACCCCATCCTGCGGGCCCAGAGCAGCCTGACGGACAAGCTGGCCGTGTCAGTGGAGGAGCGGCTCTACACCGGGCTGAGGAGCGTGGAGCAGCGCCTGGGCCCGGGAGGGACGGAGCGCGTGGTTACCGTGTCCCACGCTGCCTCTCCTGGCCACAGTCCTGTATAGCCTGTCAACCCCCTTCGCCCCCTAAGCAACACTTAATTTCAAGTCAATTTCTCTATAGCACTTTAAAGAACATCATGTTTCAGCTACCAGGTCAATCTCCACATTCGTTACACTTGGACAAATTCCCAAATTGATAAAAAATGGCCCGATTATTGATGCACCATTACACAGATACATTCTGTAGGACAGATACCTTACTGTTGGCCAGTCTCTCGTCTCTTCCAGTGTTTCCATACAGACCTTAATTTCCACTGTGAAGCCATGCGCTGTGATGTGATGCCCCCTTATAGTAACATAATTCTAATTCTACCATTATGCTCTCATCACATGAGTTAGAAAATATAGACCCATATTATTTTGGTTTCATCTTTAGAAATGATAAATATTTAATATTTTCAGACTTAATTGTATGAATTTTCAGCATGCTATGTGTAAACAATGTGTATGTGAATATTGTACAGTTTTAACTTAAAAAAACAAACAAACAAAACAAAAGCACTTTGATGGGAAGAAAGATAATGATGGCGTTTCTGTCACCCATTTCCCTCATTCCAAACCATATCCTCCTCAAGTGTCCTTCTCATCTTGATCACCATGAGGGTAAATTTGTATGTAAAGGCTGGGGTATCTGTATACGGCAATGGGAATAACATTGATCATGTAAAAAAATACATTGTGATTCTCCTGTGCTGAAAGCCGTCTCATTAATGCCATATCAGCGGATCTGAAGTAGACATATGGTAAAAACAGAAACAGATGGGAGCTATACAGCCAATATGTGCATCAAGCATTTTTATACTCATGTTATCTATTTTTATAAGATTTTGTTACTCATCTGTCCCTGTTATGCTTATGCATCATAATTAAGGAAGTGCTATCCAGGAGCTTCACTTGAGTCCCGACAGAGGTGTCACGGACTGAGGGACACTCCTGCGCTGCAGACTGACAGATGATACTTTAAGTGACTGAGAGTGAAGCCTCTCAGGTCCAAGCTTTTAGACAGATGGGCTGGGGGAGAGAGGAGAGCTGTGACTATGAAAGTGGAGGTTGAAACTGAATAGCGGTGGAATTGTCTGCTCCCAAATCCCTGCAGACTGGGATACTGACTCATACTGCTGCATTACTGGTACATCAGCAACATGAAGCAATTAAGTACTATCGGCTACTGTAGATATCCTAGCCCCCCCAAAATACAAATTGCTTGTTTACATGTCTAGAAAAACTGAAAAATCTAGATTTCCAAGTGTAAGATCTGACTGGTTGAATAGCTTTCTTCCCCCCTATAACTCTTCCAGTATGGATGTAAAGTAGGCTTATTCTTTTCTTTCTGACATCTCTGCATTCATGTAAAATGGCATTGCTTCAACATAATGTGCTGCAGTGCATCCCTGCATGTTGTAATGTGTGAAAAAGAATGGCAACATGGAGAACTGTGTGTAACAGTAAGTATGCCTACTTACTGTTAAACAGCATTGCCCCCCCCCCTTCTTTTACAAACTGTGAATCCATTTATACAGAGACTTGGGTTTGAGCTACAGTATGTGTATATCCTATGGAACCAGTGTCTTTGTCCACATTTATGGTGAACCATCTGCTTTATAGTAAAACGAGTAGTGCAGAAAATTCAAATGTTTTGTAATGCCTTGATAAGGCTAGATCTTGTGGGACCAACTAAGGCACATATTCATTTTGGACTGAACATTTTTCCAAATAAAAAAAAAAAAGGGGAAAAAAAGGACCGACTCCCTACACATTATTGTTGTATTCTGTTGTAATCTGCCGGATGTAAACTGCTGTATGAAACTGTCATCAGAACAGTTGCACATCTTGTGACTGCATCATCTGTGTCCTTTAAATATTCCGGATTTATCTCCTCAAATCCTAGTCATACCACTGAGAGCTGCTTCACCCTCTTTAAACGCCAGACATCCCAGATTCCTCACCGCATTGCCACTCGTACGTCTTGCTGAATGGAGGATCTCTCTCTGCGACCTTGCTGACGTGGGAAGCGCTGCTCTCTCCCTCCCTCAGAGCTGTGACTCACCTGCTCTCTGATCTATTCCCAGCGAGGGACTGATGCTGGGCCTGGTTGTGTAAGAGGGGGGCGGAGCTCCGGGTGGTGATGTGATCGGCACAACAAAGAGCATCACTGGAAAACAGGCGATTGGGTAATTCTAGTCACAGGCAGCCTTTAGTGGAGAGGCATCAGATTGATATTGATGGTTTTCACTGTCACCACACATACTGGGAGCAATGCCATAGTATAGTATAGTATAGTATAGTATAGTATAATATAGTATACCTGCCAGAGTCTAACCTTGATGTAGGAGAGAAATTTTAAACAAAAAACAAAAAAACAGGTCAGGTAAGAAACCATCGAGTTTGTATTGCATAATAACAATATGCTCAACCCAAGATTAAAAGGAAAGGATCACCCAACAAAACAGCCTGGTTGGGACATGTTTTATATAAATAATAATTAAAAAATATTTATTGGAAAAAAAAAAGAAAAGAAAGAAAAAAAACAAAAACCTAAATGGAAATCAAAAAAACGATAATCCCCAACAGGTCAGCGGTGGATCTCAAGGCTTCAGTCCGTCAGTCCGTCCATAAACCGAGTCGTTTCCCTTTCTTCCAGCTCCATACAGCATGCAGTTTTTTATGTTGGTGGTAGTAGAGTACTATCATCATTATCCTCATCATAGTTTTAAATATAGAATTATTCATATCTTTGTTATCAACATCATTCTTTTTTTTGTTTTTATTTTTTTACACATCACAATGTGCGTCTTAAAAACTGCAGTTAGGGTACTGTAAAAACAAAAAGGTAGTCTAAGAAACAAAAGGGGGCGGGGTCAGGGGGGTCAAGGGGTGACGGTGCTTCTAACGTCTGGTGCAATGCTCGCCCTCCTGAGAGCATGATGGGATGGAGGGAGGGATGACCTTCCTTTCAGAGCTGAAGGAGCAGAAAAATAAACCCAAAACAAAACCAAAAAAAAAAGAAAGAAAAGAAAACACACCCTCTTCACAGCCAGTGCCTCAAGTCTCAGAGCAAAAAGAACATTTCAGGATCTCCTCCTCCCCGTCGCTCGTATGCCATCCTTAAAAGACTCTGCAGGCCGATGGTCCAGGAGGTATGGGGGGCAAAACGTCAGCAGGTTTCTCTCACAACTGCGAGGACTCCAGACACAGAAGGACGGGAACAGATCAACCTGAGAGGGGGGCGGAGATGGAGGGCAGATAAAGATGGACAGGAGAGAGAGAGAGAGCGAGAGAGAGAGAGAGAGAGAGAGAGAGAGGTGAACGATGAGCAGCTGGTGGATTTCCGAGTTTAAGTTTTAATCTCATCACACACCATGAACGAGAAGCAACTGCACGCACAGGTCGCTTAAGATAAGATGAATGGTGTCACTGAATTACAACAAGGAACTAATTGGTGGTGATAATACAGTGACACTCATCTGCAGGGCAGGCGAGAGAGAGAGAGAGAGAGAGACAGAGACAGAGGGAGGGAGACAGAGCGACAACATCCTACAGCCCACTTTATCTCATCCAGGGTGAGTCATCGCTAGAACAAATTAATACAGAGCATCTCCTCTGCGCTGCACCCTTGAAAAACAGCCTCACACTGTGAGTGTTTGTATGTGCGAGAGACTGAAAGAGCAAATTGTGGGTGGTAACTGGAGTGAGAGGAAGACAATCTGTTAAATTGGTGTGTACGGTTGTGGTGTATAATGCAGCATAAATCTGCCCCACTTCTTAGTCTGAATGAGGGCCTGTGAAAACCCCCCTGGATATCTATAATCTAGATTAACCCTGATAGGGAGCAGAAGAGCAGTGCTCCATCGTTGAAAGTGACCAGTCGAGATCTAGTTTTTGGGAGGAAACCGCCCATGTGTTTGCCTGGGGAGCAGCGGTGAGTCAGAGCACTGCTGACTGAATATCAACACATTTTCTCTCTCCCCTCCCCAATTTCCTATTCCACTCCTCCTCCTCCTTCTGCCTGATACTCTTCTCTGCATCTCTGTCTATTATAACATAGTCTCACACCATCTTTCATCCTCTAATGCAAACCCCTTTTTTTCTGCCCCATTTCACCGACAAATCCCATCTCTCCTAACTCTTTATATGGATCTGCCTTTACTCTCTTCATTCTCTACATCTTTCAGGGTATTTCTTGTGTTTTCTCTCTCTCTCTCTCTCTCCTGTATGAAAGGTGTCCTCTAAGTAGGTCGATTTCTGATCAGAATTCAGCCTACAACCGGTTGTGGTTGTAACAGTCTACACATTCAGTCACACACTCACCGGGTGGGTTGCTACTGAGGGAGTGGGGGGGCGTCATTGCTGTTTGCAGGTGGAGAGCTTGCGGATCTTGCTGGCTGTGGAAACTCCTTTGCGTGAGGGGTTGGAGGAGGAGGAGGAACGGCGCTCGGCTTTGGGCTTGCTGTTCAGAGACCCTCCCTCCGTCCCGTTCACACAAACTGGCTTGGCTACAGCTGGGCTGTGGTCCACATCGCCCTGATCCTCCTCGGCTACTTGTCCTGAAGACACACACATTGCAAGAAATTTCCATCACACAAGTGCTGACTTAAGCCCCGATCACTGCTTCATTGATCAAGCATGAGCCAGTAATTAATAAGAGTGCACAGTGCAAACAGTATGAATGAAAAACAATTCTGGAAATTACCTCAGACCTGCTGTTCTAAAAACTGTCAGGTCAGATAACCACGAGAAATGTGTGAGAAACAGTAACCTATAAAAACAGGAAATCCACCGGGTGAAGAATGGAGGCTCACCTCACTTCTTGGCTCACTCATTTCGAGTGTAGGTGTGTGTGTGTCTGCATTTGTGTGGTTGGGTCCGTGAGAAACTCTCAAAGGAAGACATAGCAGTGTCTGAGTTACCTCACTTCAAAAGCTATGAGGCTGAGGGGAATATTAACAGAGGAGGCTTAGAAGGGTAAAACATTACAGTTAAGGGACAGGATTAGGACAATTTGAAGCTAGATGTAGTTGAGAGAGAGAAACTCTTATCTACCTCAAAACTGCTAGAGAAAACATCCAGTCAAAACGTTGTTCAATTTACCATATGAACACTATTATCATATAAAACATCCTATGAGCTATGGTGGTGAACATGTGTGGGAGTGAAACCTAGAATAACCATTTATACTCCCACACCATAAACCATTTCAATTGGACTATTTTTAGATCCATTCACTCCCCTCCCATTCAGATTCTGCAGCTCCATTGAAAATCCAATGAGGTTCTATGTGGGGCATACTTCTAGATAACCAACAGTGACTACTGCATTTATTATACTGCCCCTTGTTGCCAAGCAACAGATAAATCTTACAGCATCTGAATTCTGCAAAAAAAAACCATAAGGTTAAAGGAACAGTTCACACCAAAATGAAAATTCTGTAATTTTCTACTCACTACTCACCATGTCAGTTGAAACGTGATTGAAGTTTGAATATATGTAATATACAGCAAATTAGCAATCACAGTTGCATCTCCACATTCTCCCAAACAACTAAAGCGAAAAGGATTGTTTGGTTAGAGGTCCAAAAAGGGCATAATTAAACCATTAAATTACTCTAAACAACTTGTGCAACATTATCCAAGTGTTTTGTAGTGGTTTAACTGTGAGCCCAAGGCCTCCATTTACCTCATTTTGTAGTGGTGTTCTAGGTAGAAGAAATGCTAATTGTTACATCTTGTGTAATGTGGAAACCAAAATAAGGCAATAGGCTGATGCTATTTACAATTCGACTCACAGCGCAATAGTTTGGCTACAGCGTACTCAAATTATGCTGCACAGGTTGTTTAGAGAAATTTGATGGTGATTTTATGCCCAATTTTGAAACTGCAACCAAACCTGAAGAACCCAGTTACTTCAGTTGTTTGGGAGAACACTGAGATGGGAAGGTGTGGGCGAACTGACTGTGTGTTTGGTGGTTGTACAAACTTCAATGGATTTTTGACTGACATGGAGGTGAGTAGATATTGCCAATTTTTATTTTGGGGGCAACTCTTCCCTTGAAATTGTTTTGTTCTCATTTCAAAAAGCAGAATGCCGATTAACCTTTATTCATTCAGTTTGCTCTCTACAGGAACAGTTTGGGTTCACAGTTTAAACTAAATAAAACAACTCCTAAAACAGTGCAAAAGTTAGCAAACATTACAAAAATGTCAGGAACTGTAGACTGGAAACTAACACAGTTAAAGAGATGAGAATAAATGTTTAAATTCAACATAAGGCAC
The DNA here is from genome assembly GCF_046629955.1 of Centroberyx affinis. Lineage (NCBI taxonomy): Eukaryota > Metazoa > Chordata > Actinopteri > Beryciformes > Berycidae > Centroberyx > Centroberyx affinis. The sequence continues at coordinate 594,832 of NW_027278814.1, read as the reverse complement.
TTGATCTGCGAACTATCATGCTCCCTGCCAGTCCTTGTCCTCCTCCGTTTAGTCTGAGTGAACTTTACTGATCGCTCTCCCTGTCCGTCCTGCCACGCTCTTCACCTGTCGGCCTACTCTCCAAACTGGACACATGTTCTACAACATAGAACACAACCGTTGTAACACACCAGGATCGCAGGACAAGCACAAACTACATCGTGTGTGTGTGTGTGTGTGAGTAGCTGCCAGTGTCTTAGGGGGGGGATCATCAACGTGCTCACACTTACCTGGCACTGTGAAGTCCTGAGTGTATATGATCTCGTCCTCTCCGTCATAGAGCTCGTCCTCATCTTCCTCGGTGTAGCCGTGCAGGTCCTCCAGGTAAGGTACCACCGTCATGCTACGCCAAGGGTCCCTGCTCTCCGCGCTGGCGGGGATGGGCACCGGGGGCTCAGAGGGAGGGTGTTTCTTACGCACCCAGCTGGCATTGGCAGGTGGGGAGAAAAGGGGATACATCAGTCTTTAACAGAAATTTCTAAACAGTTAGGTCCGGGTTCTTGCACATTTTGCACTTCACATCTGCAAGTTCATCACTGCATTTGATAATCATGGTTGGTGTTCAATATGATATATGTTGATAATAGCGGGGTAATATGACCATCAACAAATATCACAATATATGAAATTACAGTACTGTGGGTGTACAATTACATCAATATATTGTCATGCATAACAATATTTTCTATTAGTTTTCAAAACTATTTGTGCAATTTTACAACTTTTCAAGACAATGACATAATGATATTGACATAAACAGACACCAACCCTGGGACAGATGTGTGAATATATGCAAGTAAACTAAATCACTTACTTGTGTTGCCTTATGTGCTGTATGGAGAACCTCTTCACAGGGTCGTACTCAAGCATTCCTGAAAAACATAAGACAGTGGAAAGGTCAATCTAATCACGACAATCCGAAACAATGTCTCATCTCAATTCTCTTTACATGGAGTGTTTACTACAACCTGGCTGGATGCCAGAGCGACGTGAGGGAGGGGCTAACAGGAGTCAGACGATGAACACATTCAAGGAATGTTAATTAACGCATGTAATAATGTCATTCATCTTGTCAAGGCATCCTGCAAAGCTTAAGGAGTCAAGGAGGTACAAGTAAGAAACATCAATATGAGTAACGTTAATAGCTGTAACAATGTAATAAAGATATTGTTACCTAATTAACATAGTGTGTGCTTTCCATAAACTAAATATGTGTGAGAAACCAGAGTGTCACGATGATAAGGCACAGTGATGCAGTACCTATCCAGACCTAATAATGTAATTGTTTCCCCAGTAGGCAGAGAGGGGCAGCGTGCAGAGTGCTGATAGTAGTGCTGTGCGTGCTGAAGGACACCTTTTGTGGCACTGAGCTTATTTTAGACCATGTAATTATGGACTGACTATCTCTCAGGTGCTGCGTCATCACACACAGACGTCACACACACACACACACTCACAGAAAATGGGGGATGGGGGCCAGAGGAGAAGCAATAGAACGTGGCTCATTTTTCTCTATGCAGAATTAAACTTTCGATTCAACACTACTGTCTACTACCACTCACTGTTCAAAATGCCTTTGTTTGATACCTCAAGTGATTTCAAATGCAAAAGCGAAATCCTGAGATAGCGTATCAATGAATAGTGGCCCGACTTCCACAAAGGACAAGGCAGAGCTGGATAATAATCTAACATACTAGTTAGCCATTCAGCCGTGTGTTAAATGGCTTCATTAGTTGGTATAAACATAATCTCCCCAGCATTCTTTTGGGGTTTTACAGGGGGAAGTTTACTACGTCATACTGCTGGTTGTACCTTTCACTGTTACAGAGTCTGGCGTGTTTTTTTCTAAAGGGGCAAAGGCACTGCAGCATTCCACCTGAGAAAAGCACTGCTTGACTATGAAGTGTTTAGTATTCTGCTGCTGGCTTCAGATCAATGGAAACTACGTCAGCAGTTGGAGGGATTTCTACATTGTGGAGGAAGCCTCGGATGCTGAGGAGTCAGGATGACTCTCAATGTCACGGCACCACCTACTGGACACAGACAGAAAACACCACAGAGCAACTAGCAAGGACTTTCTGGTGATTTATTATTGCTCCGACAACACAGCTGGCCAGCTCCATTTCAGAGATACTTCTACCAAGTGCTGCTCTGTCCTTCAGTGTGGGAGACTGTTTTCCTGCTAAACAATACTGCTCAGCAAATCTGGATCAGAATTCTACATAGCATTATTAATTAGACAACACTATGATTATCACTATGATTATCTAAATTTAGTCCGCTTCCTCTTATAGTATTGAATCACATTGTGTAGCAGTGATACTCTTTTGTCCATTGCTAGTAAACAAAAGCGCACTTCGCACTCCAGAGCCCTTGGGGGGGGGAGAAAGCACTTGGTCTGAAACCAAGACTTTGCCCATTAGCTGGCAGTTGAAACGGTTTTGTGATCTGAACCAAACTCACCTCGCAGCAGGTCTGACAGGAGGGGTCCGCATTCCTCGGGAATAGTGTAGTCTCCTTTTCCAATGTTCTCAAATAGCTTATAGATGTTGTCCCCCTCAAACGGATACAGACTCGTTGTAATGTTGTATCTGCATGGGAGGGAATATGAGCTGTCAAATACCATCAATGTAGAAGTAAATAAACTGAAGCTCTGTTACAGTCCACACAACAGCTTGCATGTACGGTTTATATATACAAATAGTATATATCAGTTTATATAAACAAATGGTTTATATATGAACCTAGACAGACTTTGCTGTTAGCCACTCACAGTGTTACTCCAGCAGACCAGATGTCCACTTTGAACCCTGAAAAGGTGTCCAGGCCGTTGGCAATCTCTGGAGGCTGGAAGGCCGGAGAGCCCTGGCTGGTGCGACATGTGTCATCCTCTGCAAATGGGTGAAGGGCCTGGGAGAGACAGAGCGAGTGAAATTTGTATGTGTTTGTATGGACAAGGGAAATAGGTGTACAAAAATCAATATTTCTCTGTATTCATTTAGCACAAAGAAAATTACTACCACTGCCAAAGAAAATCTGAAAAATGCAATAACAGTATAATCTGGCCAAATTTCCCAAAGCATTAAGCATTTTTAAGAAATATAATCTGCACTAGAACCACAATTGGGACCAAAACAGATAAAAGACAGATATGGAAGCAAAATTAAAATGACCTCGAAGCACCGCTGCTATACATTCACCAAGCACTTTATTAGGAACACCTGTATACCTGCTTATTCATGCAATTATCCATTCAGCCAATCATGTGGCAGCAGTGCAATGCATAAGATCATGCAGATACAGGTCAGCAGCTTCAGTTACTGTTCACATCAAGCATCGGAATGTATGAAAAAATGAAAAAATGTGATCTCAGTGACTTTGACCGTGGCATGATTGTTGGTGCCAGACAGGCTGGTTTGAGTACTTCTGAAACTGCTGATCTCCTTTGATTTTCACGCACAACAGTCTCTAGAGTTTACACAGAATGGTGCGAAAAACAAAAAACATCCAGTGAGCGGCAGTTCTGCTGACGGAAATGCCTTGTTGATGAGAGAGGTCAGAGGTGAATGGCCAGACTGGTTGGAGCGGACAGAAAGGCTACAGTACCTCAGATAACAACTCTTTAAAACTGTGGCGAGCAGAAAAGCATCTCAGAATGCAACATGTCGAACCTTGAGGCGGATGGCACTTTGGTAGCCGGTTGACACTGAGCTGAAAGCTGATACCTACCCAGCAGTAGTAAGGTGTTCTTAATAAAGTGCTCGGTGAGTGTATAAAACTACAAAGGAAACACTGAAACTCCATTTAGGTTTATGCAATTAAATCAATGGCAATTAATTCAAAGTAAGCTACACGAATTGAGCAACTGTGCCTACATGAACAGACAGAATTTTGAGCATATTTGCATCTTAATAGCAAACCTGACAGCACTAGCTTACTTAGGACTTTTGTGATGTGTGTGTGTCTGGGCTGGCCCTGTTAACAAAATGCTAATTTCTATGCAGAAAGTTTTCTAGAAGGCTGCAAAGGCTGTGTTTGCAAAGTGGTTCTCAGGTTCAGAATTTAGAGTATAGTAAGCTTGCGTCATACAAAATGCTTAGCTAATTACTTAAAAAAACAACAACACTAGAATAAGCAAAATTGTGTGCAAATGAAAGGAAACAATATAGAAGTACTGCTAGAGTTCTGATATGCTGAATTCTGGTAGCCTGTGCAGAAGATACAAATGCCCTGGTTGTCTTGGGTACAGATCTCTGGACGGTAAACCTTATGATGCTTTGAACTCACCTCTGCTACTCCCAGATCGGAGATCTTGAGCGCCCCGTCTGTGGTCAGCAGCAGATTCCCTGGTTTAATGTCTTTGTGAACTATTCCCTGGCTGTGCAAATATTCAAGGCCATCTAAGAGTTGGCAAAAGTACCTGAGAAAAAGGCAAAGGAAAAAGAAATAGAGAGAGGTTAATGATGGGATTAAGGAAGGAGTGAAAGTGTGCAGCACTGTATGCTTGTAAAAAAAATTATCAGCCTATTCAACAATTCAAGCACTGTGGTGAGAAGATTCTTCATCACTTACTAGTATAGCAACTGTGGATTTGCAGCAGTGACCAGACATTCCCACAATCTATGGCCAGTTATTTTAACAGCAGAGGCCCTGCAGTCTTGGATCTAAACTTAGGCCTGGAGTAGTGGTTGCACAGAGCCTCAGACTAATAATAGCAGAGGGAGCGAGAAAGCGAGAGAGAGAGAGAGTGAAAGAGAGAGAGCGAGAGAGTGAGGGAGAGAGACTTACCCGTGAGCTTGAAATACTGGAAACCTTTTCTCTGGGACGCTGTCCAGCATTTCTTGCATTCCACATACGCAATACTCCATCACCATATACGTAAGTCAGGGAGTCAAGGGAATACTCCAGATCAAACAAGTAGGAGCCTTTAATGAAGTGAGCCATCTATACAGCAAACAACAACTACCAAACATTCATAAAATATCTCCCACAGTAAAATTTGATCTTGGCTTTTAAGATACATTTTTAGAAACCCTAACCAACTAACAAATCCACTTGGAGCAAAATTAAATTGTGTATAGAGTAGACAAATATGCTATACAGAGAACAAGCTGGAATCAGAGAAGAGAAAATGAGTAAAGGCCAGGGGATAATGCAAGTGGCTCAGTCGTATCCGCATCAGGATTTCAATACTCACAGACACACACACACACACACACACACACACACACATAAGGATATATTTTCTGCTTCTCATCATTGTAGAGCACATCCACCAACTGAATCACATTTTTGTGTTGGAGTCTTCTTAGCAGCTGAATCTCCCTGAAAGACAGAAACATAAAAACACAGAACAAGGAAAAGATTAATAATATCACATAATTAGCAACAGTCCTAGCTAGAATTCTTTGAAAATATGACAGGTCCATAACCACTAATAACAGTCTAAATGACAGTCTAGATTACTATATCAGCAGCCCATCATCAGGAAAATCAATCAGGAAAAACCCCATCTACGATAGTACAGTTTCACCAATCTCATTATAAAGATATATAAGATGGCAGTTTTGCTTTGCCAAGAGGAAGAGTTTTAAATCACCACCATGGCAAATCCCCAAGGAGACTCAACATTCATCGGAGAGCTGTGACTGAGGACACTAATGAATTCGGCTCTGGCTCGGAAGAGCTCAAAGTACAGGCCAAGGACTTCCATATACGTACCATACACACACACAGCCAACATTAAGGCACTGTCTGGCAATATGTGCGTTTTAATTTATCATGCAATAATAGGTCAAAGCTATAAAAGGGAGTGGGCCTGTATGGAAAATATGAGGGTAGATTTTCTCTTGCTTTTTCTCTGCTCACACTTTCATCCCTCAGTATTCGTCATAACAAGAGGTTCAGTGAAGAACCCGGTGTCTTCATTTTGCCCACAGTGTCTTGAGGCATCACCTCCCTTCTTTCTTTCTCTCACGCAATCACACAAAAGACACACTGTGGAGCTTTTCTCTTCTATTTTGGCCTTCAGTTACAAGCCATCTCAGTCCTCTGCTTTATACACAATATTACTACTGACAAACGCACATTGTGTTCCCAGTGTACACTCTCTTCCTTTGCGCACACACAGAGACATACAAGCAGTTATTGCTGCATCACTGCACTGATAAAAGGGCAACACCATCTCACACATACAGTACATAAAAATGGGAACTATGGTGATTGGCATATGGTGAAGCATAGATAAGGAATAGCCTCATTTCAAGCCATATCATCATCTCTCCAAATAAGCTAAGCAGCAAGCACAGAGGACAAGTCTGACTTGTTTGAAATGTAGCAAACCATGCTGCATCACTGCTTGTTTCCATTAAATAAATCAGAAAACAAGAGTCAGCACTTGCCACCTAAATCACAATATCTACTGCAGTCCATCTGCAATCTCCAAGTTCAAATATCTAGCTGAGGATCCTGTGTGTCCAAGGCCTGCAGGTAGCAGGGTTGAGAGGATTTCCACACTCAGCAGTATGGCAGCAACTCTTGCACACACAGCAGCAGCAACATAAACAACAGTTCCCTGATCAAAATGCACCTACAGACAAATCCTTGTCTACACACTGCTGGTCCAGAGTTCAGGCCTAGGAGGGGGTGTGAGAGTGTGTGTCCATGTGTGCTCCTGTCATTCCAAACAAGGGCACGGCATTCTCGAGGTGTTGCCTTAGTAACAGGAGTGGCATTGCTCAATCAGTGCCAGTATGAGCATGCCCGTCCCCATGGCAACCCTCTGAAAGCAGGAAGTGTTTGGCAGACAGGAATGCTAAGCAGAGGCTGAATGGAGAGACTGGGGCTACTATGGCATCCACACACAGCCTGGCCTTTTGAGGCTGGAGGATCCCACTTCCACAAGCTGAAAAACATAAGGCCTCAACCAACTGCCAGATGTAGAAAAAGGCAGAAAAGCACAGCAAACATGGACACAACAATTTTGCACATCAGGAAACATTGCCAATGTTTTGTTACCACATAGTCTAACTCGCCATGAAAAAAATATAGCCAGGATTGTTTCTAAACCACAACCTTTTAAAAGAAAATAACTTTTTCAAAAGGAGTGAATACAGACTAATGTGATCTAAATGAACAGAACAAATCAACAACGATTCTCACTAAGGCATCATCACAGGCTGTTTTTTGTTCTGCCACCGCGGCCTCGACAGCGGCCTAACAACACGCCTTTTTTACAGATCTCCATTCCCTCAGTGTGAACTCATTTGACGATTTGCTAAAGCTTCCTCTATATTTAGCACAGGCCCGCAGCGAAAGGCTGGAGTAATATTTAATAAACTATTGTGTGATTAAAACTTCTGCTACTCATCAGCAAGGGGGGATGCAGCAGAAGAAACGTTGAATAGACATACATGACAGCTAAATCAGGGTGGCAATGACATGCAGAGAGAGAGAGAGAGAGAGAGAGAGAGAGAGAGAGAGAGAGAGATATGACAGACTCAAAAGCATGACTGAAATAACTGATTTAGGTCCTGTACTGTTGACAGAAATTCTATCAAATAATGTCATAAAAGTTTTACAAATGTGTATCAAAAATTAATTATATTTTGTAAATATTTTTTTCATGGACAGTGAATTATAACTATGTAGAATAGTCAATGTACTCTAGATATTATTGAGACAAATGAGGGGGTGGGGGGTATTACTAGTTTTGTTCTCAATTCATGTCATTGTATTCTAAATCTTATTTTTTATTTTTTTTGTTTCTTTTACACAAATACACAAAACATGTATGAACAGAAAAACACTACAAAAACAAAAATGAGCAGTAACTAAACTAGAATTCATATTAATTAGTATGAAAAACAATCCAGTAATAGTATGATTGCTTTTCCCTAGGCAAATACAGGAAACTACATCTCTTTCAGAAGTAAGAGAAGATGACAAATGCCCTATCAATTATTATCGAAAGGTGGTGGAGATTCCAAGTGAAATATTTGAACGGGGGTTCGAAATGCAAATAAGTGTAAAAGTTGTGCACTTCAGGCAAGGTAGCGATGGTTGGTTAAGTGAACAGGACAACCATGATGACATGAGTCATCACTGTGGTACAGCTATGCTGGACCTAGTTAACTGTTGTAAAAGACAGTGTTGTTGAATTTTCAGTGTGGGGATTCAAAGTAATTAACAACTATTAGGATCAAGCATTACAGTGAGTCAACCCAATGATACTGTATCTCAGGATAACTGGGACTGTCCCTCATTGAAAAGACCTTGCATTTGAACACGCATAATTCACGGCATACAGATGAGAAGTCAGTTGCACTGGCGTTAAACTGTGGTGGAATGAGATGTAAGCTGACATGGGAGGTTAGAGAAAAATAGCAAGGAGAGAACAGGGAGAGGGAAAGGTCAAACATAGGGCAGGATGACAAACCAAAAAACACCCACTTTTTCACATTGGCTTCTCCATTGGGAATCCTCCTCAGCTTCTTCTTCTTCAGTATCTTGACAGCCCTGCGACAAAGTGTCTCTGAGTCCAGCATCTCTTTGACTTTGCCATAAGATCCTTCCCCCAGCAGGTCCCCCATCAGGTACTTCCCTATCAGCTTTGCCCTCTTCCTCCTTGGCTGGTAGATCACCTCTGTTGAGTCAATGCGGTGAATGAAAGTATCCATCCCCATCAGTTCGTTTTCAGTCAGATAGTCAAGATGATGCAGCTCCCCAGTACTCATGATTGATGGTCCGACAGTCACAGTTTAAGCCTACTGTATTCACAAATAGCTATGATTGTTGCTGGAGAGAGTAATCCACTGGTAACCTTTTTCAGATGGGTATTTTAATTCTACAATCTGGAATACAGGTGAATTACAAAAATTTAAATACTGGGCGTGGGAGGGGGGGTGTAACCAGGCCTGAGAGTTGAGGGAGGAGGTGGGGGTCAATCCCAATTTGTAAACATTAGGGGTATTTTACTCAAGGGGAGCTGTAGTAGTTCTACAGAGGTGTAGGCAGCTGAAGACCTGTTAGGTCCAGTGCCAAGTTAGTGCTTCTGGGAGAGTTTAGGCTGCTCTGAGCATTTTGTACTATGTCTGTGACAGGTGCAGTTGAGCAGACTGAATAGGTACGATTCTCAAATGTTACTTTCCTCTGCTTAACTCCAAGTCATCTCCATTTGAATCTAATACCATACAACCTTAGGCAGAGGCAACCAGTCCTGCTTCAGAGCCATGCAGCACAGCATTTCTGTCAAAGGTCTGTACTGCAATGCATAGTTTGCCCCAGGATACATATGTGTCATCAGCTGGACTTCCAAACACAGATTTACAGCCAAATGTATGCAGCAGTAACATTCCAATCTTTGGTATCAGCTTGGCTCCTAGAGGTCGACTGAGCCATCTAATGTGTCTGGCCGTCCTCAGGTGTCCTCCATGCCACCACGATCCTACACCTTGGTGCCTAAAAACAAGAGTCATAACAACATTAATGCAAATTATAAAATCATTTTAAGTGGCTAGTAAAGTAGGCTGTCGCTCTATGATAAACAATCTCTCCTGACAGCAACCCTCGACTAGTTATTGGGTTTCCTTTCTACTGTGAGGTTAATTTAAGAAATAGAATGGGTTAAAATTGTAATAGTACAGATTTGGTAGCACTGCTTTATTTAACTAATGCGGCATTTGAGTTACGTTTGCTTAATTAGTGCATGCAAGTCGCACAGTTTAAAAAACATGGTATTTTTCAAAAACTGGCTGCTAACTGTTAGCTAGTAAGCTAAGTCTGCTTGAATGAACTAACACCAACGTTACTGTCCTGAACTCTCACTTTCTGCCTCCTCGGTTTGCACAGCTTCAGCAACCAATGCTGCATTTAATTCAAGTCTACCTATAAATTGACATCCAGCTATTTGTAGATAAGGACTAGACGACTGGGGTGGATCGCTGAAACGTCGTCATACAAGTGTAGCTAACGGTAGTCATGTTGCGTTAGCTAGCCAACTTTGGCTGACGTTAAGGTTAGCTAGCCAACTTCACCTCAGTTGCCGGGGGTGCAGCTGTAATTTAGTGGACGGGCAGCGAAATACACTTCTTTAAGACATTGTTGCATTAGGTCCATGGGGTAGCAAAAGCAATCTCTGCTCTAAAATTCAAACCAGCCACCGGCACCTGAGACTGTTACCCAAATACAGTCAGCTAACGCAAGCTAACCGGAGTAACGATAGCTTACAAGCCCTCGGATTCCAGTGTAGATTGCAGGCTAGCTAACGCTAGCTAGTTAACAAGCTAACTAATGAAATGGGGACTCACCTGAATTCCTATGAATCTTGTTCCCGTAGCACCTTTTATTTTGCTCTTCGTTTATTTGTCTTTGATGTAGCAAGTGTTTCGTTAGAGTCTAAAATATTACTTAAATTTTCAGACTCTTCGTATTACTCTTGCCACTCAGGTTGTCGCCATCTTGTTTACCTCCCCCCCAACTCGCACTGACAGCCCTCCAGTGAGTCTGTCATACATTAATGCGTCAAATCAAAGTATTTTTTTTCACGATGGTTGAAAAAACGAGAATGTTGGCAACATTGAAAATAAAAAAAAATATGCGGTCGTTCCAGTAAATTCCTTTAGTGTAATCGTATCAGTATTACTGCGAATTTACAATGGGAAGCCCAGGTGACACAGCTAAACTGACAACTGTGCAGTAGTCCTTCCTCAAGGTGTTTATGTTAACACTATTTTTTTTTTATGGACACTGATGTAACCCAAATCAACAGTGAGAGCCCCGTCGGACCAGGGAAAGGCAGTGTGAACTGAGCTGGTTGGTTACTACATTGCCAACTCTTCCCTTCCCACTGTGACTTCTCAAAGTGCCACTCTCTTGAAGCATCCCACTACCAACTTCACCATGCCATCAACCAACTCCTTGGTTTACCATGGCCGAAGTGGCCATTGATTGATGCTATAGCCGACACCAGAGGGACTCTTGCTTAGCTGGGATTTCGGGGTTATATTTAACCAGTGTAAACCCCCGGGGAATGGCAAACTGAAGGTCTGATTTCACAGATCTGTTACCCTCCTCACCACTGACTGCCTGAGCCTGGCCAACTCTATAACTCACTGAATAAGATGAAACAGAAAGGATTACCAACATCTTGAACTCACTGCTGTCCAGAGCCATACAGAAATGGATACTGATGGTAATTATCAATATGAATTGACAGATATCTGCACTTGAGTCTATCAGAGTGAGCAGTGGGTTAATCTTAGCTTCTACTTATTAGCTTCTCCTAATAAACAAAAAGGGCAGTGAATAAACAAGCAGATAAATACAGTAGTCATACTTAACTACAATTAAGATACATCTCTGACAACTCCACTTTCAAGTAAGTGGCCATTTTTATTGTTTACATTGAAGCATGAAGAGGTGCAAAAATTCTGTCATAGCATGGTGATCAGCAAAGTAATAAAATCACTAAAGGCAAGAATCATAATCAAAGACAATAACAAATAAATCAATGCGTTATTTGGTTGGGAATGCAAGCATTTTCAAAGGGAAAAAGACGGAAACTCGAACTGAACGGTGAAATCATGAGGGAAGTCAAAATGTAATCAACAAGTAATGTAGGTCTTTGAAGTTGTTACAGTATTGGTTTGAAACGTAACAAAAATGAGCCATCAACTGTAGGATCCAGGATAAACAGCTTTGATAATGCAAAACTATTCTATTTAGCTGGGTTAAATCAATAATGAAAAAGAGAATCATTTGACATGGATCTAATGTTTTTCCTATTCTCCAACTTCATCAATAATGCCTCCTCCTCCAATTAAAAAAACAAAAACAAATTCTGTATCCAACAATGTCCGTTTTCACAACTGAGCAGAACTGTGCCAGCAGCAGCCAGCATCTGTGTTATAAGAAAATGAGCAATAACAACCCTCCACCTCAGTAATACGGTCTCCGTGGATTATTCTGTGGGGGGAAAAAAGAGAAAGGTGAGATTAAAAACTACAATACACCAAATTCAAATATTCGTTAATAGAAATTGCCCATGTTCTGTGCACCAGCAGTGCAGTAAATAAAAAAACTAAAATAAAACGAGCAACATTTCCAAAGGTAACTACTAGGTCAGGATTTTTACAAGCAACTAGAAATAATAAGGTAATAATATCATAATCTATAATATTGTAATCATATGGTGCAATATTTTGTTGCAGCAAACAGAAAAATCTTAAACTGAGGTTACCAGTGGATTGGGCCTGAAGCGGTAAGCAAGCATCATCCTCTTCCTAAAAGCATCGTACTCATCGTCGTTTCCTGTGAGTTCAGCTGGGCGGTCCACTCCAAACCCTGCCCCATTCACAGCTGTAATTCCCCTAGAGCGGGACACAAAGGAGGCCCAGAGTCACTTTCTGTGTTTGTGTGTTTGGTAATTTGACAGAGCACAAAAATATACAGCGTTATAGTCATCAACAGTGAGTATTACTGTAACCTGCACATCTGGGATTAACAAGCATTTTAGACATTCAAATTTTATCTGGATAAATATATATATATATCCAGCTGTAAATGTGCACAAGACGCACTGATGACACACAGTGATCCAATTGCCCAAATAATCACGTGGATACCAAAGTGCACATGCAGCATTTATACAGTATTATTTTTTAAAAAGTTTCAAACTTGAAGAATAGCTATAACATGTTTTTATTTGTATATATTTTATTGTCAGAGGTAAAAAAAAACGTAGATGAATCCTCACTTGTTGACAGGGGCCTTGATGCCTTGTCCGTCATTACCAAGTCCTTCACCTTCCTTCCAGCCCATTTTCATCAGCATTCGGAAGCCAAGATTCTCCACCGTCAACTTGAACTCCTTGTATTCTGAATAGTCTGGGTCACGGCCCTCCTGCAAGACATGACATGGAAATTGAAGATGCGTATCCAGGGTATCCAGGGCATCCAGGCTTAGAGACAGACGTGCACCATTTCCTCCTTCACCCACTCCCATTTTCATTTTCAGAATCGTCATCTTTTCCTTTTATTTCTGCCTACTGTGGCTTCTGCTCTATTTTTGTTCTCCATTTGTTGCTTTTTATTTTCTTTTGTTTTGTGGCATCTGGCAGAACTGTGAAAATCTGACTTAACTAAAAAAGAAAAAAACCCAGAATGAAACGGGCAGAATGGAAACAGTCACTTTAAGAACATAAATAAACTGTACATTGTTTTTAATGCACATTGCAGCTTTCTTTGATTAACTATGTACCCAAGTTGACATCACAGCCACAATTTCAAGATCAGGTACAAGAAAACGTCTGGAGAAACACTTTGGTATGATGTGATGCATTGTGCACCAATATATCTAAATTGGTGAGGAATGCTTTCTTGGGGACCAAAATCTTCTAGTGTGATTACAGTCAAATGGCATGCTGTGTGGCACTTCACAGTCTTCCATACTGGGTCTAATTTCCATAACTTTCCATGACAGCAGTGCATTTCCATGACCTCAACATTTTAATTATCTCCTGGCATACTTGTGCTGTTTTTCAGCTTTGAAAAGTCATAGTATGGAGTCCTCAACAGTGTCAAACTGGGCTAAATAAATAAATAAACAAGTGGTGTTTACAGATGTTATGAGCTTACCCAGGTCCTGCTAAACTCTGTATGGCCTTGCTGTGGAAAAACAACACTGGCTGGCCAGCAGCCACCACATAATGCAATAAAGGTGTATGTAGTGAGCTGTACAATACATTCCAGTAGATTCTTGTAAAGGGATCTTTGTGTAAAATACCCTGACATGTCATTCCTTCAGAGGATAGAATATACCTCTTAAAATTACAGGACATTTCAGAAATTTCATGACCCGTGGGACGCCTGGAATCAATTATTTATATTAGACTTGCTGCCTCCTTTTTTATTTAACTCAAGGTTTTCTTTTCTTTTTCTTCATTTAGGCAACCAAGCCACTGACATGGAAGTTCACAGAGAATAGGCAATGCTAGCCCCTGTAAGACGACAAAATATTTCCCTGTAAGAAAAGAAACTAATTGAATTCAGAGGAAAACTGACCTTGAGAGCCTTGAAGGTCTCCATGAATTTGTCCAGCTCCTCGGGGGGCAAGAAGTCACCGATAAAGTGTTTCCCTTTACCCATTTCCGTCAGAGACTCTGCCCACTCTGGTGAAGTAGAGACAAACAGCTGTTAACACCAAGGGTCGAGCACCTCAGCATGATAACAGCTGGTTATCAAGCATCGATAACTGCTGGGGTTATGGGAGCAAGTCTTACCCCGCGTCTTCTCCATCTCCATCTGGCGGAGGCGATGCTCCCAGGTGCCTGCCTCATGGTCCACCTCTTCATCACTATCGTACTCGTGTTGGTGGTCTCTCATGGCCTTCTCCCACATCACTTGCATCTCTGCCATTGCACGCTTGTGCTTCATGATCATGTCATACATCTCTTGCATCTGTAGAGGAAGTAAGGGAACACAACACACACAAGGTCAACACATATTTTTGATAAGAGGTAAAACCTAGAATTTATGATCTGATGTTCCAGAGTTATGAAAGCGCTCTGAATGCTCCAAAAGACACATTAAATTGAAACCAGACATAGGGAGTCAGTCGTATTATTTAAAATATAATGGTGTACTTCCCATCTAAGTATAATGGATACATTCTGTCAGATTTTTTGTACCTCTTGTTGTTCTTTGAGCTGTTTCTTCTGGTCCTCGGACAGCTCTGTCACTCCTACCAGACCAAGTGGCTTCCCCTTCTTATAGCCAAGACCCCTCAGCTCCTGGGCTGAAACAAACATCACAACCAAGTTCTATGGTCACATAAACATAAGGATGCAAGTAAATGAGAGTAACAAAAAGAACAGTATCATGGAAGTCTACTTTATGGGGATTTTAGTGGGTCTGGGAAGAGTTACATGTACTTTATACAGGGCTAGATTCCTGTTTTGCATTTTATGTGAGAGTACAAGAGATAGGATCTAGTGTTTATGGTTAGAGATTATGAAATCCAGTTGTGGTCTTCCAAGAAGAGAAGAATGTCAAGTGCGTGCACATAGTCATGTAATTTAAGGACACAATTTCCACACAATAGAAAAAACTGGAATTGTACTGAAGTACTGAACTGAAAGGACATTTTTCTGGTTGTCAGTGGAATAAGCTTACAGTTAGATAGGGTTACGTTAGGCTTAGGTTTAGGAGTTAGTGACAAGTTACATGTTTTATGTTAATCAAGGATGGAAGAATGTAATGTGTATGTGTGTATATGCATAGTGTAGTATTTAGATATGTACACAATGCACAAGTTCTTGTACCAGAGAGAGAGGGCGTGTTCGGGTCCACATAATCCACCTCCTGAGGGATGATGATGGGAGGAATGGGCAACTCCACTTTGTCATCTTCCGACCCCCATCGACTCTTCCTCTTCCGTTTGACGGGAGGGGTTTCTGCCTCCTGACTGTGGGGTAGAGATGTGGAGATCACCTGACTGGCTAGGTGGGGGTACTGGGGAAGTGAGGGTGGAGGCGGAGGAACCCCTGGCAGCGGAGGTGCAGATTGTCGCTGGACTTCTATCCCCGACTCTGCTGCTGGAGATGATGAGCCCTGGGAGGCTGCAGCCTGGCGATACTCCTCCATTTTCTCTTTGTAGAAGCGGAAGGCTGGACTTTGGTGGTCATACAAAAAACTGAGGGAGGGACATTGGGTATTCAGTGTAATGCGAATTAGAAAATGAAATCAGGCTTTCAGGACAATGTAACTCACACAAGTGGAAAGATCAGGAAATATAACATTGCCATATATGGAGAGTGACTGACCTGAATGCAGGGTTGTCTCGGTTGTTCTCGGCAGCGATGGCTTCCACCTCGGGGCCACCCTCCGCCACAAACTTGGCCAGCTTCTCAGCCACCTGCTGGGTTTCCTCGTCCACTGGGGGGGAGACTTTAAGCAGCCTATCAGTACTGGGGCTCAACTCACACTCTACTACTGTACCGTACTCAACTGGCCCTCACACACCAGTCTAGAGCCAGTAGGGGATAAGAAGAGGAAGGAGGGAGGAGGAGCAAGGGGGATAGGGGTGGTGAATGGGGAACTGCATGGATGTGAAGCTTTTACTATAGTAAATGGAGAACATATAATGCCCAGAGAGGCTCCAACATATTCATTTATACTATGCAACTTTGATCTACTTATATGATGTTGAGGTGTGGATATGCATGATTCTTAAAATCTTAATATGCTTCTCATGCAACTGGGTGCAACTTAGGGGTGGGCAATATGGAGAAACTATCCTATTACAATCTTTACACATAATATCACGATTCACAATATGCAATGCACAATATTTTTCATGTTGCTTTTCTAAGGGTAGTTTGCAAGTTACTGAAAAGCACAACCCAACTGGTAACAACAGCACTCCATTTGCAGCTTTTAACAAAAGTCTGTTTATTAAACACAAGTAATAGAATAACTACCCTTATGATCAATCACTGGGTTTTCTGGCCTATTTTAATAAAATCTAGTTTCCAAATGTAAACAAATATGAGTCACGAATGAAATAATTAGACTCAAATAGGGCACTGAAGTATGACAAAACACGGTATGGTATATCTTCACACACGGCATTCAAAGTACAGTTGTGGAATAGTTTCATGAAAACATATTTGTGGTTGGGCATCTTGTAACGAGTATCAACCACTTAGCTAATTTTTGCAATAACAATATATCTGACAGTATTTGAAGGCAACACAGATCAATAATTTATCTATTTGGCTGTGCTCAATAATGCATTCGAGCAAGATGTTGAACCGTGCAATTTCAAGCTTTCAGCTTTTCAGTTCTTTGGAGCGCTTCTATTGAAGATGTCGAACAGGTTAATTGTACTACCCCCAGTTGAGCTAATCCTATCTTTGCAAATTGTACAAATGACTAGGCTTTGAGCAGCGTCAGAGTTAGTAAATCAGTCCCGTTCCAAATAATGAAGGTGGAACATGCTTCACTCAGTTCTGTGTTCACTAAACCTAATATCATGTCCTTCTGGTTGCAATGTGAGCTTTCCAACAGAGGAAAAGGGGTAACATAATCAATCATAGTAAACAACCATGCCAGCCATGACACAACTGAATGTATTTGTGAGGGATGGGTTTGAAGGAAAGTTGCACACTGACTTAGGTAAAAAGTTGCAGCGAATGTAAATGGATATACCTAAGAGTTATGAATGGAAATTACACATGTATTGTTGTCTACTATAATATATCAAACTGCCCAAGAAAGTCCCCGTGAAGTCATGTTGTGACAAAATTTTAACTGATGACACTGTAAGATGTTCATACTGTCCACATTACAGTTTTGTAGTTCTGAGAGAAGACGTGAAAGAAAGAGAAAAAGACAGAGTGAGAGAGTGAGTTAATCTTACCATTATGTGATGTATTCTCAGGTTTTGGCAAAGCCTTTCTGAATTCTGCAACTCTCTTTCTGTAGTAGAGATAATCTCTGCTGTTCTTATCATACAAAAACCTGAAAGGGAATGATGACAGGTGACACCAGATGAGTTTGAAAATATTGAGAGTAAAATAAAGCTATATGAGTAGCTAAACTGTCCTTCAGACTTACGTGAAAACAGGATTGTCCTTATAGTCCTCCTTGGCCTTTCTCTCTAGCTCGGGTCCACCCTCTGCCACAAAAGAGGCCATCTTGTCCAGAATGAGTCTGGTGTCTGAGTCCTCTGGGGGAGAGACTTTAAGCAGGCTATGAGTACATTTACTGTAAGTGTACCTAAGTCAAAATGCCAGTCACAAGGCAAGTGTGCCACTGGAGTACATAGAGGAGACACTGAGGAGTCCAGGCCATTGGAGTTGTCCAGGGTCACTCTGTAAAACACAGGTCTTGAATTACCTTTCATCTCTAGGAAGCCGGAGTCATCGTCAGCCTCTTCTTCCTCATCTTCACCATCTGGAGAACAAAATACACTCGGCCTCTGGCTGAGGACTGGGTTCTTCTTGGACTGGGAGTAGTTCTTGAACTGACTAAGCATGCTACTGATTCCTAGGCCAGGCCGCTTGCCTACGAGAATACTCTTTTTATGCAGCGAGGTTCCTCCTGATGATGGAGTAGAGGGAGTTTTGGTTTCACCAGTGGAACCTAGAAGGGTACAATTGGGATAATATGATGAGGTGTCATACTCAAGTTCGGAAATTAACACAAGCCATCAGCTAAATGCTATATGGATGGGAAGGTTTCTTACTCAACCAGCCAATTTGGTAGGTAACCAATCATTGTTTAGCTGTCTAACTAAAAAACATATTTGATGGGTCAAATAAAAAAAAGTGTCCAGCCACTGTGGCACATGGACAAAAATGTTTAGTGCTTTTGTTGTACTTATTTATTAACATGAGAAAAGAATAACTGAATCTTAGTCAAAAGTATGCAGCTTAAGGCACTAACCAGTGGTGGATTTATCCTTCTGCATCTTCATGAACTGTTGTAAGAAGCTCCCATCATTTGCAAACTTGTTTGAGGTTCCTTGGGGACTGGGAGAAGTACTGGAATCAGAATGTAAAAAAAATGTTTACAATATTCATTTTTAGTGTGATGAATGCATACCCATGAGAAGTATGGTGACTTCCATGAAGAGTGCTAAACAATGTAATACCTGCACACTAAAAATACCAATTTGGCAATAACTGACATTATTGCAATTGGCATATAAAATTATTCCCATTCCCATCCCAGAGATGTTTACATGCAGAACCATGAGCATATTGTTACCTTTGAGGCAAGGGCTTGCTAGGGGTTTGCACACTCTTTTTTGCTTGCTCTGCCAACTTGGCCTCAATCTCCCTCTTCTTCTGAGCTATAAGCTCCTCTTGACGGAGAATGTTCAAACTCATTTTGTTTTTCTGCGGTTTGACAGACTTTGACTTCCAACCTCCTCGTCCTGCAAACGGATAGAGGTATAAATTATGCATGGTTAAAATAATAAGTTATGCAGATGCGGAGCTGGTTGTGAAGGCAGCAAGGCTTACAGTCACATTTTATGAATTTATGAATTCAACTCCTGCATACTATGAAGTCTGAAACTGATGTTATGAAATATTCAAATGCATTTTAAGGTATGTATGTATATAACTATATATACATGGTACATATATGTGTATATCCTCGCAATTTAGACATTTGATAGACTAAAGACTGATGCACAACAAAGCTCTTAGGAACAATAACAATAACTTTGACTCTGAGCTTTCACTTTGAACTGAGAAAACAAGTCATTCACTGTCATTAAAACGTCAATGTTAGTGTTGGCAGACCTGAACAAAGCCAGGCATTTAATTACGATTTAATAAATATTATGCTAATGATATTCTTTGCTACTTTGCTAGCTAAGCCAGATGACGTTATACGCCGCTTATCCCATCAAGCAGGCTTTGACACAGCCACGTTAGCTAGCTGCTAACCTAGCTAACGTTAATGTTAGCTATCATCGCGCCATGTTTACGTCCGAATTCATAGTGAAATATTACCTGTATCGCTAGCCTCCATGATCGTAGCAGGAGGAATAATTAATATGCGGAAACAACTCTGACGAGTTTTGGATGAGTCTTTACTAAAAAGCCTTTTCCCACTGTCGTATGTTAGCTACCTGGCTGGCTAACAATAAGTTGGTACTGGTCTATTTCCGTTTCCTCCTGCTCGTTTCCGTTGCCACTCTTCAGGTTTTGTTGTTGTCCCTTGTTGCTACCCGTCCGTACCGTAACGATCTGGCTAGTTTAACTGACTTAGAAATGGCTGAAGCTCCCCCACGGCCCTGCCGGTTTTTCTGTCACCGATGTTCAGCAGAGATCAGTCCGCGTTTACCGGTAAGGACCACAGTCACATTTTGCTTCTGTACGAACTACTCCAGGACAGACTAAAGATATCATGGCGTTTATAATTGTGTGTGCCGATGTGTGTGTGTGGTGGCGCAGAGCCAGTCACGTCGACACACTGCTGTGAGCTACGCTAGTTAGCCCATGTTGGACTATAGGCAACAACGGGTTTGACAATCTGATCATATAGTTGGCGGGTAAGCTCACGTTATTTGATCACTAATCTTGGGTATTAAAGATACATCATGGCTTCACTGGATACTGGATAACGAGCTGACCTTAGCTACTTGTCTCATCGTGGCTAGCCTCTTAGCAAGCTAGCTAACCGAAGTAAGCGTAGTCAATTCTTGCCATCTGTCAATGGGTGAGAGCGAGGTTTTTTTATGATTTAATGAAAAAACCTACATGGGAAATCATTTGTTATAGGGCTTATAGCTAGGTCGTTAGGTTCGCATTACAAAAGAAGCAAAACTTGGACAATATCACTTTTAACAGACTCTTTTAAGCAATCTCGTGTGTGCCGTTAACGTTGCAACAACAGGCTGCCTGCCTCAACAATCTGCCGTTAAGCTATTCATGGGAAGCTTCTTGAATTTTACAGTAACAACAGTATGGCAGGGCATTGTCAAGAGGAGAACTTGCTAACTGATGTGTTCACAAATGTCTTATTCACAGTTTGTGACAATGTGTTGACCCACGCATTGACTTCATTAGCCAACTGTCAGTGAGACATCTGTGAACGACCAGTAGCGGGACACCCTTAAATATAGCATATTCTGCTTTTCACAGAAATTTGCGGGTATAGGAGGGCTTATTATATCCATTATGAGATGCCATACATGATAGGCATGCCATATGCTTACATATAAAATATTTATATTCATATTTTCACTGTAGGACTATACCTGTCCACGCTGTGAATCTGGCTTCATTGAGGAACTGCCTGAGGAAAGAAGGTACAGTGTGAAGTGCCCTTGTGTGGCTCATGTGTTTGATGTAATGTTGAGTTGAAACAAGACTACTGGAGCTATGATTTTCACTGGCTGCACCTTGCCTCCACACAGCACTGAAAATGGGTCCACATCCACAGCCTCCACCAGTGATCAGAACCGGCCATCCTTTGAGGTCAGTGGGTCACAGTCATTTGTTAAATCAGTTGGTCAAGAGGGACCAAGAGAGCGACTGGTTTGCTCCTTACACCATGACTGACACTGTCTCTTCCTTTCCCTCCAGAACTTGGACCACCAGCACTTGTTCACGTTCCCCCCTGGGTACGGCCAGTTTGCCCTGGGGATTTTTGACGAGAACTTTGACCTTCGAGCGGGACTGCCGACAGAAGACAACCGGGAGGCGGAGAATAGGAGAGAACGGGAGATGGCGTCGCGACAGCGGTACAGTGCGCGGCAACCCCGGGGTCGACACGTCCCTCGGCGGCAGGGGACGCGCCACGAAGGAGTGCCCACGTTAGAGGGGTGAGACTTTTTCAGCTGTAGAGTGTGTGTGGGAGGATGTTCTGGGACGCCAGAAGTTACTGTTTAACCATTCAGCTTTTTTTGCATGAGTAAAGTATACCTCACATGTTTTAGACTTTTAAAATAGTCTTAGCAACATTTATGCCAGTGCTAGATTATGGGAACATTATCTATTTAGATGCAGCAGCTTATATTTAGATGCAGCAGCTTATATTTAGCTGCTGCTTATACTCTCATTGATTGTGCTACTATATTAAGAGTGAAACGTTTCTCATGCATCCCTGAGAATTGCTTCAGAAGGTAGGTTGGTTATTTCCTGGTATGTGGAAAGACCAATACCAACGTTTATTATAATAATAACAATAAACTTTATTTGTATAGCTCTTTTCAAAACAAAATGTACAAAGTGTTTCATAAACGGTTAGGAAAAGGAACATGAAGTGAAGGAACATTCATTTTTGTCTATCTTTAATGCCCTCTTACATAAAATATATTATTACCTCATTCATAAAGTATAGAACAACAAATTGTCAAACTCAAGTGTCTAGTTATGGAAATCTGTGCATCACCACAGAACTAGGAACATGTATGTAGCTTTTTTGCAGCTACTATATAGAACAAAGTAGTGTCAGAAATGATTAAATTAGACTCACTCATTCCATTTAGCCTACACAATTTAGATAAAATGACTAACTGAAGGGTGGACAAAATAGTTTCTTTTGTCATGTGTGCTTTGATTGCTCTTGGTTTCTGTCGTTTATTGAATTTTGTATTTTGCAGTATTGCGTTATCAGCAGCTTTGTTCAGTAAAAGGGAACCTTGTTCTCAGTGGGTTTTCCTTCTCTGGGTGGTTTCAGTTTGATCCACAGAAAACTTGCTGAAAGTGTCTGATGTTTTCCCCTTTACAGAATTATCCAGCAGCTAGTAAATGGAATCATAGCACCTACAGCCATGCCAAACATTGGGATGGGACCATGGTATGTATGTGACACTGAACTTGCTGTATGTACTTTATATACTGTATGTGGTAATTCAAAACTGTAATGCATATTGTTTTTCAAACCACTCTTGTTTCATGTTAGATAAATCAATTTGACCTACTCCCTGAGTCATAAAATGTTTACTCTTTTTGCTAATGTTTCTTTTTGCTGACCACCTTCTGTTTTTTAGGGGTATGCTGCATTCCAATCCAATGGACTATGCCTGGGGTGCCAATGGGCTTGATGCTATCATTACACAGGTACACAAAGAAGTGTTTTTTATCCTCCAGTGTGGATAAAAGTACAGGTGTCAATTGTGTCAAAGAGCCCTTGGATCACAGTTCTGGGAACAGTGTATAAAATCCCCATTTATTTTGCAGCAGTACAACAGCATATTGCTTCCACAAAGCACTTTAGTGCTTATATGTATATCATTGATAATTGTTTTTCTTGCTTCTTTCCATTGTAGCTATTGAACCAGTTTGAAAACACGGGTCCTCCCCCTGCAGACAGAGAGAGGATAAAGAGTTTACCCACCATCACCATCACAGAAGAACATGTGGGTGAGTCCGCTTCTCTCTGTCAAACTCACACTTACTCACTCTCTCTCACTCACGCCCAGTCTACACCAGAAAAGACTCAGCTGCGTTTTGTAAGTCGTCTGGCTTTCAGAACAGAAATGCTTCCCTTTTTTTACACCAGCTCCTTACAACATTGTGTTGTCATGTATTGTAATGTCTTCGCTTGTGTTTTGTGTTTTCTGTGGTTTGTGTTTCACATTCCTGTTTTGTATTATTCTCTGTCGCTGTTGTTTGCTGTATGTCTGCTGTATGTCATGTTTATATCTTACAAAATAAAAAAAAAAACAAATCTGACCTGATATGTCTTTTTACACTAAAAGTCAATTTTTTTGTCCACCTACACACCATTCCATAGGCCTTGAAATCATTTAAATAGCAGTATTTTGGTGTGTTTTCTCTATTAACCAGAGAACTGCTGAGAATCAGCCCATCTCTCCTCATCTATCCTATTTATATTTTTATACTGATTTTCACTTTTAATTACATTCCTGTTACAGTGGTAGCTTTTGCAATCTCATTTTTCCTATACAGAGCTAAGAATAAAAAATTCACTGAAATAGCAGCAAAGAATGACTTTTATGAATGGTAAGCTATGCCGTTGTATGTGAGAGGATTGTTGTTTTTGTTGCATGCTGGAGAAAGTTTGTCTCACTCGATGGTTCCAGTAGGAAAACTGTACAAAATAAGCATACTTACACACATCAGTGATATATTTTAGTTTCTGCTTGTGTATTTCAAGGCTAAGTGCTTGATTTCACGCTTTTGGATGCGCGGCTAAAACGGGACCAGTGTGAACACAGACTGAGGTCTCAGGCATGTTGCTGACGTGCCGATGTGACGGGTGTAGACCGTGAGTCACACACGCAGTATATAGATTTGTCTGAATTTGCTCTCTGTTTGTGCAGGTGCTGGTTTAGAGTGTCCTGTGTGCAAAGAAGACTACAGCGTCGGGGAGAACGTTAGACAACTGCCATGCAATCATTTGTTTCACAATGACTGTATAGTACCGTGGCTGGAACAGGTACGCTCCATCTTTTATAGCTGTACTTCATTTTTAGCAGAATTGGATGCCACTGCCCTTTGCAGAACAAACAATCATCTGTAAACCTTTTCAGTTGTGTGTTGATGGTGAACTGAATTTGAGCTCTTACGCGACTCTTTATCCCTCTCCCCCGTAGCACGACACGTGTCCTGTGTGCAGAAAGAGTCTTAGTGGACAGAACACAGCCACAGACCCACCGGGGTTATCAGGAATGAACTTCTCGCCTTCCTCCTCATCCTCTTCCTCCCCCAGTTCACCTAGCAATGAGAACGCTGCCAGCAACTCATAGACCTTCACATTCGCCGCCGCCTCTCGTCAGAAAACCTCACACCCGACCGTCGAACGAGACCCGACGCCCCCCTGCTCTACAGCTGAGACCAGGACAGTCGCCTGTCTCAACTCTAGGGGATGGTTTGAGTCGAGAGGTGAACTATTAAATCCATTGCGAACTATTGATTATTTTTATCTTTTTTCCCCTCTGGAACTTTAAGAAAATCATCATTCCTCCATTCCCCCTGTGCTGATTGGATGCTGGATACAGCTCCTGCTGCTGTTGTTGAGTGTTTGAGGAGTTGGGATGGGACAGTGTTAAAGGAGGATCCAAAAAGGCTGTGAATAATAATAATAATGATGATAATAATAATAATGATAGTATTGATAATAATGATAATAATGGGATCATTACCAGAGCTGGAGCAGAGTTTGAGCCAGAGTGGACTGCTATTTGACGGAGCCGTGTGTTTGCCAGAAGGCTGGGACACATTTTATATTTAAAAGACACACAAAGACAAAATGTTCTTTTCTTTTTTTAAATCGCCTGTGGTGGTGCAGACTCCATGCTGAATTGGAGTCCATAGATGTGTACATAGTTTATTCATTTTTCAGACAGTAAATGGTCAGCTACTGTACAGACAACAGATCCAATGAAAACCTTGTGGAAAGAAGTGTGTAGAAGAGTGTATGCATCTAATTTAATTTATTTGCACCTTTGTTTTTTGTTTTGTTTTTATTTTGCACAACATTCTCTTTGATGTTAAGAATGTGAATTTGGATAAACTACTGAACAAAAAAAAAAGAGAAGATTTTTCACATTTACGCATTGAATACGTCATTTAGGACTTGATTTTTGTTTTCATATTAGATTCTCAGTTTAATAGGATTTGATCCAATGTTCTTGGTGCATCTTGGAAAGGTAAAGATCCCTGCAGCTCGTCAATGGACACATTTTCACTAAGTTTCCTTGCTGAAAATTCCACAAGCCTACTCATTTATTCCCCAGACACAAATTGAGCAAAGTCTTAAGAACTTCCAATGGTGATCTCCATTTAAAAAAAAAAAAAAAGATAAATAAAGTAGAAAGCCATGGGATTGCTTTACGTCTAGGGAAGTGGCCAAATGTGTTTCAGAATACAATTGTTACAAATATAATTTAAGTTACTTATTTTATTTTGTAAAATCACAATAAAATGCTTAAACAAAAAATCTCTCAAATCCACATCACTTTGGAGCAAAGCTACTTAAAGGTCATTATATGTGTAATGCAAATGTTTGCCTGTTGGTGTATTGTTTTAGAAGCATAATCTTATGTACTGATTAGTGTTTCAATATTGATCAGACACCCAAAATGTTACCATAACTTTGCAAATGAATGAGGAAACCCAAGCAACAAAACTGAGTTCCTCACCTACTTTGCTCTCTCTCTTCATGGCCACAGATAGAATCAAAATAGTCTGTTTTTTTAAGCAAATTCTGACCGAATGTCAGTTGTCTTAATGTCAGTTGTGTATGTGTTTCTTTGTACTAGTCAATACATTTTGAACGGTCCCTGATCAAGGTTTTACAAATTGACCTTTTGTGGTCAATGATCTGTTTGAAAGTATTGGATGCAAAGTTTGGCTCTAGGAATTCTTCTTGAACTGTATTGATCATGTAAAGATCAAAAATGATCAATTAGATTCCTGCTCATAACTGAGCCTGTTGTTTACTGCAGTGGCTCTTAACTGGTTTTTGCACTGTCACAAATTTAACCTCATTCTCAAATCTTCAAACCTGTTATATTAAACATCAATATATCAACATTGTTGTTTGAAGAGGAAAATTAACTAAGTAAACATGTTGCCCTTGAAAGAAATGACAATGGCAGTTGATAAAATTGTCACTGCCCTAAAGCACCTCCCTAATAAGAGACTGCATGGCATTGTTATACATGCTGTGAAGCATTTTGGCCATTGAAGTGTACCACACTGAAATTATTTGTCTAATGTTCATAGCTGTCACAGCAATCCCAGAAAACGTAAGCAAGAATAAACAAGCGGGTGGGCACAGGGTCACTTTGGCAAAACCAGTGACCTCTGAGAGTGTCTCACTCAAATCTAGGGAAAGAATATACATTCAAAATTGTATTCATAATGGTCCAAAACTTGCCAGTGCAAATGGATGAAGTGTTGCCACCCATTGCTAATATAAATATTTGTTGGCATGTTTTTAAGGGCACATTTACATGACCTTGTCAGAACGGAGCCACTGGTTGAGAAATACTGGTTTACTTTGCTGTAAACCTGTGTGGGAAGGAGTCAGGTTGTGACCTTCTTGTTTTATTCTTTTTCATATTCCCCTATCAGCCAAACTCATTCTGACCCAGTTAAAGCCTCCCCATCACGTTCTGTGTGTCTTCATAGATAAAAGAGAAATAACTCTGGTGTTGTGGATCTTAGATTGTTCTGCTAATGAGGACAGTGGGAGAAAATTACTGAAGACCTGACTGCAGACATTGTTGTGCTAAGGAACGATACTGGTATTCTGGATAGGCTAGTAGCTCATTTCTTGGGGAGCTCATGGTAGAGATTGATCCAAACCATTGATTCCAGATCAGATTTCCATATTTGTGTTTAACCTTTGACCTATAGGTGCATGACATGGTATCTGACCCTGTGCCTGTAGACACTTCTTTTTGTTTCATTGCAATATCAGTCAGTCTTTTGTTTCTTTTGGATCCTTGCCTTTTTTGGAAAACTAATTGAGAGCATCACACTGGTGCATCATACCAGGAAATTAAGTTGAAGCTTGCTGCTGCTGTATAATTCTGAAAAAGTGAAACAGGAGGATGGCAGAGAGACGTGGAGAGCAAGAAGAAGGGGAGGGGAGGGGAGGGGAGGGGGAGACGTGACGCTCATCAGTTCCCAGCATTGATGTCAAAAGGTAGGAATCTGCATCAAGAAGACTCAGAACATTCATGATAACCTCAGGCATTTACTGAAAACGTAGCATTATGCAGGAAAAACAAATTCAGTGAGTGACAACCTTTATATTTTTGCATGTTATTCAGAAAATGTACTGCATGTGAAATGCCATTGTTAGACGTGTGTGTGTGTGTGTGTGTGTGTGTGTGTGTGTGTGTGTGTGTGTGTGTGTGTGTGTGTGTGTGTGTGTGTGTGTGTGTGTGTGTGTGTGTGTGTGTGTGTGTGTGTGTGTGTGTGTGTGTGTGTGTGTGTGTGTGTGTGTGTGTGTGTGTGTGTGTGTGTGTGTGTGTGTGTGTGTGTGTGTGTGTGTAGACATGAAGGCTCCAACAGGTTGAAGACAGACATTGTCTTAATGGATAAGAAAAGAAAACTATGATTCACATCCATTACACCATAAGCTATATGTGTGACCAAAATTAGACTGAACCAGAACTAGATCAAAGAAAATAGGCTAGCTACTTTATCTCCTCTGTAGAGCGCTCCTGATTCTCTCGGCCCATATCCCTAATGTGGGAATAGTGTTCAGCATCTTGGGCCAGTGTGTGGATTCAGCCTATAGCCCTGTATTTCCTTTCTGCATTACTCTGCAATACATTTCTTAGGACTACAGACTCAATCTATGCATGTGGCAGCAGCAGCCCTTGTTTTATGCATTTTAGGAGAACAGAGTGCTGAGTAATCAGTAATGCTGACCCTGCGTCCTCAGCTGAGCTTGACTGCATCCTAATGTCAGTGTGTGCAATAGATGAATACAGCACAGGGTTGACCACTGTTGTAGGTCATATTATATGGTAGCATCTATCTGCATAGATTATGTAATAGTTGGCTAGGCGCCCTGCCTCTGAATGCTTTAGCAGTTTGGTTTGGTCTCCTGCTGAAAGAAGCAGGCTAATAGTTTACCAGATGTATTACTGGTCTGCTGCTGCTTCTTTCTTGTTATTCTGATGCTGCTTGTGACAAACTTGGACAGTGAAAATTCTCTCATCATCTACTCACCCTCATGCCAAATGAAACACAGGTGAAATTTGTTAGTCCATATAACACACAGGGAGGTTGCCAGCACAACTTCGTAGCAGCCTTCTCCAAAACAACTGAAGTCAATGGGGACCTGTTCTTTAGAGTTCCAAAACAAAAACAGCCAAACAATCACACTGTGAATAGAAAGACCTATACACCATTATTTGTTGCACTAAATTATGGTGTAAATATACTGTAGGTCTTTTTGGAACTCTGAAGAACTGGTCCCCACTGACTTCAGTTGTTTTGGAGAAGGCTGCTATGGAGTTGTGCTGGCAGCCTCCCTGTGTGTTATATGGACAAACTTCACCTGTGTTTCAACTGGCATGAGGGTGAGTAGATGATGACAGATTTTTTTGGGTGAACTAGTCCTTTAAGAGATTATACACCCTATCTGCTGTTATGATATTAGTCACAACAATGATAATGACCAGTCAGACTCAGAATAAATTTCACTAATGGCACAGTTGCTGCACTAGATCTATAAGGCCTGTAGAGCGCGCTGCACATTAACTGTGGGTAACATCATTTCGGAGAGGTTGTCATTGAAAACACCCTCTAAAAGATAGGCTATGACATCATTTGCGCTTTCATTAACACGTGGCAATTAAGCTTTTGATATCATGTTATGTTATCATGTATCGTGATTGACAGCATGATAAGCGTCTGTTTCGTGTGTTGATGTGAATAGAGCATGCTGAGGCAATTCAAGTTTTAGGTCATGAGTGAGAGGCCTTGGCTGTAAAATAATTGAAAATGAATTAAGAGCATGCACTAGTTTAATGATTTTCCGCGCAGTCGAATAGCTTATTAGTTTAATATTTAAGCATCGGTGACACCATGACTCCAGACTATAAGCGCAGTAGTTTGCAAAGAAGTCACGTCCACCCCTCCCTCTGTTCCTCTCTCTTTTTTCTCTCTCTCTCCCTCTCTCTCTTTCTCTCCATCTCCCCTCTATCTCTGATTGGTTTTCTCCAAAGATAATTGGAGGCAAAATTTGATATGCTCAATGTCATGGACAGGAATGAGGTTTCACCGGCGTCTGCTGCCACCATGAAAAAGAAGGCGGCGGGCGGCAGTGGATGTAGCCACATCAGCGCACCCAAATCTGCCGCGTCCAACTGCACAAGAAGCAACAGCAGCAAGAACTGTCTGGACTCGGTTTCTGCCGGCGCACCGAGCGCTAAGCAGCCCGGTGGGGCCAGCAACGTCGTGATGGACGAGACAGAGGACGGGGAAGAGGAGTCCAAGTTTCAGCACCCGCGGTTGCGCCGAGCCGGGGGGAGCGGCAGCGGCGGCGGAGGTGGAGGAGGCGGCAGTATCAGGATGAAGAACTTTACGCCAGGAGGGGGAGCCGCGTCCGCGTCCACGGCTTCCAGGAGAAACTCTAACAAGGAGCCCTGCCTTGCGCACACAGAGGACGCTGCTGCCGCCCCACGGCCCACTGCTGCCTCCAGAGCTACCGAGACCCAGACACCCTGTCCGGGCGATGCTGCCCAGCGCGGCGAGACCAGCAGAGCATCTGGGGCGGAGGCGTCCGGATCAGCGGTCGCGGTAGAGGTTTTAAACGCGACAGCGGGTGATGGTTGCAACAGTGTCGCTCCCATTTCCAGCATGAAATGCAACAAAAACGGAGAATGCAGGAGGGACTCGGGTACCGGGAGCCTGCGCTCAATCATCTCCAAGCAGGAGAAGCAGACAGGAGGGTCGGGGAGGGCCGAGGACGGAGGGAGCGCCAAGCGAGGAGCCTGTAACTCGACCACCGCCAGCATGGACGGCTCGATCACACCAGGCGGGTCCCTGACCGGGGGGCAGGGAGGAGAGAGCGCAAACCCCGGCGTTACCCCTGTGTCCACCGGTGTCCCCGAGAAAAAGGACTCCAAGGTGTCCTTCTCTAACGCACCGAGCCGGAAAGCCTCCTCCTCACTTCATGGCCCAACTCAGACTCAGACCCAGCAACCCAGGAACTCTGTGACTTTCCAGAAGCCGGAGGATGGACCCCAAATTGTGGCCGCCGAGGATGCGGAACCTCGGGGCAGCCAAGCCAGCTTCATGCAGCGGCAGTTTAGTAGTATGCTGCAGCCTGGAGTTAACAAATTCTCCTTACGCATGTATGGTAGTCAAAAAGCAGTGGAGAGGGAGCAAGAGAGGGTTAAATCAGCTGGAAATTGGATTATCCACCCTTACAGCGATTTCAGGTAAGAGCTGGGACTACCATTGGTTGCACGTTGAAAGTCATGAGGGGCACGGGCCTCACTAGCACCTACAACTTACTTTATATAAGGTGACCACTGTGATTGAGAACACATGCATGCCCATTGTTAGGCTACAGGCTACTGGTTATTGACCCCATGCCTTATTCTTGAATCAATATGGATTTAAATGTATGCACTGAAACGTGTTGCCATAATCTCAAAAACAACCTGTTGTCAGGCGTTTTGACTGTAGAAAAGAGTGTCCTTTCAAGGTTGTAAACAAATCCGGTTCCAGTCTGTAGCATGTCTGGGATGCTCAACAAGCCTGGCCTGCTAATTCATCTCGACTTTTCGTTGCAGTGTGCTCACAGTTAACAAAAGGATAACGCTCTAACGCTGATTCGGGCTATTTAAAATGCGGTTATTTAAAGATCGGGTAATTGTTCGTCGTAGTAGGCTATGCTCTGCGACAAGCCCCGTGCTGACAGGATGTATGTGTGTGTGTGATGCACTCAGTAACGGAATGTCACCTTGAGCCAAGTGTGCGAAAAACCTCAAGCATGCTCACTGGAGACATATCCGCCTGTACGACTCCCCGGATCCTGCATTTTAATGACGGATGCGCTCTGTTTATCACGGCTCAAACCCCGATAACCAAACCGGACCATGTTGGTCTATTTTTGCCACACACATATTTTAGGGATAATCGATAATTCCCATTCAAGAAGATTCACATGGCCCAGGCTTATTGTGGTGAATTAGCATACGCCTTTTGTTCGAGATGCATTCATCTAGTGTTTACGAGCCCATTGAAATGAATTTGTGGGTCAGAAAATTAGTAGGTTACTCTCTGGCTAGACTGTGGATTCAGCACCACACCGTGTGGACAGCTCCTGTCTAATTCAGAGTAGAGTCTGCACGCGCGTTGGACCGCTGCCTTCACCCCCCCGCATCCCTATTCATGTTTGGCCCATTTGTATCACATAACGCCGAGTCAGGAGACTATAGAGGGATAAACTTGAGACATATTCAACAGTAGAAACGTAATTTGTGACGACAAGCCACTTTGGAGACTTTTTAACTCCGCAAACTCCTACAGAGAGATACAGCTGCCCGTCCCCCATGATTCAATATGCTAATTGCTGTATAGTGAAATAGCAAAGTTGCTCCAGACGTTATCAGCGGGGAGGTTAGTGCCGCCGTGGAGTGGAGGAGTCAGAGCTTGTTGCATAAGTCGCAGTGTAATGACTCAGCGCTGCACCTGTCCTGCAGAGATTCCTCTGACGGCCTCAGACCTCACTACTTTGATCTGCCTGTCCCGCTCCGCCCCTGCCGTCACTACTGACAATATGGACTGGCCTAGCCTCACAACACGGGGACGTACACTACAAGGTTTGGTTTTGGCCGGTTTGAGCTCCAAATTTAGTCTTTGGGTTAGAAAGTCGGATGAAACTCCGATGGATTTTGTTTTTGTAAGCATCAAAACCTTGAAATGCAGATTGGAGAGCAAATTTGGTTCAATCAGTCATAGAAATCACATAAGTCCAACCTTAGAAAAAGAAACAACCCATTAGCCATATTTATTTCATGTTTTTTTTCTTTGTTTTACACAAACAATCAGATTTCTAATGACAACAATATGATGTCTTCATTGTATTCACTATGATAATTAGAGAAATGGTTTATACTGTAACCAATGATTATACTGAAATGCGTGACTCTCATCTCATAATAATGCCTTCATCTGTATATAATTTAATCTTGAAGAAGTGAGTTCAGCAGAATTGCTCTTGCTCATTATACTCTGCTTGTTCAGGCAGGATCCTGCAGTTCGTTTACACTTTCCTGCCTTGAGTGAGGAAGTCTCTTGTGCCTATCGGTTTTCCACAGCAACTCCCTTTTCTTATCTGACTCTATTTTTGTCTCCTTCCCCTCCCCCTTTTCCCCCTCCTGTACTCCACACACACACACACACACACACACGCACACACACACACTTCTAAACACACACAAACACACTGCCACGTACGCACGCACCCACACACACATCCATGCCATCAGGTTCTACTGGGATTTCACAATGCTGCTGTTTATGGTGGGCAACCTGATCATCATCCCTGTGGGCATCACCTTCTTCAAGGACGAGACCACCACGCCCTGGATCATCTTCAACGTGGTCTCCGACACCTTCTTCCTCATGGACCTGGTCCTCAACTTTCGCACTGGAATCATCATCGAGGACAACTCGGACATCATTTTGGACCCTAAAACCATCAAGAAGAAGTACCTAAAGACTTGGTTCATTGTGGACTTTGTCTCCTCCATCCCCGTGGATTATATCTTCCTCATTGTGGAGAAAGGGATCGACTCGGAGGTGTACAAGACGGCCCGGGCCCTGAGGATCGTCCGCTTCACCAAGATCTTGAGCCTCCTGAGGCTGCTGAGGCTCTCCAGACTAATACGCTACATCCACCAGTGGGAAGAGGTAAGAGCACACGTTTTACTGACACATAACAGTCCCTTAGTAAATATTGTAGTGACTCTATCTAAAGAAATTATCCAACTGCACACTTTGCTGACAATCACATCTTTATTTTTCTTAGAACATTTGCAAAATAGGCTTATAAAAGGAGTGAACAATGCGTTTCGCTTGTTGCTTCCTCAGGTTCGCTTACTGATTGCACCAATACATCACAGGTGTTTAAAAACACTCGGGTCCAAATTACATGACTTGAATCCACATCACATGATCACACCATCAAGTACTATCTATATATATTTTTTGCACAATTACAAGATTATTTAACAATATAATACATAAGAAAGAAAAAAGGAAAAATTTTAGTATATAAGAAAGGAGTATTAGGCTGCACTAGATTACAGTTAGGTGACAGAGAATCCATTAATCAATGACATCAATGACATAGTTCCACATTATGACCTGACTACTTCCCTTAATCTATTATCCTGAAGGGAGGGGTCAGTGCCAGAAGGAGGCTATAAAGTGGCACATCTGTCCCTAAGATCATACCTTTGTATTGCAATTGTATTGACTCTAGTCACACACACGTAGGACTCGTAGGCACACAGGTATCTGGCTAGATTGTGATGCAAGGTCACCGATTTCCCTCCAATATGCCGATGTTGGCCGGTGACCAAACCAACAGTCTGCCTCTCTGTCTGTGAGCCGCTCTGCTCCGAGCGGCCCGCTCTCCTGGGCCTGGAACCTGGACGTTAATGTTCTCACCTGCTTCCTGGTGAGAACTGTATAATATTGGCGGGATGCGTAAGCTTTAGCAAACTTTGCATTCTAATTACCGTAATTGTCATCTCCCCCCGTCTCCTCGCCTGACCCGCTAGTCCCACAGGCGGCATCGGACGGTCTGATAAGCAGCCTATTACCAGGGCAAACACTGTTAATCAATTAAGGCGCCAGAGGAGGAGCAGGTGGGGTAGAGGATGGTGATAATGTGCAACACCAGGGGCCTGTTGTGTGCGATTATATATCAGGCTAATTGTTCATTTAAAAGCATTGGAGAAGTTAGGCGAGCAGGCGTTCCCTCAGGGGTTTGACTGGGAGTCTTTGAATGTGGCGGTGGGTGCTGTTGCTAGGTAAAATTTGCTCCTTCTGGACTGATCTCTGTCCATTTGCTCCCTGCCCGCCCCGTTTTGATTCACTCTCTGTGTTTTCTGTGTTGGACGCACTGCGTTGGGCCCCTGCTCCAGTCTCTCCTTGGACTCCTTTCTCACATCAAGGAGAGCGGCCTGGGAGACAGGAGGTCCAACAGTGTGATGAGATCACTCGACTTTTCGCTTATGCCAGTATTGGCAGGCTGGTGTTGGCATTTTGCAGTGGTGAGCTGCGCAGTGGGGCCCGGCTGCTCACTTGACCTTTGGATAATTGGATTTCTGGAGACATGATGTGATATACACGCACACACATATACACACACACACACACACACACACAGTGGTGCATGATGGGAAGTGATACTTGGCATGCATGGAGGATGAGGGCTGAGATGTGGTCTAGAGTTAAAGAGACACTGACATAGGCAGATGGACCTCCTGATGCCCAGTTCAAAAACCTCTGATGCCTTCCTTCCCTCCTCCATTCTTTTACATAATCAGTCTTCAGTTTATATTTGGATGAGCAAGGATCTCTATCTTATACTGTAAAGTTCCAGTAACTTGCATGGTGCTGTCCAAGGTGCTGAACACCTCCATCCATTGTACTGTAGTGATCATGAGGCTTCACCTTTAGACTTTCTCCTATCTATCCTCAATGAACAGATTTGACAAATTACAGTATTTTGTTACTTGCTGATTGATACAAACCGACAAAAATCCCATAAAGGTTAAAGTGGCATTTAGAAAGATCAGCACATGTGATTCATGTCCAGTCCCATTCCTCACCAAGATATATTACATATCACAGAGTATCACCTCTCCCTCAGTTGCACCGAGCAAGAAATGACCCATTTCTCATCTTGAAGACATTCTTTCATAGTAGACTCTATCAGACTTTCCTACAAGAGGCTCGGCTATTGTTATTGTGGAGAAAAATAATGATTTCTAATAGATTGAGATGTTGTACAGATCATTATGATATTTAAACAACCATCAAATTGTTAATTGGCAACAAAGAGTTTGTTGAAGTTAGTCCAGTGATAGATGGTTGGCTTAAGTGACTGTCCTGTGACTGAGGATGATTGATGTGTGAGACGACATAGACTATCAGTTGTTAAGGATCATGATGGTCCCCTGTCCATCACTCTGTGTGTGTGTGTGTGTGTGTTGGCGTGTCTGTCTTGTTAGTGTGCCTGCAGGCTTGCGTGAGTGTTTTGTGCGTTTGACTAGGCTGCGTGTGCGTGTCAGAGCTCTGATTGATGCCTTGTGTCTCTCTGTAACAAATGTCTCGCCTGTTCCTGCTGTGTTTGATTGGGGACTGATGGGAACCTGTCTCCCCTACTCATTAATCACGCTTGGTATAATCCAAGGGAAAGACGTCCAGGCTGTGTTGCTGACCGGATGACCAACTCTGAATCCTGTCTCTGGCACTGTGAAATGAATTCCTAAACAGTTCTTAAAGCATTTGCCAAAGTAGAGATAACAGAAACTAAAAAACAGTCTTTGCATATAAAAGCCATGTTCACTGAAATGTAACTGCAGCATGACGTGTTCTTTCTTTTCCATATTCCCTCTCGCTGTTTTAACTCTCCTCCCTGTGGTGTTTCCTCGTCTTGTTCCAGATCTTCCATATGACCTATGACCTGGCCAGTGCGGTGATGCGAATCTTTAACCTGATTGGTATGATGCTGTTGCTGTGTCACTGGGACGGCTGCCTACAGTTCCTGGTTCCCATGCTGCAGGACTTCCCCTCTGACTGCTGGGTGTCCCTCAACAAGATGGTGGTATGTGTCTATGCAGAAATTCACCCTTAAACTGAATTTGCATCTATTATCCCTATTTTCTACAGTCTGAGTTGATTGGGAAAGAGCTAACCATGGTCACAAAATATTGATTGAAGTGTCTGACCATCATCAGAAAACTGAACAATCAATATTTTGTGACCATGACAAACTCTTTCCCAAAACCGAAAAACTAGAAACGAGAAACCAATGCTCTACTAAATTATGTCATCAGTAGAGGAAAGCCTTGATTCAGTGTGTGTTTGTTTGAACTTTTACATCTAAATGAGCTTTATTTAATTGGGAAGATAAATCAGAAAATGGGCTCATATCCCCGTCAATTCACCTTTGTTGTCACAAAATGAATTCCAGTTATTGTCGGATAACATCAGGAGATTATTTCTAGCTTTGGGAGAGAATTGTTCATGCTTAAAATCAAGACTAAATTCTGTGGGTCAGACATAATAAATATGGGTCCTGGACATACTAAATGCAGGGTCATTAAGCTTAGCGGTAATAGATATACATATACTGTAGATTGATCAATAGGTCCATTTTCAAAACTGTACACTCCACTATTCCGAGAACCATCATCATTCAGTGTCTATCACAATTGTACCATCATGAATTTAGGATGAAAAGTTAGTGTTTTAAATTAGTAAATCAATCAAATTGCTCATATATATGTCTTCTGTAATAGCATTCAGCCAGTGTGCCAGACACAAAGACCTGAGGATATAAATGAAAAAGAAACAGGCAGAAAAGAGAGATTTAAGCACACCTCCAGATCCCTCTTCCTCGCCATGGTGGGGCGATGACAGGGAAGATAAAAGGGGAAAACAGAGGGATGGGGGGGAATGTGGCTGGGCAGCTGGGCTCTTTGTTGCCACATCTCTCTCAGGGAGATAAAAGCTGGTTGTTTATAGGTCTATCTGTCAGCCCAGCCTTTTACTGGGTGAGGGGAGACTAAGCTGGCCCAGCCACAAGGCACCGGTCCAAATGAGGTTTTAAATGGATTGGGTTCTGCTCCCCGACATCGGCAGGGCCTGCCATGACAACTTGTAAATTTCCTATTTGAAAATATTTCCTGGATGCCAGATGACAGCAGTTGCTTTTTATTTTAATTGCCGTACTTAAGTAATTCCTCAAACAAGTTAACATTGTGTTGAGAATAAATGTCTTTTCTCCCATGTTGTTAAAGGGGAAGGAATTCCTCTTTGTGACTACTATAGTACTGGTGCTATTTTATTTTTATAGTTATGTGCTTATAGATTATAGTACCTATTATTTTTGTGCAAAGATAGAGTAGATTCAACACTGGGTTTTACTTGTTACACTGAGAGGTGTATGTGTATTTCAGAGGAAGGCGAAGAGTTGAATGATGCGATGAGAGGCAGGAGATGATGGATCAAAGCCTAGGCTGGGAGTCAGAGCCTTGGGGTTAGTGGACACACCTGCTCTGATGTGAGTCTCTGAACAGCTCAGCCTCTCCGTTTGTCGCTTCCTGTATGTATAATGTCAAATTTCATAAACCATCCCGACCTTCCCTGCCAAGCACTATAATCACTCCAACCGCAACTTCAAGAAATTCTGACAGGTCGGCTTTTATACACTTCTCGACACACAGGAGAGTGGCTGCAACCTTGTTCTGTGTACAGTGCGGAGTCTGAAGTCCAGGAGAAGTCCTGGTGAAGTCAAGGGCTGACAGGCAGTGAGGTAGTCTGGCAGGCCACTGACTCCTCCATTCCTGTCCCCCTCTGTATAATCAAGGACAGTCAGTCTCCAGAGAGCCGTCACTCCCAAACTAAAGGGCTATTCTGGCGTGGTACAGGCTGCCTACAGCCACCTGAGACCACCCCCCCCCCTATTGAGTGGCTGACAACTCGTAACATTAGCTACTGTGTTGCAGCCAGACCATCCATCAAGCCTAGCACCCTACAGAGGCCGCTGTATGCGCTGGTGGTCCGCAGGCCCACAGGCGGGACCCATGGAGGGCGTTGAAAACACTCTGTAACTCTGGGTGACATCCGCAAGCCAGTAATTGGATTCAATAGAAGTTACAGTGCCTCAGGGGGTATATGTTGTTTTTACAGCACCCCACAACTTCTATCCATTCATTTAATTTCATGTGTTTTTAGCATTAGGTGGCCCTGTGCTGTTCCCCCATCTGCCACACAGTTAATGTCCGTGGTACGGTGCGGATTGGTGGCTGTGCGTGAGTGGAGCACAGAGGCGAATGGGTAATAATAGCGACAGCACTGCTAACTGACACACACAGGGTGTACGGTTTCAACTCTGTAATTACAACTGTTTGTGTACGCAAGCCCCTGCTGCATCCACATCACAGAGATGCCCTATCTCCTGTCTCCCCCACTGCCATCAGCAAGAGGGGGTTTTGCACTACACAGGCTTGTTCACTTGGAGAACATAATCCAGTAATCACTATGTATGGTCTTAAATCACTTTATTTACTCACTGAACCTAGTTTGGACAAACAGCATTAGAGGTCCACTGCTGGACAGAGCAAATTTGATTTGAACTACTCACTAGGCCCATAACAGTGTATAAAGATGAAAAGTGAAAGCTGCTGTCAGACCTCTGTAAATGGACTAGACATTAGGTGGTATTTGTTTCAGAAGAGAGGAGAGAAAAGGATGGGATCATCTCAGTTCCAGAGGAATTTAGGAATTTTGTTCAGAATGCTCCCGCCATGTTGTATCAACATGCTGAAAACAAGTGTTGCCTGTGCTTCCAACTGGGTAAGTTGAAGAATGTGGAAACATACAAGAGCGTAATCAAAGTGTTTTGTGAGTAATCACAGATTACGCATCTATCAGGGTCTAAATTCCTATGATTAACTGTACAAGCCCATCCAAACCATTCAAACCAGTCCAGACAGCCATCAGATGGCATTCATGTTGATGGATAGAATATGCCACTTCTCTTTCAGGGCTTAAAGTGAAAGGGCCTGGGCAAGAGGATGCCTTGCCCGCCACTCCCAGATTAAACACATATATTTCACTGCCCATCCTACAGAACATAAAGAGACCAGGAGCACTGAGGCAGAGAGAGGGGGAGATGGAGACAAAGAGAGAGATGGGAGAGGAAGAAAAAGAGAGGGAGAGGGAGCGAGAGAGAGAGAGCAGACTGCACTGTAAATTCAGATAAGCCTTTGTAAACTGAACCGGTAGGTGTGTGACAGGGCCGAGCCAGAAGATTTGTTACATGTGTGACTATTATCTGTTGATATTTGTCCAGCTTACCGGCCGTCAGACACACCTATCCACGGTCATTCAGTGTGTCATCACTCCATTTTCCATTATCTCCCTCTCCCTTCCTCTGTCCTCTCCTCCATCCCTGCAGCTATCAATCCTATGTCCTTGACCCCTTGGTGCAGAGAGGTGTAAACTGATGAGACTGGTAGCAGGGCAAAGGTTCAGCTTTTATTAAGGTCTTCGGGTGCACTTAACTTCTCTTTATTGTTCTTGAAATTAACACTAACCACAAGCCAAATGCTGATACATTTTGACTTTGGCTGGTAAATTCTGGTGGCCACTTTGGCAGGTACATAACTTGTATGTGATCATTCTGTTTGGATGCTTCAGAGTTAAATTGGCCAGTGAAATTCACATATAATGAGAGGCATTTCAGGACACCGGGTGGTAAATTTAAGCCCCCAAAAGTTCAAGCTCCTCTGTGTTATCAGCTAACTTCAAATCCACTATGTGCAGCTATTGGAGATGGTGATTACCAACAAAGAAATGGATAGTTCCCAAACCAAAATCTCTTGGGGGGGCTGCTGAGACTTATGAGGACATGCAGTCTCTCTCTCTGTCTTGCTCTCTCTCTGTCTGTCTGTCTCTTTCTCTCTCTCATACACACACACACACACACACACACACACACTCATTCTCACACTCTAGCTCCATCTCTCTCTCTCACAGTCTCTCTCTCCCTCTCTCTCTCTCTCTCTCTCTCTCTCTCTCTCCCTCTCCCCCCTCTCTCGCTCTCTCTCTCTCTCTCTCTCTCTCTCTCTCTCTCGCCTGTGCTATTTCAGAATCAAAGTGCTCATCGTTCATCTATTATTCAATCTGTTTCACTCCACTGTTTCTCTTTCTGTTTTCACATACACCATTTAGCCAGAGCCCACTTGGTGGAGCTATATTTATTTTTGGAGTCTTCATTTTCCCCTACTCCTGACAGAGAGAGAGTCCTTCTATCGCTACGACCCTTTAATGTTGTATCGCCGATGATAACAAACCATTATGGCATCGTATGTAGTAACAGTGTGATACTCTATTGCACCTGTAGCTCTATATGCTGAAGACTTATTGTGCAACTCAATAATTTATACTTATACATAACCATCCTAGTTAGCATAATATTAATGTTAGTATGCATACATTATGGAGAGGCTAATTCAGTTATTTGGAATAAGCCATGCAAAGAATAGCCTGTTTTATTAGTCTATCTTATAATAGCAAATAAACTGCTACTGCTAAATAAATTGCTAATGTATTTCTGTGGGTTGTAACTTGAGACAGGATAGTGTGGATTGTCTCTGCTATCTGTGTGCAGACTGTAACCTCTGTGTGGCCTGCCACAAATGATAATTGAGAGAGGAGGGATGGGGTGGGGGGGGCGAGGGTATGATGGAAAATGTTGGCTTTATATTCTCTCCAAAACAGACTCTAAGAGGTTTTCGGGCGCTCTTTTAACATCATAGTTTCCCTGGACTGTGGCTGTGCTGTTATTATAGACTAGACTCTGTGTTCTTATGGTAGATTAGTTTAAAGACCAATAGAAAGTATGCTTCATTCCCTACTTTTGGCTCTATCTTGAATTAACTTCCGTCAGTACTCTGTTCAGGCGGGGGTCACCGCAGTCACAAATCAGTACTGAGGAAAGAAAAGAAGGAACAAAGGAAGGATGGGAGACAAACGTATCGGATTAATTGAGCTTGTTCTGATCCCTCGCCCCCCTCATTTGTGGAGGAGAAAGTTCTGGCAAGTAGCCAGAGAGTGTAAGAACACTGTGTCGCTATTTTCAATTAAGAAAATATACGGAGCACCGATTCTAAAGTAAAGTGTGAGAGATGTTCTCAAAGTGATCTAAGAATATGACTAATGTCTCTTGACGTTTTCTAAGTTGCAAGCTGAGTAATGCCGCTTCATGAAACTTAACACAAGCAGCCTGGTGACTGGAGCCGGGCTGTCACTGCTTATAGCAGATTCCTATTCATATAGCAGTGCCTCTGAAAGGGCATATTTAATGGCCTCTCATTATCATTTCTCTCTGAGGAAATCATTTCCAAACCGTCTCTACCTTACTGATTAGGCCTCACAGGATTCCCCTGATGTCGTTTCCTGTTCCTCTCTCTTACTTTCTAATGCAACTCTGTCCCTGGAGTTCTCATTTATACAAGTGCTGTTCCCTGACCCTGCTGTCCCCAAAGCTTTTCTGCTGGCTCCCTACTCTCTCCCACTGACTTTCCCTCAAAACATGTCTTTTATGTAACATCTGATGACTTTAACTGTTTGTTTACCTCCACACCCCCTTCCTCCCTTTTTTTCTCTTTCCACAGAACGATACCTGGTCAGAGCTGTACTCCTTTGCGGTGTTCAAGGCGATGAGCCACATGCTGTGCATCGGTTATGGCCGGCAGGCTCCGGAGAGCCTCTCAGATATCTGGCTCACCATGCTGAGTATGATTGTAGGAGCTACTTGCTATGCTGTTTTCATTGGCCATGCCACTGCTCTCATCCAGTCCCTGGACTCCTCCAGACGGCAGTATCAGGAAAAGGTGAGGAGCCTCACTAAAACAAACGCCTCCATGCCACTTTCTCAACACTTTCCTCTCTTCGCTTCTTTCTCTAACTCTTCCAGCAGTCAAGGTGCTTGACTCTTTCTGACAACACAACAGAACAGTTGTCCAAGCCATTAATACACACATTTTTATCACTTTATCTTTCTCTCTCTCTGTTCCTCATCTGACGCATCTAGTTTCTCAAATTTGAATATCATTGACAACATTGAGATATTTGCTGCTGACCAAATGGTGACTATCATACATCATCATATATGCATTTAAGCACAATGGAGGACTTGAATACCGTGAATATGAATTTATAAAATGTCTCAAAATGTGCGACATATAGAACTGGATGTATTGTTGCATCAAGTCACACCAGAACAGCATCCTTTGCAATATGACCTTTATCTCAAAACATTACTGGGTGTTGTTCAAGTGCTAATATTTTAGCATGACAGCTTGATTGTCATTAGATGGTATTTTCCTGTGAATATCAGGTAAACATGTGCTGGAGCAGGTTTGGGGAGCGGAGCGTTGTTGAGCAGCGCTGCAGCAGTGGCTGTAGCTCTAACAGCACAGCCTCTCTGTTTCTAAGCAGAGTCTCGCTGGCTGGGGAGCAGGGGGAGTGTTGCTGGCTCTCAGCAGCCAATCAGAGGCTGCGGGTGTGTTCGGCCAGGTAGAGCCACGTCGCCGGGGGCTGGGTGTATGTGGGGGGGGGGCAGATGTGGAGAGAGAGAGAGAAAGAGACATAGAGTGTGTGTGTGTGTGTGTGTGTGTGTGTGATATGATGTCCCCTTGGGCAGCGGTAGAATTGATGAGGCAGCAGACCTGTGTGTCCTGCCAATGTCGTCCTGAAGGTGACGTAAGCAACCATGGCTGCCTCTCTCCCTCTTTCTCTCTCTGTCAATGGCTCTTTCCCTCTCCCCACTCTCTCTCTTTCCACTGGCCTCACTCACTCTGTCTCATCCCGTATGCCTCTCTAACTGCCCCTCTTGCATCATCTCATTCCCCCCTTTTCTCGTCTCTCTCCGTCTCTTAAATATCACCTCCTGATTTGTCTCTCTGCTTTATCTCTTATCTCACTCTTGCCTTTATCTCTCCCCTCCACTTCCCTCCCCTCCCATTCTCTCCCTCTCTCTCTCTCTCTCTCTCTCTCTCTGTCTATCCCTCTCTCTGGTGGTTGTGTCCTTGAGAGGTGCAGTGCTAACTGGCTGCTACAGGGAGTAAAGTGAGGGGGAGGGGAAACCTGTGGGAGACAGAGGGGGCTTGCTGTCTACACAAGTCTTGGTGCACTGCAAGATATTTGGACAATGATTCTGGATATTTTGCAGCGTTTACATTTGACTGCGCTGGCCTTTTGTCTGGCTTGCGTTTTGTCAAACCTGCCTTAGGTTTTTCATCTGAGGGGCTGAATGAATAGTTGCATGTTCAGGTGTAAAATGTGTCCGATAAATGGTTTATAGATGTCTATTGACTTGTATTTCCCCTCTGTTAGAGCTCCAGCAGGCTGATGGTTCATTGGTGCTGTTGCCCTGGACTCACTGGTGATAAAAGCCTTGGGAGAAACCCATTGTGTCTTATCCATGAGGATAAGCCCCCCCCCTCCCCTGCTCACCTGTTATTGATTGTAGAGGCTGGTTTTACTGAGCTGTTAGGCCACAGATGTATTACGATAAAAGTCCTGTTGAATTCACACCACATGGAAAGGTGGAAACAAACTGAATACTAAGACAAAATGAATGTCTTATAATACCCATTTAACTAGTAGGCCTATATTTAAGTTAGGGACAAATTGAAAAGTAAGTCAGACATCAATATGATCAGTCTCTACGTCAGAAG
Organism: Centroberyx affinis; assembly: GCF_046629955.1. Classification (NCBI taxonomy): domain Eukaryota; kingdom Metazoa; phylum Chordata; class Actinopteri; order Beryciformes; family Berycidae; genus Centroberyx; species Centroberyx affinis. The sequence continues at coordinate 551,335 of NW_027278814.1, read as the reverse complement.
TCCATTCACAATGAGTAAAACTGAAGAGAGGTTTATCGAATATATGCCTCTGTGTATTTACTAGTCCCTTGTCTAATGCGTCTTCACCCTGTTCCAGAATTTATATATTTTTGCTGAGGATAGGCAAGTGCATTTCTCCAGAACCCTTTTCTGATCGCGTGTCAGATTTTTTTTTTTTTTTCCGCTGCTATGAATTTTTTCTGCCGCTCTGTGTGGATTAGTATTTGAGCTGAAGACGTGTTTATTAAAAAACATCCGGAGCAGAAAGTGCCAGCCACGCCACTGATGCTGATGCTGCTGAGTGAATTCGCCACGCCTCCAGATAGGACTGTGTGTGACATTTTTATCATTTGGAGAGCAGCAAAACAAGTCTGCCGGCATATTCTGTTGCAGCCCGAGTTGTGGGTCAAGCTGGCAGAAGTGCACCACTGTGTGGAGGTTTCCATGTCAGCTCAACTGTAATATCTGCATCAGAATCACTTCCATTTTCCATGCAGAATAAATGTACAGAAATGTGTCTTGGTGGCCTTGGTGCAGAGACCTATAAGTCTACAGTACATACTGACACATGGTACAAGGGCAGAAAGACCTACTGTATATACAGTGCAAAGGAGCAGTCCAAGACATACAATAGACAGTAGACTAGACATACACTACCAGTCAAAAGTTTGGACACATGCATTTTTCTGTATGTTTACTATTTTTCACATTTTATAATAATAGAGACATCAAAACTATGAAACTATGAAACCACAAATGAAATTATGCAGTGACCAAAAAAATCAAAACTATGTTATATTTTAGATTCTTTAAAGCAGCCGCCCTTTGCCTTGATGGAGAGGCAAAGGCTTTGGAAAGAAATTCTTACATAGGAATCAACTTCACTATTTATATTTGTCTAAAAAACATATTTCAAGCATAAGCCTTTAGATCAAAATGGCTTTAAGATGATGAAAATCATAGTACATTCAATCAGGTGTGTCCAAACGTTTGATAGTTTATAAGTCTAAAAATATACAACCACCACACCTCTTAATGGCTTCAGCAGGTGTGTTTCTGTCCAATCAGGCCTACACCCTTGCACTTGTAAGAGCCGAGATAGTAAATCCAGTCAGCGGGACTGAATGAGACAGATCAGACAGCAGTCCAATCAGACCGCAGTCCAAGCTGCCTGACATGACGTGCCACAGGATACAAGATTGTTTTCCACCTTCTCCTCCTCCTCCTCCTCCTCCTCCTCTCCCTCTTCTTGCTGCTGCCGTCATCCACAACAGCAATCTGTCTTCTCTCAGCCAGACGCCTTGTCACTGATCACTCCCATTATCCAGACTGAGGCTGACTTCGCAGCGATAGTCGCCCAAGAGATTCCTCCACCAGGGTTTAGACAAAACACACTCTCTTAAGTTGCGCCAAAAGATATTCACTGGCTCTGGCAGAAATGTGAGCGATACACAAACCCATATGAGTCAGTGTCCTTTGGCCTTCTCTCTTTTTGACTGAGTTTTAAGATCTCCGGTGTTTCTGCAGAAGCTCTGTTTCATTTTCTGAGACTTTGCACTGTATGAGGCCCCACACTGTGTTGTTCCTCCCTCTGTACACATCTCTGAATTTAAGACAGACAAGACAAGCTACGGCTCTGATTTTCTTCTCTTTGGTGAATGTGCTTCATAATGTAATGAGCCGATTTAGCCGGGAAAGAAGTGAATGAATTATACATCCACATGGTCATTTGGGATGAACCCGAATTAGAATTTCTCATGGAGAGGCGAGAGGTTGTAGGACGAAGGAGAGGAAGAACAGGAAGGAAAGGAAAGGAGTAGCGCAGGAGGAGAGGAAAGGAAAGGAAAAGGAAGGGAAAGGAAAGGAAAGGCAAGGAAAGGCAAGGAAAGGCAAGGAAAGGAAAGGAAAGGAAAGGAAAGGGGCGATGGTTATGTGGGAACAGTATAAAAGAGGAAAAATGCAATCAAAGTGAAAGACAAAACACTTTTGATAAATTTAGCTTTGAATGAAGAATCACACACAATGAGTCCACAAAACAGCAGTTTAGATGACAAAATGTCAGAGGAGCATTTTGCTGCCGCATACACAGTCATCAAAGTGACACTGAGAATGGATGTCATTTTCACTCTCATTTGGGTGTTTGTCAGTCCCCTCTGGGCGCCGTGACGCACTGGCCGAGCGCTCGCTCCCTCTCCCTCAATGACACTGGAGAGTTGTCAGGTAGGCCCGGCGCCGATCAATACAGCACGCTGCGACACGCCTCTCAAAGGCAGGTCGTTAAATGCCGCCACCTCAAGCCAATCAGATAGTCTTTTGCTGCCTCATTCTTTCCAACTTACAAGAGCCGCAATCCACCTGAATGAGTTTGACGTCTGACCTGAGTCACTCCTCAGCTCAGGCGCTACATCTCTGTGGGGGATGTAAGGTTTCCCCTCGGTTCGTGACTATACCCACACCTACAATTTCCTCAGAATCAGCACTTTCTTATTCAGTGAAAGGCACACCGGCTCTCAGCGCAGCGGCGGCGATGGCTCTGACACATCGGGTGAGGAGTTGTGACACGGGGTCGGCTCTTCAGGCCGTGCTCCATCTGCAGGTGTCAGAGAGCAGAGCTGCTCATGCAGGTGAGGCGTTGTGTTGCGTAACTCCATCAGAGCAGCGGAGCTCCTTTCACCCAGGAGACATTGCTTTACATGGCCATTGAATAATTCAGGTTTTTTTTTAAATGTTTTGTTTATTTATGGTCATGTTTATGTCATATGGCCTCTCAGTGGACAAGCTTGGTTGTGGGTTTGTCAACTAGTGGGTGAAATTGGTAGTGTAGATCAGTGATTCTCCACCTTTTTGGCTTGTGACCCCTTAAGACAAAGTGATGCCTACTCTAGACTTCATCACAGGCTGCATGTGCAGAGCCATGAACAGTTCAACCAACAGTTCAAAAAATCATTTTCCCAAGTTTTTGAATTTGATGAGGAAGCCTAGAGGTATAAAACTATTCAGCATTTCACAGGAAAAAAGCAAAAATTACGGACACATTTGAAAAATAAACGATGATAAATGATCAGAAACCCCCTGGGGGATACCGACCCCCAGGTTGAGAACCACTGGTGTAGATGAAGGTATATGCCAGGTATCACTCAGAAATACCCAGCACTTTTTCTGGGCATAGTGATGACACTCACAGTAATGTGGGGTCATAGTATACCCAACTCTCTTCTGCTGTACATGACCACTACACCAACAGTATAGGTATAGGCTTAACACTCAGTGGGAAAGTATTAAGCCCACAGTCAATACTGTACTTTAAATCATGTTCTTGCTAATGCTTATGTGAAATTGTGTGGTTGTGTGTATTGTTATGTTCAATTGGAAATGCACAAGTGATTGCCAAGTGTGTCTCTTTCTGGGAAAGACAGAGGGCCAGTCTGTCTGTCTCCGAGTGTAAGCAATTTAGAATTTAGTGATTTAGCTGATGCTTTTATCCAGAGTGACTTGCAGTGACTGAGCAGGTTCAATTCAGTATCCTGCTCAGTTACTCTTTGGCAGGACACATGGCTGTTGACTATTAGATGTAGAAGGAAATGAACCTGTTATGGGACGGTCTCACTACCTCCAGGCTACCACGCTGAAGCCATTGTAAGCCAATTGCCGGTGGATGCCAGTTAATATCAGTTTTCTGGTGTTCATTCTTTATCAGAGAGTGTATGGTGGAGAGTTGAAGGACCAACGGGACAGACACAGTATGAAATACGACTGCCTCAGATCCCCGAAAGTTGTGAGTACACGGTCTGCGCTTTAGCCCGCTGAGCTGTCACAGTGCCTCTCAAAGTTATGTTTTGGACAGCTTCATAGGTGCCGGGCTGAGCTGCAGTCTTATGAAGCTTTCATTTTGACGTGGGTTGAATTGCACAATCTGACAGCAAAGTACAAGGAGAAATCTCTCTATCACTCAACAGTTTACTGTCTGCTGCTTTTACTACCACATCTATCTCTCCCTGTCTGCGGCCCGGCCATGCAGGACAGAGCCGGGCTGGACAGCAGTCTGCTGAACGGGACTTAGCGGAGTACATTTTGATGTTTTTGGTTCCTCAGTGGTCACTTTGGATGGATTGTGATTAGCATATCTCAACAACAGAGACTAGTTGTTTGTGTGGTTGCTGTGTAGGAGCCTTCACATCCCATTGATCTGGCATTGATTAACTTCCAGGTCTCATTGATCAAAGGGATGAGTGTGTTCATCTCGGTTGACAGCTGAAGGGCGTGTGCTTACACTGTTTGGTGGTGTTGTTTGTAGAGTATAGACACATTGAGAATGATATCTGGTTGTTTGTCATTGATTAGCTGTATCCATCTGTTCATTGTTTTTCCAATTTTAGATATAAGTGTATTTCAAAAACCAAATCAACTGTAAACAAAATGGCATGAAGGTTACATGTAAAATGCCTACTGTATTTTGCTGATTGCTTGTTTGAATATCTCTGTTTAGATGATGCTAGTTGATGTCTATCAAAAACACATGTATCCATATTTAGATATATGTATATAGCAATGTATTATTCAAATTAAATTATTAGATATATAAAGAAAGAGATGTGTATACATATCAATACACATGATCTGATCCCTTGTGCTATTAAACTGGTGTAAGCACCTACTTAGTGTTTTAAAGGAAAAGGTGGGTGGGTGAGAGCGGTTATGCCACTAGGATAATCTTTTATTCATTGCTTTATAATGTGGTGGTGAAGATGCTGACTGTTGGTTAATGACAGTTTCACTCTGTGTTTCAATCATTACATGCCCCGCATTAATGGATCATTATCCTTCTCCAACCCACTCCCCACTCCTTCCCAGTACAAACAAGTGGAGCAGTATATGTCCTTCCATAAGCTGCCTGCCGACTTCCGACAGAAAATCCATGACTATTATGAGCACAGATACCAGGGCAAGATGTTTGATGAGGAGAGCATCCTGGAAGAACTCAACGAGCCTCTCAGAGAGGTAGGGCACACTCACACACACACACACACACACACACACACACACACACACACACACACACACACACACACACACACAGTACTTCAACAATTAATTAATTAAGAATTCCACATATGTTTTTAAATATGGAATCATGTAATTTAGGATACTGGTAGGTATCCTAAAGGTAGGATGGTAGGAAAGTAGGATACTGTTCTGATACTTCTGTACATTAACACTGAAATCTTAATTTCAGCGATGTGCAAAATATAGAATGCATAAATACATATTTTTTAACCTTTGTCTTTAGTATATTTTGATACATTTTTAGGGTATATTTGCAATTTATAACAAGATGAACTTTGATGTTTTTGTCTCTCAACACACTTTTTGCATGCAAGTGCAGGCGGACACATTGATAATCACCTATATAGATGCTTTTTTGCTTATTTGCATATTAATCGCAAATTTCTCTGTTCTTGTATGCCCCACATACACAAAAAACTTTATATATGTTTCCATTGTTAGGAAATTGTCAACTTCAACTGCCGTAAGCTGGTGGCGTCCATGCCACTGTTTGCCAACGCTGAGCCAAATTTTGTGACGGCCATGCTGACCAAGCTGCGCTTTGAGGTATTCCAGCCTCACGATTACATAATCAGGGAGGGAACCATTGGGAAGAAAATGTACTTCATCCAGCATGGAGTCTGCAACGTCATCACCAAGGGCACCCTGGGAATGAAACTGTCTGATGGCTCATATTTTGGAGGTAGGCTACAGTTTGCGGATTCTACATGGTTTTCTGCTGTTTGTTTAAAAGCACTGAGGTGCCGTTTTTACCAAGGAACACATGTGTTCTTTAACTGGAAAATTAAGGAGCACAGGAAACAAATTTAGCATTACTGTCTGTGAAAATGACTAAAAATCCTAATCCCTACCTTGAATCTCAAATTGCACATGCTCCTTTTCCAACTTTCTATGCACTTAATTTATTTTTGGGGACCATTTGCTACTAAAACGGTGGCAATGCAGAACCCTGTGTTTGTGTTTTATTATGGAAAGTCATGTTTTGGTATTTTAATTTTTGATGAGTTTTTTTAAAGCTGGAACTCTTTCCCTATTTCAGAAATCTGTTTGTTGACGCGGGGTCGGCGCACAGCCAGCGTGCGAGCAGAGACTTACTGTCGACTCTACTCCCTGTCTGTTGACAACTTCAATGAGGTGCTAGAGGAATATCCCATGATGAGGCGAGCCTTTGAGACGGTTGCCATTGACCGTCTAGACCGCATAGGTACTGCTCTTTTCCAAAAACACAGGATATTATTCACTGCATAGTTAATTTAGGAGGCATACAATAGTTTGCTAATGCATCTCTTCCTCCAATGATGGTAATTTTATCATATGAAAGCGCTCTGAAAGTAACGCATGTACTGAAAACAACTCCGTAAAAGTTTCCAGAACATTGAAATAGGCAGTAAAATGAGCTGCGCTGTTCCCTCAGAACGACACAGGACACTGTAACAATAGATGAGGGGACAGAGTGAAACATCCGTTTTCCTCAGGCCTTTTTCCTGGCTAGAGGATGTACCTGGTTTGAAGGACATCACATACTATATCTATATCTATCTGTTCTCCTTCCTCTCAATCCTACCATTTCCATATATTTGTGTTTTGCTCTCTTTTTTTGTCCTCCCTGTCCTGTCTTATTTCCTGTCCTGTTCTTATTTCCGTATCTCTCTTCTCTTTCTTTAATAATCAATTTTCTCCACTTAATACAGGTAAAAAGAACTCGATCCTGATGCACAAGGTTCAGCATGACCTCAACTCTGGTGTCTTCAACAACCGGGAGAATGAGATGATCCAGGAGATTGTCAAGTATGACCGTGAAATGGTGAAGCTGGTGGACCTGCAGCGGCCTCGTGCCATGTCCATGACCCCCTCCATCGGCGGTATCTTTGCCCCTCCAGGCCAGCCGCAGAGTGGCTCAGCCATCGCCACCCTTCAGCAGGCTGTGGCCATGAGCTTCTGCCCCCAGATGGCGAGCCCCTTGGTGGGTCCGGGGACTCTGCAGTCTCCTCGTATGGTGCGAAGGTTCCAGGTGATGCAGAACCTGTCCAGTCCGGTCTCCATGTCTCCTCTTCAGTCTCAGCCCCCTCTGGGACTCGGAGGGGCCTTTGGCTCTGCGATCTCCAGTCCGCCTGTCCAAAGCCCGCTCGCAGCTTCGGGACGGACCTTCCAGTACATGGGGGCCGCAGGACCCTCTGGGTCCCAGCTGTCTCTAGTACAGCACCATGCACCCAGCCCCACACAGACCCAGCAGAGGCCTGCCTCACACAAGAGCACCCACTCCCTCCATACAGGCAGCTTGAGCCAGAATGCCCGCGCCCTGTCTGCCTCGCAGCCTTCACTCCCCCAGGAGGGAACACCACAAGCTGCCTCCGCAGCGCCCAGCCCTCCACCGTCCACCCGCACCTCCAACACCTCCATCGGCCCCCCTCAACCCCCCCATCCCAGCCTGCCAGGGCCCTCGGGGGTGGGGAGATCAGCGGGAGCTCCACAGAGGGTGGCCTTTGCCTCCACACCTCCTCCTGGCGGGCCTGCTGGAACGGGGGCAGCGGCGGCGGCTGCTGGATCAGGACCTCCAGACTCTGGAGTTCCCAAGAAAGATTCAATTGTCAGCCTTCCAGAGCTAGACTCTGCCAGATCCCGGCTGTCTTCCAACTTGTGACCCTGGTAGAGTTCAGGAGAGAGGCCTTTTTTGTAGGAGAATCTAAATGTTTGTTTTAGGTCAGTCCGGCTGATCTGTCAGCCTGCTTACTGACCAATCAGCTACCGCCCACGCCACCAGTCATTCTCTCTGGATGCACTGTGTGCTGGTGTGAACAGAAGGAAAAGAGCAGCTCAAGTCTTGTGACACTACGGCTAGGAGGAGTCTATACAATTAAACTAGTATAACTAAGGTTGAACTGGTCTAGTCTACTGTGCCAGCACCTTTAGTCTTAGTATCACCCCTTACACTCTGCTTCCAAACACCTATATTGCTGTCTTTACTGTAAAGATATGGAGAAAAGTATAATTAATGTAACTGTTGCATACTGTGTAGAATCCATGCAATGCAATCTAGCAGGAGCTGGACTTAAAAATGAAAATCAGGGACTTGAGGTCAAATGACAATGACATTTTAAGCGTTCAACAAGTGTTTTGGGTGTAATTTTTCCGTATAAGCTGTCGTAGCAAAAGAACACATTGCTCTTCATATTGTTTCAAATAGTAGTGAAATTAGTGTTTTAGACCGCTGGTCGATCTTACATCGATGTGTAAATAGTTAATGAAAAAAGTACGGAAGGATATTATCTTCATTGTATCTATCCAAACCAAAGTTGAGCTTGAACACAAAGTCTGGTTGTGTCTGTATCAACTAAAAAAGAAACATAGAAGAAAATGCCATTTATTTAACTGCCTTGATTCAACGTTAGAAGCCATATATTTGGTTTGTGTGTATGTATATATGTGGGTGTAAGTTTGTGTGCGTGAGTTTGTTGGTATGTTTTGGTTACGTTATATTTTCAAAGAGAATGGACTCGCACACTCTCTACACTGCTTTGTCAAGCATGATTGGTTTGATGTGCTGGCAATGGCACCGGCCCGCTTCATGAAACATCTGGGAAGTGGTCTGTTGTTATGTCAGCATACTGATTGTAACCCTGAAAGCAAAGGTGGTTAAATAGTCTGAGCTTTATCAAAAGGAACCATTTGTGAACAACCCATACTGTATACTTGCTTGTTTTTGTCCAGGTTTATTGATTAACACATGCAATATAATTCTGCAATACTCTACCCCGCCTATATATAAATATATATGAATATAAATATCTATACATATGCTGTACAGGAAAGTGAATTTCTTTCTTTTTCTGTTCTTTTTTTTTTTTTTTTTAAATGTGAAACCTTGAAGAATCCAGCAGCTATTGTGGCTTCACTTATTGTAATCCAGTGACCATGTTGTTACCTTAACCAAAAATGTCAGAGGGAGTGAGAGGGTGTATCATTTTCGTAATCAGATGAGACAAACTGCTTAAAACTGGTTTAGAGTCACATGAGGAATCCACACTTTGAGTACAGCGAGTCAACGCCTCAAAATGTCACTTTAAAGCCCATTTGAAAATATAAAATTGTAAGCTAGCCTGAGGAGGGAGGGTTGGGGTGGGATTGGGAAATATGGGGCAAGAATACTTCACCTGTGAAAAATCCTTGCTCTATATAAATTACTGGAGTGTCGATATGCCCCATATTACCCAAAACTCTTATGAATGTCTCAACGTTTAGAATCTATTTCCACAACAATCCTACTAGTCAAATTTTGGGGTTGGGTTGAGGCATTGATTATATATCCTAAATATTCTAATCCTGGTGTACTTAAAAGCCTTCTCTTGCTGAATGTATGCCATATGAGAAGGAAGACAGCTAATCAGACATAAACTGCCATGTAAATAAAGGGACAGAGATTAAATGGGGGGTTATAATGCAAAGGGGGAGGGGGGCATTTCTGTATGTGTTGCTGAGTGTCTGTGTGATCTTTCTTAGGTTTGATGATGCTTCTCTGGGTGGAAAGTGTACTGTATTTAACCTGTATGCTACCCCGCCCCCCTGTTCTGACATGAGGATACACTTTTTTGTTAATTTATTGAAATGGGAGAGAGAGAGAGAGTGAGTCGTAACTGCTATGAACTCCTCGGTCCAAAGCAAGCACTGAGGACATCCAGTTAAGCACCTTGTGTCGCACTACGACCTTGTAATCAAAATGAAAATCAATGCGCTATTCTCTTAAAACGGTTGTAGTACTTGTCCTGTATCCATTATCTGGTTAAACTGTAAGGACGAAGGTGAATCCAATTGGGATAGAAAATAGGCAGCTGACTCAATGTGTAAAACAAACACCTCGTCCAACTTTTCCAGCTCTGAACTTTATTGATCCAGAGCCAAACTGTAAAATCAATGTGATGGACATTTCACTCAGGTTTGCTACCTTTCCAGAGAGATGTATTGATTGCCGCAGCGTGGCTTTCCATCGATTTATGTAGACTCGTCTATCCTCCCATAATCAACTTGTTGATTTAACCATGCTGATTCCCCTTGAATTTTGATTGGCTTAGAAAGACCAAGGAGGATCTAGTCACAACCCTTAGATTGCTAATAGCATAGCTCCCTTGATGCTGCCATTTTGTTTTGATCACTTTTCCTGAAGGCTGTTTAAATCTTGAAACAAAGTATAGGTGATTGTGTTTATCCAAGGGCTTCATTGTAAAGCTTGTAACCCTGGCTCATTGTTACTGTAGAGCAACCATATTTTCACTTTCTGTTTTATCATTAACATGCACTAAACCTTGTTCTTTGTCATACATGGGTCACAAGTCTGCGATCCAATTCATCAGCAACACAGGAATTTTCTATTGCTTTTTTCCTATGGGAAAGGTACATGCCAAAATGCCAATACGATTATGAATGAATTGAGTCCATTTGAGTGAATAGCTGTTGTGTGCTTCAATACTGTTCCAGTGCAATCAATTGGTCCTTGGTCTTCCCTATTCCTTTGTGCTAATACCAGAGTTTGCCCTATTAAGCTGCTATCAGGACTGTGCTGATATTATTTGAATGAGTCCACAGTCAGTGAGAGCAAGATGGAAGGAGAGTTAAAGAGCTAATGTTTCAGGCAATATCAGGCACTGTCTCCGTTTCATTGCAAGAGTTTCATCCATCCAGTAAGATACTGTAGTGTGTAATTCACTCCCACTCAAAGGATGGCATCCCAGACACTTTGATCAGTACCACTCTGTTTGAACCCTCAGCCATGAGGCTGATATAGCTCTGGCCAACCACACACTTTGTCAGTTATCTGTTTTGTGTCTGTGTCACAAGTGTGTTCAGTCAGTTGGCTTCAAGCCATTGTCAACATGTTGTGCATGATGCAGTGTTGTATCTGCCTGATGACGGGGGGTTCAAAGTGCGATTGTTTAATGGTTCTTCTTCTGGACCTTGCTATGAAGTGGGATTGAAATCCCTCATCCATGTTTGACACTGACTGACAATTATTGAGAGTATCTAAGTTTCAAACCTCTCATTCTTGCTGTACCAGATATTAAGGGTACTGAATGCCTTGGTGTTGATATCTTAGCAAATCAGGGTATTATTTTTGTTCTGAAAAGTGTCTCTTATTTATCAGTATATTTTGTTTGGTTATTGTTTTTACAATGTGCCCCATGCACACGGACTGTATATACCTTGTGCCTAGTATATCTAGTTTCCACATAGTCTATTTTTGTGGTATGTATGTGCCTGTAAAAATGCAAATATGTGTTTTTATTTTCAACTTGCAATATATGTACAAACGTTAGCTAAAGACTAGTATTGCTGAATTAAAATGACAATGTCAGTATATATAATTTTCCCTGATTTGGGAAACACAAAATTGCACATTTTTGTTGGTTTGAGCCTTCCAACACCATGCGCGCTGTACTCTGTACTCATCTTCTGTACATACGGTATACACAGAGCTGTGGGGCACATTGTTGTGTTTTTACCACAACCTGCTGTACGAGGAACATTTTCTACAGTGAGAGGGTGAGCTCCGGCAGGCTTCTGGTGGATATCGGCAGTCTAGACATTAGCTTAGATGACCTGCTTGCTGCACAGAGCCAAACAGAAATAAATAAATAAAGCTGTGGAGATGCCTGCACAACATTAATACCGAAACAAAACGATGCTGTGCACGTGTTGGAAAATCTTTCTCAAACTATATCTTGCACACTTCTTTCAACTCTCTAATGCTGGTTGCACACTGATATCTGATATTTGACATTTAAAAAATGATCTTTCCAAGGCTGTGAATTTGGCCCAAGAGCCGTAGCAGTCTTGAGCTCGACTCCTGGTTGCTGAGTTACCGTGAAAGGATACAGCAGAGTGCATGCTTGTATTTTTCTTATCTAAGCAGAGTTCTGTATACGATTCTTAGTGGGACCTTCAAATCTAGACCTTGCTGTGTACCAACTACTGTACAATGATTTTACTTAGTCTAATGGTTATACCTTTGTGTCGTAGCTACTGTAGCCTGCTTAGCTTACCTAAGCCTTCTCTTTGCTTCAGGACTCTGTGTATTGTGTGTTTGAGTTTATGTGCGTGTGCGTGTGTGTGTTCCTGTGCCTTTCCTTCTACAATGTTGGTCCCACTTGAGAATACGATGCTTTTAGGGGTGTGAAACCCACGTGAAGCAGAGAGAGAGATGCCAACACAAGCTGGAAAGTCTCACATGGTCAGGATTTAATTTGTTCTTAATAAACCACTGTAGTGCTCTTAGACACGACTCTAGCACATCCCTAGAATTAGTAGCATTCCACGGCCTGCACAAGCAATACGGTGTAGGTGTCCAGACACACTCTACCAGCACCATGTAGACAACAGCACAGATATTTGGCACAGCGTGTGTCCTCTCTCTCTGGAGGCCAATCTGCAACCAGGCTTTGCTTGGCTTCTGCTCCTTTCAAAAGGTTCAAGTATCTCAGAACTCCAGCTCGGTCTAAGTTGATGTCTACGCTCCAGGCCCAAATCAACTCCCGGCCCCCTACACCTCCGCACTTCCTATAAATCTCAAAGGATCAGAGCGATACCTGTGATGCTGTTGAAGAGAATAAGTGATATTTTCGCTGTCCAGTCCTCTCAGGCTGAGATACACAGCTAGTGGTGGGGGGTGAGGGGCTGATTTGGACCTGGGTCCGAGGCTGTCCTGTCCACCACCTCTGCTGGGCGGGAACACAGTGCCACACCCTGGTCTCTCTCAATAAGCTGGTCTGTCAGTCAGTGGCAATGTTGTTTAAGCGTTCGTAACAAGACGATTCATTGTTGTGCAATAAAAAGATGAGCGCATTGGCATACTTACCTGAGTGTTGACTTTTTATTAATTGGTGTGTCTTTATTGGTTCATTGGATGTTTTAATAATGGTGCATACACGTGCACACATACACAAACCTAGTACATCAGCCAGCACCCCCCCCCCCCCCCCCCCCCCGCCACACACACACACCTCACCTCAGTCCTGATGAGATCTCTCTCTCTCTCTCTCTCTCTCTCCCTCACTCTCGCTCTCTCACTCTCGCTCTCGCTCTCTCACTCTCTCTCTCTCTCTCTCACTCTCTCTCTCTCTGCAGACACGGGCTCTGCTGCATCCCTGATGAGATGTCTGAGCTGAGTCTGAGAGCTTGCAGAGTGTGTGTGTCTGTGTGTGTACGTGCATGCGTGCGTGTATGCGTGTGTGTGTGTACAGCAGCAAGTGCATTTATTTCTGTACCTCAGAGCGTGTGTGCGTGCACATGCAAGCCCTAGTTTTGTATTTGTCTGATAGGGAGAGGGAGTAAATGAACCAGTGACAGGAACGCGTGTGTGTGTGTGTGTGTGTGTGTGTGTGTGTGTGTGTGTGTATGTTCGTGTGTGTCTGTGTGTGTGTATGTATGGGTGGGTGGGTGTGTGCGTCAGAGATGAGGGCAGTCCAAGGACACACTCCTCTGGCAGCCTAGGAGCAGCACCCACCCATCTCTCTCTCTCTCTCTCTCTCTCTATTTCCTTCCCTCCCACACCCCTCCACCCCCCCACCACCCCCCCTCCCCCTCCACCCCCCAGTGATTATGCATGGAGACCGAGACAGAAAGATTAAAATTACATGCCAGGTGAGGTTTGTACATAGAGCTTATACCATTCTGTCTCCTCAATACGACATGCTGCTGTCCGCAGTGCATGTACATAGTTTTACCTTGACGTGACATAGTGTCCTCTCTTCCCTCCGCTCTATTGACACTCTCTCTCTCTCTCTCTCTCTCTCTCTCTCTCTCTCTGTCTCTCTCTCTCCATGTCATTGTAATTCAATGAGGAAGCTGTGCACTGATAGTGGCTGAAGGCAGATACTACACCCAGTAGTGGAGCTATACACCGGTATAGCGTTACCTTGTATATGCCAGCGTATTGTGTCCTCTACCTTGTTTCCTCTGCAGTGCCGGACCTCTGCTGTGTCCCTGGCTGTCCTACTTTCATTAATCATATCAGCCTCTCCGCTCTACCCCCCCGGCTGTTTACCTCCAGAGGGGAATTTGCTTATTTAGCCACTAACCGGCATCCTCCTCCCTTGCCATCCATCTCCTTCCAGTCCCCTTGCTGTGCGCTGGGTGGACTGGTCTTCATCAACCCTCTTTATAGCCATTTCAAGAAGCTAAAGCACCTGGCTCCCCCGGGTCTCCCCAGAATGCAAAATCTGAATTTTCACCATTGTTATTCATGACAATGTGTGCAGTTAGTTATTCTTGGAAGGTGTGTAGTTGTTCTTGGGAATGTGCGCATGAATGTGTGTGTGTGTGTGTATGTGTATGGAGAGAATACACACACACACACACACCCTCACTGACATAAATGCTTCCACCTGATATCCCGCCCTGACATCCTCCTCTCTGCTGCTGCTGCTTCAGCCATGTCTCGCTCCACCAGGGACCATTCAGGGAATACAGCTCAAATCTGAATGCCAGGATTAGCATTTGGTCCAAACTCTGAGTCCATGAATGAGTCAGTGAGCAAGACAGAGAAAGAGAGAGAGAGAGAGAGAGAGAGAGAGAGAGAGAGAGAGATACAGTAAAGCATCTTACAGCCGCAGGCAGCCTCAGTAACATCACATTTGCTGGACAGTGGGCTAGGGAGGAAGCGCGAAGTGCGTCAAACTGAGATGATCAAGAGAAAAACATACAGAGGGAGACAGGAGGGAAGGGTCACATGGTCTCCCACGAGTTATGTCACGTTATAAAACAAACCTAATTTCCTTTAATTTGTTGGTCCTCTTATCTTTGGTCCCTTTGGAGGTCTGCTTTACTGTCTTCCTGTCCAAGTGGATCCTAAGTGGTCCCTGGAGATCATTTTTTATTTTGAAATTCCCTCTGGTTGATCAATGCGCTCATCATCCAAGGACACTCGCAGCCTACAAATCACATGATCCTGTCCAAACTGTAATTTAATCCACCGGTTAACGGCATACGAATACAGTATAACACAGTAAATGGTGCAGAGATTTTACGCTCACCATGAAAATTGTCCAATAAACCAATAATTTATGAATAGGATATATGCTAATATACGGCCTGTTCTACAGCTTCCAGTTATGATGGATTACAAAACATAGATTATCCTGTACACATATAGGTCCCACTATATTTTTTTAGTACAACTATAAATAGACCACCATAAATTTCTTGAAGGGAGGCCAGAACTCATGTAAAAAGGTTAGAAATTGTACTGCAATGTCATGTAATCTGATATGATTTACACTATCTGTCTCTTTTATGCTCCCAAAATATACAATACGACATATATCATTTTCCACGTAATTCAAGAATTTAACTATACTACATATATAATCTTTCCACACGGAGCTCCAAAATACGTAATGAACACTAGTCTCCTGGGAGGAGGTGCAAAAGGAGGAAGGTACAGTAACAAGGGCACAGCCTGGATGCAGTATGCGGCTCATACAGCATTTTATATAAATTATGAACATTTTTAAATGTGCTTTGCTGTGAAAATCCCTAAATAATATTGGCAAAGTGAAATAATTCAGCAATGTTATTTCTACACGTTACGTACTGCAGAAGCCAAGACATATGAAACTTTCCCTTGCCCAAGCCCACAGGAATAAAAAAAGCTTCTTTCATTAAATTCTCCTTCTCTTAAAGGAAAAAGGGATGAGAGAGAAAGCAGAGCAGAGGAGAGGAGCTGGCTGAAAGGGAAGCTGCTGGGTTCTCTGTGCTTTGTGAGCAGCTGGCCTGAGCAGCACTCTATGCATCTGCTCTGCTAAACACTTCCCATTACAGACGACCCAGAAATGTCCATGAACCCCTGGCCAAAAGAGAGGGAGAGGGAGAGGGAGAGGGAGAGGGAGGGAGGCAGAGGAGGGGAGGGGAGGAGGGTAAAGTAAAGAGAGGGATCCAGAGGGCGAAGCAGGGATTGCTAGAAAGGTAGAGAGCAGGAAATATGATGCATGGAGAAATAGAAAAAAAATCAGTGCAGATCTCATTACCTTTTTTTTTCCCAGGCACTTTGTTTCGTGAGTAAAATATTTAATCTCCCCTGGTCTTCGGGCCCTTTCAGCTGTGATTGTTTTGCGACAGGAAACGAAGGCCCCCGCTTAATAATTTCACTCCATCTTCCCTGCTTCCACCGATAATATTTGCTCTGGGCCGCCAACTGAAGTGATGAGAGCCAGGACAATGCTTTGGCTTCTGAATCATCTCATCTGTTCTGCTCTGTCAAGGTCTGTACTCAGTGACACTGTGGCTATTCATCAGAGCAGACACGCTCACACACTCACACACACACTCACACTCTCACACACAAACAGCGAAAGACAAAAATAATCACTATGCAAGTGCACCCTTCATTGCAAAGCTTTTATTAACTTATCAACCTTTCAAAGTGCAACACTGCACACCATCCACTCTAAAGTTGCCCCTTATCTTTTTGCATGTGTGGGTGTTGGATCGTGTCGTTAGAAACATCTTACCAATGAAAGTAGATTAAGAGGATATCTTATAATATCTGCTGGCCGTGTTAGGTCAGATTAGAAGTCAAAATACGGGTACATTCTTTTGTAAAGACACTCTTAACCTTCAAAGAACGGTGACTCCACTCTTGTCTCGACACAGCTTGCATTCACCATGTAGGGAAGTAAATAGCAGCACTAAAATGTCTGTTACCTGCGGGGAAAAAAACAAAGCAAAACAAATATACTTGGTGCTAATTGCAAGGTCATTTCCCTCTATTTCAGAGCTGCTAGAGATTCTTTGTGTGTGTATAAAACCACTGGCTCATAGTTACAGTGGTTGATTCAGAAGGAGTGGGGGCATAGGGAAAAAAGAGCAAAACAATAAACAAGATAAACTATTTGTTGTTGTGACCCTTTAACAGAGCTATTTAATTCTGGCTGTGCAGGGCCTTTGGCTCGTGTAAAGCATTAGCCCAGGGGCCGGTCTATTCTGCTCTGTCATTGTGTTTGGCTATGTGACCATAATCACTAATACACTGCTGCGAGTCCTTGCATTTCCTAGTGGAATCTAACACTCCGTAATGAAACGTATTCTCCAGTAGTAATTTTAAGTGGCCTTAGAGAAGATTGATGACTGTGTGCTGAGGCATCACAAGCAGGCCTTTGTTTCTGGGCGTGAGGGGGAAAGCAGCAGTGGTCTAATTGTCAGGAGGATAGAGAATCCCTGCAGCATCCATCACCTTCACATAGAGCACCCCTGGGTCCTAACAGCACCCTAGTCTCTTTCTCTCACCTGGGGACAAACAGAACTCTGTCCCCCCTGAAGGGTGAAACCTGTTTGACTTGCTAGTCTAAGATAAAAAAAAAAGCGGAACAATAGAAATGCTGGGGGGCTCTGTGCTCAACATAAAGTGTCTGATAAGCCCAGGAGCCATATTGTCTCGCTGTCTGCCCAACCTTGTCTCACCATGACATGACGTTTTGTTTTTTTTAACCTTTATTTATTTCAAGGAAGTGTTGTTCTTTTTGTGCTCTTGCTCATTTTTACTGTAACCTCATAAAGCAACACACAGTCTGCCCAGCTTTATTCCAATGTATTAACCTGTGTATTGACCTATGGAAAAGTACACAATATTAATGTGTGGGTGATTTTCATCAAGTATCTACACAGTGTAACAACACCATTTTAACGAAGCTATTTGAATGGTATGTTACACCACAGTAAGTAGCCTACATTATGTATTAGGGAAATTTTCATTAGGTACCTCCACCGTAATACTGTGTTCTTACAATATGTTCCAATGGGTTAATACAGAAGTTAAATACACTGGAATAAGGCCATTGTAAAGTGTTACCCCACAATCTGTTACAGTAGGTGGGAATTAAGTGCCTTGCTAAAGGACACGTTGACTGTTAGTTGAGTAGAGAGAAAGTGTTTCTTGTTGACTTCCAGATTTTCTCACTTGATCCAGCCATTCTCTCTGTCCATTTGGTTTGTAAATATGATAACAATGATGTTAGTGTTTATCTTAATGACTGTGACATGTATCAGCAGAAAGGTGCGTGGAATCACCTACATCTGAAAAACATCACAGCTAATAATCAATCACAATCATAGCCAATAAACCACAAAGTCAGGCAGCAAACTATTAAGTCTGGAAGCATGAGGGAGTTGTGAATGGAGAGAGACAGTGATTAGGGACAATCAGTTCACATCTGCTTCAAATATAGAAAACTAGGCCAAGCTGCCTTCATACCAAGCAAATATTTCTAATAATATCTGCCATAATGTGCATGAGATAGAGGTGTGAACCCCCAAAATGGCAGCAAGTCTGCTTTCATCAACAGGTTTCCCTGTTTTTACATCTGTAATCCATGTTATCTGTGCACAGTGGAATGTGTCTGTGATTTTCTACAGTATATCTGGCTTTTATATGGTAAGTGGAAACTAATATAAATATAAGTGGTGAGTAATGTGAATGAGTGGGCATGAGGTCTGGGCACAGTGAGCTTGAAAGAAAAGTCAACTAGTCAGTGTCATGGTGACCCTTTGTTCAGTATGACAGACAGAGTGACGCGGCTAATGTGAGGATCCCGCTGACTTCGGACAAAGATGGCGAGAGACATCGCTTCCAAACTGAGGATGTAGTCTACTGGTATTGTCATTAAAAGTCGTGAGTCTTGATGTGAGCTGTGAGGGGTTCTTGTATCAAGTCAGTCCAACTTTGTGGTCCTCATAGGGACATTTCTTTTGCAGAGTGTTTCATTGGCATAGCGCAAACAAAAACGACTACATCATCATCACACAGATCACTGGGGGAGCACTCTAAAAAAAAAACCTGCAGTGTATTTAAAATAGACTTAAGAGATATGCTTATAAAGTACTGCAATCACAGCTCAAATCCTGTGAATACTGGGTGTCTGGGGTCAGACAGGAGTTTGTCTGCTTTTCTGAGAGATCTGGATCTATAGCTGAGTCTGCTGGCAGCACTCAGACCAAAATGTGCTGAGAACAGATATATAATAACAAGCAGATGGGGAGAAAATTATCAATATTCACTGTTGAGTTTACATTTTACGCTTGTGACACAGGTGCTGCTCTACTTCTACGCTACAAACAGCACTACAGATGTTCTCCGATGTCCCCGTAATTCCTGTTGACTCTCTTCCTCATGGCTAATCTAATACAGCTGATATGAAAGCAGCGATCCTGCTCATTTCCTTTCCCCCTTCCTCCCTCTGTCTTCCATCAGGCCAGCGCTGCTCTGACCAGCCCATGACACAGAGACGCAGCGCACGACCCGACGTACGTACATCCATGTGCTCTTCTCCCCACCCCACCATGTTATCTAGGATGGCAGAATACCCAGGGCCTCTCCCTTCTCCTCCTCTCCTCAGATATCCCAGTATGGTCTATTTCTGTCCTCTGTGTCTCTCCGCTTTCAGCAAAGTGCTTCTGACGTCTCTCTCTGCACTAAACAGATGAGGGCTGTCAGTGATGGATATTCAGCTGAAGATCCCACCGCAAACCAACAGAATTTAAATAATGCCTTGTTCCTCTCTCTTTCACTTAATTATGCGTCCACCTCTATTAAAGGAGTGATAATGGAGCCCATAAGACAATGGGGTGTATGATGAATTTTCAAATTTACCGTCCCCTTTCTGGAATTGCGAGTCATTACAAAGATGAGATGTTATTTTTATGTGTAAAAGCAATTAGGTAATGAGACGTAAATGGTGATTATTGACAGAGAGAGAGAGGGGAACAGGGGATGAAAAGAGGAGGGGGGGTTGGGCGGAAGTGGCAAGATGGAAGGCGAGAAGGGCAAGGGGATAAAGAGTGAAGGGAGCAGGAATGAGAAGAGGAGAGAAGAGGGGATTATTTACAAAATTCATCTCTGAAATTGCTGAGTCACTGGAAGGGTAAAGCAGCAAACCAGCTCCCTTTCTCCTTCTCTCTCCCTCACCCCACACCAAGACACACAGTTCCCCCACCACATACACACACACACACACACACACAGAACCCAAGGGAGGCATGGGTGAAGGAAGAAGGACGGGGCACATTGTTACTCCCCAGCTAGCCTGTGGCATTGTTATTCGCAGTGCTTTCGTCACACTGACTCATTAAAACAAACCAGATCGCAGCGAACAGGAAAAAACACATCCGTTTGTTTAAAAACCAAAGCAATAGACTGGAGGCCTTGCAGTGTGATGTGTGTACGCGCGTGTGTGTGTGTATATGACATCATATCCTACTATGTTTTTGATGAGCAGCATCATCACAAATCTGCTTCACATTGTCAAGGGCTCCGATGTTTACCAGGAAGAAGTCTGTTGAAGCTTTAATGACATTTTTAATAGTCACTGCCTCTGGTCACAGATGGCAATTTGCGAGTCTGACCACACTGCCATTGTGTGTCTTCTGCATTTTATTTTTGCAGCCTGTGCAGGATACTATGAAACTTGCCTCGATCAAAATAGCTTCCCATATGTGATATCGTGGCTATAAAACCTCTGACTCCGTATAGAAATTAGAGTCATATGCTCCACTTACTGGAAAGCCCCGGCCCTCTTGAGCAGAAACTAGGATGCACAAATCAGTGATTGGCAAAGCTTGATAATCCTATCCATTACACTGCTCAGTGGGCAGAAAGCATTTATTTGATTGGTCAGGATGGATTATATTTATAGTAGTACCAGCCAACAGTGACCATGTAACAACAGCAGTGTAATGCGTGGAAAAGATACATGGCAGGCTGAAGTTCAGATGACTGGCAACAAACTATTCTGTGACTTATAGTCTCATAAAACTCAATGATGACGGGAACAAAGCTCGGTTCTCATTTGGTTCGATTAAAACACCCCATAAAGTCAAGTAAGAGTTATGATATGCTGTTTGTGGATTTTGCAATAAATGAAATCAATCACTTTTGTTCACTTTGAGTACCCTATTAATAACAGTGATAATCAGACCTAAAATACCTGAAATTCTTTGCATTGCATTACATTAGAAATATTTACATGGTGATTTTCTGAATCATTCTGATCACGCTCAATCAATCATTCAGAATTTTGAAGAGACATCTGTTCTTTTACCAATACTTTTTAAGAACTGAGAGTGTTTTCTTGTGTTGTTATTATTATCTACACATCAGTGGGCAACCCCCCCCCCCCCCCCTACACACACACACACACACACACACACACGAAGAAGAAAGACCAAGGGTATCAGTTGTTCTCCTATGGAATCAGCAGCATCATGGGGATCAATTACGCACAAAGCAACAGAGCAGCACCCCCTGCTGTCTGCTGAACGGTGACAGTAGGAACACACACATTGGGAAACACTATGACAACACTATACAATATACTGTGTGTGTGTGTCTGTGTGTGTGTGTGTGTGAGGAGAGGAGAGAAGAAGAGAAGAGAAGAAGAGAAGAGGAGAGGAGAGGAGAGGAGAGGAGAGGAGAGGACAGGAGAGACTACTTTAAAATACTGAGCCGGAGCCAGATCGTGATACAGTATGACTCAGGGCTATGAAGTCAGAGTGGGTTTACGCAGAGATTAAAGGATTGAAGAAAGAGGGAGAGAAAGCGTGGGCAGAGAGCGAGAGAGTCCACTAAGAGAGTCGGGCCGAACAGGGAGCATGGGGGGCATTTAGGGAATAAAACAATAATTATCAAAATAAACTGTAATCAGTGTCAGAGGCAATCGCACCTCTAGATGGTGACGCTGCTTTTGAATATTATATATTCAGCCGAACAGGGAGTTTCTTAATGGGGTTTCAGAATTCTCCCCACTTTGTCAATGGGGGAATAGCGTGGTACTGGTTAGAGAGCCTGTCCCGTAACCAGAGGGTCTCACATTCCTCCTCCACAACAGCTATCCCGTCCATCAACAGCAGTGTGTCCTGTCGAGGTGTCCTTGAGCAAGACACTGACTCCCTCCTTGCTGCTCATTGTAAGTCACTCAGGATTAGAGTGACAGCTAAATGCCTGAAATGTAGACAGACCCTCAAAGCAATTTGTTGGATGAAAGCTATATTGTTATGTTATGGTTTAAAAAGGATTTATTTTAAAACACTGGACTAAAAAGTACAAAACAAGACGTTTCGGTGTTCATCCAAACACCATCATCAGTTGTAATGAGTGCAGCAGGAAGTAACTACACACAAAAGTCACATGATAAGCACATGGCATGAGGTGTTGAAGTCACATGACTTGTTGAGATGTAATCACTCAGTGTGTGTTTGCCAGCGAAGACGGTTTTCCCAGCAGCTTACAGTGATGCCCCTTCCCCCACTTGTGAGGTGGAGCAAGTTGGTTTGTCCATACAGCGCAGAGGAACCGTTTTAAACACAGCATTATAGGCTGGGGACAGGTGATGTCTCAGACCCCCTCCTCTGTTTAGTGAGGGTCGTTCCACTTTGACATAGATGGCCTCCTTGACACCTCTCTCAAACCACCCATCTTCTCTGTCCAAGATGTGTACATCATGGTCGTGAAAACTGTGGGTGTAGACTGCTGAGTCTTGTCCAGAGGAGTTTGCTCGCCTGTGTTGGGACATGCGTCTACTGAGCGGCTGTTTGGTTTCCCCAATAAAGAGATCTTTGCACTCCTCACTGCATTTGACCGCATATACCAGGTTGCTTTTGATGCTTTTGATGTTTGGGAATCTGGTCTGGTTAGGATGGACCAAACGCTGTGTCAGTGTGTTCTTAGGTTTGAAATAGACAGGGATGTTGTGCTTGGAGAAAATCCTTCGAAACTTCTCAGAAAGCCCAGCCACATATGGAATAACAACATGATTTCTTCCGACATTGCGATCCATTTCCATTTTTCCTGGTTGTCTAGAATCCTTTTTGTGTTTTGTGTGTGTTTTAATAAAGGCCCACTCCGGATAGCCACAATGTTTCAATGCTTGTTTTATATGATTCTGTTCCTTGTCTCTAGCCTCAGGGTTTGTGGGTACAGTCTCCGCCCGGTGTTGCAGAGTGCGGATCACTCCCAGTTTATGCTCAAGTGGATGGTGAGAGTCAAACATGTCTGGTCGGTGTGGGTTGGCTTCCGGTAGACCTCAACCTGAAGCTTCCTCCCTTACCTCATATTTATCCCACAGTCTAAGAATGGGGGTTGGTTTTCCCTCATCATTTGTGAACTTGATGTGACATCACACTTGATGTCACTTGATGTGACATCACACCATTGTCTCATCTGCCTCCAGGGAGTCCATGGATTTTGTCAACAAAGTCCTTGGAATTCTGTATGTGATGTCTAGTGTTGCCAACAATCGGGGCTAAAATGGTGGCCAGGTATTTTGCAATATTGTATGTAACAGAGTTAATGCTACTGACAATTGGCCTGAGTGGGTATTGTCTTTGTGTATTTTTGGTAGTCCATATATACAGGGTGTGGTTTCTCCAGGGTAAAGGCGGTAGTATAGACTGCGATCTATAACTGACAGCTAATCACTTGTTTCTTGTATTTGTTGGTGGGATCTCTCTTTAGGGTTTCATATGTGTTGTTATCACTGAGCAGTGCGATTACCTTAGAATGGTAGTCCTTGGTATTCAACACCACTCTGCATCTCCCCTTATCAGCTGGCAGGATGGTGATATTTTTGTCCTTACTGAGTGAGGTTAAGGCCTTTTTCTCCTGTTTGCTGAGACTGGGTGGTGGGGGCTTGGCGTTTGATAGAGAGGTGGAAACATGAGCACGAAGCTGTTCAGCTTCATATTCAGGAATATTGTTGTTGCGAATGGCAGATTCTGTTGCAGTAATCAGGTCTACCACTGGGATGTGATCAGGTGCTACAGCAAAGTTTAGGCCTTTGGCTAGAACATCCATCTCTGGCTTAATGAGTTCTCTATCAGACAGGTTCTTCACCCATTTGTTGGTGGTTCTTGAGGATATCTCACTATGATCTTGTTCTTCCTCATCTGATGAGCTCTGACCAAAGGAACCCCAAGCATGTGAAGACAAGGAAGCAAACTTCTTCATTTGTCTTTCCTTGCCATGTGCCATGTGCTTATCATGTGACTTTTGTGTGTATTTACTTGCCAGAGTTACTTCCTGCTGCACTCATTACAACTGATGATGGTGTTTGGATGAACACCGAAACGTCTTGTTTTGTACTTTTTAGTCCAGTGTTTTAAAATAAATCCTTTTTAAACCTTCTATCACCTGGATGTTTTGAAAATGAACTTACACAGACATTTTATATTAACACCTAAGAATTCCTGGTGAAAATACAGTATGTCCAGCTGACAATTTTTGGAATAATGCCTCTCTGCTTCTCAAAGTTCTTTTTTTTTGTCTTTCCAAACTCTGTTTTGACGGATTAGGGTAAAAACATCTAATGTCACACACACAGGAGTATACAAGGACACACACACACACACACACACACACACACACACACACACACACGTGCGCGCCCATGCACATGCACCCCTTTCTGGTTCTGGCGGTAATGTTAATTAGAGTTGTGCATAGACAAAGGCAGATGTACTCCACCTCATTCTTAGGGTCAATTAGCTGTGACAGCAAGAGCTACACAATCCTAAGACCCAATTAATGGGAGGATTTACTTATTATCACACCGACTGGGTATAATTACAGTGAAACATTTAGTGTTACGGTTAAGTGCTGGATGCCAGACGCTAGGTCTACCTTCAAGACCTCAGAAAAGGGCATTTTCAATCATGTAGTTGGTGTTACTTAAGTGGCACTGTATTTATTCGTCCTGGCATCAATCATTGTTATTCAAGCCAGCTTACTGGTACTTTCTAATAGTAGTGGATGGCTGTTTTACTTGAGTTAAAATGTATCTGGAATACAAAGATATTTTATTAAATGATCAGATGTAAAATGGTATAATGCCATAAAACAGAAAGATGGCATCCATTGAAGGCTGGAGCCGCAGGGCTACACCAGCCTGACCACCTAGTCGTGCTGCACAGTCTTTCAGATATCGACTCCCTGCAGGCAATACAAAACTGCT
Source organism: Centroberyx affinis (assembly GCF_046629955.1). Taxonomy (NCBI): domain Eukaryota; kingdom Metazoa; phylum Chordata; class Actinopteri; order Beryciformes; family Berycidae; genus Centroberyx; species Centroberyx affinis. Next base: position 526,289 of record NW_027278814.1, on the reverse strand, counting down.
GACAGGGAGGATTTTAGCACGAGTTGACAATCAGACCATATGGTCAGATTAATCACCAGCATGTGTAATCAAAAGGTTGTACAGGATGGAAACACCGAGCACCACACTCTTCAAGGTCAAGTACAAAGCCAAATAAATGCCGCAGGCTTACAAGTTTACACGTGTATTAGCTGTGGACTGGATGGAAAAAAAGACCTCAGGGATACTCAAACTGACAACCTGAACATACAACACTTCCTGATCATGGCTGAACACACAGGTGAGATCAGGATCCTACACATTAAATCCAGAGATGATACATGCTCTTAGTAGAAATGGTAAATCAGGACTTTTTGGGTTTGAATATATTACAGTGAATATGTTGCCAGACTACTAAAAGCCAAAGGCACATGTGTGGCTCACTGTGCATCTCATTCCTCACTGTGAAAACATCAGGAACACATTGAAGAATATCTGTCTGCACTTCTACATGCAGACAGGTGCAGCCAAGGTTAATGACTGCTACTTAATGTTTGAAGATTGCATCAAACATAATTAGTGGTATAATTTGTGAAAACACTCAAACACTGATGGGGAAATAGCTTTTATCTCAAAATAAAACAACACACTGGCACATACACTTGCCATTGCATGTGTTCATGGTCATGTGTTCATGATCTTGAAACTCTTCACAAACCACATAAGACGTGATTACTCTCAAAACGAAGATACCATCATGTTCGGCCCTAATTTGGGTCACAGGGTTTTTCTGAACATGGACAAATTTGCTATTTCATCCTTAGCGAGGAAGGGTGAGGTGTGATCCAGACAGAAAGAGAATCCTGCTAATTAAAGTCACTGAAAACAGCCATCAGCAGCACACCTTTCTTTTAGCTCCAACACCCTCCTCCACACACACACACACACACACACACACACTCATTTGCACGTTCACAGATCTAGAAATAGTGTGAGGAAGTCAAGTTCGATCAGCTCCAGCCATGTATGACGCAGCCATGATATGCCATCCTTCCAAATCTATCATAGTTCAGGTTGCATGGGGCTGTTGCTAATAATATAACTAATCAATGGACACACACGCGCACACACACACACACACACACACACACACACACACTAACCTTGGCTTGACTTTTATGAGTCTGCTATGCAATCTCCCTGCAATACATTACAAGAAACATCAACGACATTTCTCACTGGGGAGCGGATCATACATGTGCGTGCGTGCGTGCATGCGTGTGTGTGTGTGTGTGTGTGTGTGCGTGCGTGCGCATGTGTGCCCTCCATCCAGTGGTGCAAATGGAAGTGACAGATACCTGGAAAAGGGAGATGGAAGGAGAGGAGGCAAACTCTATTTTTGGAGACAGGATGGTGTCCCAGGAGAGCTGGCTGCTGTGGGCTCCCCTCCTCAGATGGCACTGCTGGAGAAACCTGCAGCAGAAGAAGACAGTCAGCCAGTCAGTGAGACAGACAGGCAGACATATTGATTCATGCTTCTTTCTGCCTTGCAATTAAGAAATGACTATGTGTTCAGTATGAAGCAGCATAAACTTTTCTATATTGTGGCAAAGCTGTGACCTCCAGTATTAGGAATGTGCTGAGTCGCAGGCTCATTGCATACTTCATTCTGCCCCGAAAACTCAGTGACCTCCAATGACCGTCTATTCGGTGCTTTATACTCAGCTCCTGCTGTAGCAGCTTGGGACCGAGCGCAACAAAAAAAAAGAAGCAGGCCTTCTCCTCCTATAGCGCTGCCATACAGGCCTTTTCTGTTCTGTTGCTGTGACAACAACAAGGACAAGAAGAGGCAACCTTGGATACAGGACAGCTTTGTGTCGATACAAGACTGCCATTCTCACACAGGCTGTCGGTTTGACAGTGCAACAACTCTGACTCACACTCACAGCCGTCCCGTCTGCAGCGAACAGAACCGAAATATCTGTGGTCATACTATTTTAATCCAGGATAGTTTCATCATTAGAGTTGAGGGCAGAGCTCCAGCTGATTCCACACAGGCAGCCATGGCTGTTTTTTGGGCAATATAATCTAATTGTCTATAGATAGCACTTAAAGATAATAATTATTGAAATGCCACAATGAAATATGGACAATAAGTAGCTGATAGAAGGACGTAGTTGATGTTAAACTCACCAAAACTCTGTTCACACATCTTTTAAGGTGGATATAAAGTTGTATAAAACTGTTGTTATTGAAGTTTTTTACAACTGCACTTACTATGATATATAGGGGTTTTTAAGGACTGAAGGGTTACATTCATTGATTTTTGTTTATAGTGGTGGTTGTTTGCCTTATGATAATCACCGCCTGGACGTCACGGTTTACCCACCTTTCCACTCACCACACATCACAGGTGAGTCATACAGGTTGTTTGGCACAAGACACGACCAAACCAGGGAGAGAGAGCTCTCACCCTGATGAAGGCTGTCAGACTGGCACCCAAGGGTACTGCATCATTCACTCTCCACACTGCTCAGTCCATCTCCTGAAGTCTCTCAAACGAACTAACCGGCCGTATTTCACAGAGATTTTGTGTTTAGTATGACATCTTGTGGTGAAAATCAGCATTTCAGATTCAGTGAAAAGCCTAGGTTTGCCCTCCACAAGACAGGAAAGGGTTAAAATATTATTGATGCTTTTTGTTACATTTTTGGTAGATTGTATGACATTATTATGCACTAATGAAATGCTCCAAATACCCTCTGATCAATTATCTTGTTTATCTTTTGTGTGAATATAGGTGTCAGCCTTGCAAAATCTCACACAGCTCTTGGGTTACAGAATATATTTGAGCCTGTGGCTACAAAAGCATGTGGCTGCAAATCAAAACTGTGAAAACTAAACCTTCTGAACACTCAGTAAAGAGCAGATGTCTGTCTGTCTAAAAGTTCATCACTGGAAAATGACTTGGGATTAGGGAATGACTGCTCTGTGCCTCAAGTTTATTAGAGTATACAATGCAATGTCAAAGAAATGTATTTATAAATTTATTTTTTCTCAGTTATTATACTGAAACCAGCAACCTTCCACTCATTACCTCTAACCATTCAGCTTTTCTGACCATTAAGCTCCTGCCACCTCCATCAAAAGTAAAAGCTTGAGTTAACACTTTACAATAAGGGTACATGAATTAAGGGCTAGTTAATGCTTAATAAGTAAATGCTTAATTAATGTACCCTTATTGTTAAGTGTTACCAAGCTTTATATTAACAGAGAAACCAAATACATCCATTGGAGGTTGTGGTTTGCATTACAAATGAAGAACCAAATGCTTGTGTCTATATATAGAAGTTCAAAAGGTAGGCTAGCAACACCCACTTCTGGGTTGGAACCCAGTGGGAGGGCAATATGTTCTTTGAACTTAAAATCTGTAAAAAAAAAAACAAAAAAAAAAAAAGTGTCATTGTCTTTGTATTATTTATGAGTTGTTGGGGGGTTTTTTTGTGTTTTTTTTTTACATTAAAAGTAAAATTAAAGTCCTTATTTCCTCCAGCTCATTCATTTTGTTTAGCTATTTGGTTATTTGATAATAGTTTTGGGGGGAAATGTCTGGAAATGTGCTCTGGGCAATAGAAGGAAAAATGTGGAATTAGGCCACGGCGGATGATGGGAAATGTAGTTTCATGGCTTTTAGGCTTCGTGATAACCTAAGCAAATGAGAGTGGACAAAATGTCATTATTTTGAATATCTAAATATTCAAATATACAGAAAACACGGGATTTTATAAACGTGATGGCAAAAGGCTTTAGAGCTGGTCGGGACTACACGAAGTCTCCAGGAAGTAGAGAAAATTGACAACAAATCCCAGCGTGCTTTGCGAGTTGTAGTTGTAGTTCACCTATCAAGCTCGCTTCCTTGTATGTATCCTACATTAGGGGGAATCTACTCTGCAAAGAGAAACAGATGTGAAATTATTGATCAGGTAGGGCAAACAGGTTATTCAGTCGCCTCCCTCCTCTTTAACTTGTCGAGCACATTAAACTGTAAACGAAGCTCTAACGGTCGGCCCTTATTCTGACGTTAATCTACTAACAGTTACAACCAGGGTGCAAAATCGGCGCCTACATGGCGATGCATTTCCTTTTGTTTAGCTATGTGTAAAAATGCAGCAGCCTAATTCTCACTACATGTTTACAGATTAGCAGTCAGTGAAAGGATTCACTGGCTTAATGTTAATACTGTTAGACACGTACATAGCCTACACTCGACACCACGGTCGGTCGGCATTTCTTGAGCTCTCTCTGGCAACGTTACACGTTGTTTAGCCATAAATATAGCCTTCTTGTCATGTATGGGGAATGGGCTGTTTAGGTGCTACATTCTGTAATATGTCACCTGTCTGTTTTAGTGCACGAGCTCCGAGCTTTAACTGCCGAATCGAAGTCAATATTCTCGCAATTTTGTTGTTTACATCCGGTAGCTGTGTTGGCTAATTTGCATCGCTTTGGTTGATTGAGCTGACGGGCAGCAGGCCAGCAGGGTGCATGACTGACTGCCGCATATCATTACAGTCAAATGTTTCTTACCGCATGAATTACTGCTTTTCTTGGCTTCCAATCAGTGAACTGTAATTGTGAAAAACTGTGAGGGTCAGCTGCCATAATCACCACTAACTGACTTGTCTTTTGTGTCTCACAGGATTGTGTGAATTTATGGAAACATGTCAAAGAAACGGGGCAGGTAGGCTCAAACAAGAGGTCTGCTTTGATTAATTTGACCATGCATATTCCAGTCTAAAGTTGGCATCAGTATACCTCAGTATAGGCTGCTTCAATACACTCAAGCACCTGGTTAGAGAGGCACTGCACAGGAACACATTTGGTTTGCTGAACACAAATTACTCTGAGACAAATCATGTTGAAACTCTGACAACTTTGATTAAACCTCACTGACACAGCAGATTGTAATAATAATTAACTTAATTAGTCTGACCCAAGTGGATTAACAAAACTGTTGTTCGACTTAATTTGCACTTTGAATTGCCCCAGTGTATGAAATTTGCTATACAAATAAAGCTGCCTTGCCTTGCCTTGCCTTAATTTAGCACCAGTAATGGTATTTTTACTATGATACTGTTAGTTTAGTTAAAATAAAGCAAGATGGTTTTCTACCCATCTTTTTGCTCAGTAGCCAGGGCAATAGCTGCACAAAACTCTTATCCTGCAGTGATCACTTTGGAAATGGCCTGCTTACAGGCATTAAACTAAGTCGTTGTTGATGGGAAGGGGGGCAAATATGGCAGAGATTTATATTTCTTGCCCTTTATAATGGCCTCTGCAGGTATCTCACCTGATTGCATTGTGCCCCTCTGGATACGAATACTTAACCTTATACCCTTCTGTGCATTCTGTAACACTTTAATGGAAGAGAGTCCCCATTCGGCACTCCAGATCTGTGAAATAATCCCAAACTAAAATTTATCTCACCAAAATGATACACTTAGGTTGCTCCCACAGTACATTTCTACCTAATGTTTTCTTTCTTATTCTCCTCACCTGTCCTGCATCCTGTTCTTGACACGCTGCCAGGAAGCGCAGCAGCGGGGAGCTGAGTGAGAGCTCGACGTCGACCCTAACCCCGGACCCTGACAACCTGCTGGGCCTGCGGATCCAGCACACCTGGAGGGAGAAGGGCAACCTGACCAAGTGGAAAGGCACGGTGCTGGAGCGCCTCACCGTCAACAGCTCCCTCTACATGGTCAAATATGACGGCTTTGATTGCGTCTACGGCATCGAGCTGTTCAAAGACGAGCGGGTGTCCAACCTGCAGGTGCTGGCAGAGAAAGTCGGTGAGCGTGATAACATCCAACTCTTCATCTACATGGTGGCTATCATGGTGGCTGTCACTGCTCATGCTAACTACCCAGTTCTTCTGTTTATTACCTCTGCCAAGGAGGTTATGTATTCGGTGCCGTTTGTTTGTTTGTCTGTTTGTCAGCAGGATTACGGAAAAACTACTGGCCCAATTTTCATGAAACTTTGTGGAAGGGTGTAGCATGGGCCAAGGAACAACCCATAAAATTTTGGAGCGGATCCGTATATTGGTTGCGCTTGCACATTTGCATATCATAGAAGACTGGACTATAATTATTGGCCTTGGCGGAGGTCTGCGCTCTCTGAGTGCCCTTCTAGTTCCACACTGCTTTTGCTGCTGCTGTGAAACGCACCACTTCCTGTGTGATACCTGACTGACACTGGGTTGTTAAAACTTTAAAGATGTAAAAGCTTTAAAGAATTGTAACAAAATAGATTTTTTTAATATGAAAATGTCATGGAGTTTCACTTTAAATAACACTGACAGTGTGGAAGCTAGGGCCCAATCAATACAGAGTTTTATGGAGCTGATTAGTGAGGAAAATGACTTGGATCTGATTTATCAGTACATTTTATTCTGGTCATTTAAATTTTCTTTAACTCAAGGGATAAACGTGATGTTAATCACAAGTGATTGTACCAGTCTATCAAGATTTTAGCAAATTTTATTGGTACAAAACAGGACATTACTGACAAATTGTGAAAAGCTAAAACTCATGTCATGTGTTCCCACAGTGAACAACAAGATCAAGGTTCCTCCTGGAGCCGAGGAACTGGTGGGCAGAGCAGTGGAGCATCTTTTTGAGAAGGAGGACGGGGAGAAAAACGAGTGGCGGGGCATGGTGCTGTCCCGAGCGCCCATCATGACCCACTGGTATTACATCACCTATGAGAAGGACCCGGTGCTGTACATGTACCAGCTGTGGGACGACTACAAGGACGGAGATCTGCGTGTCCTGCCAGAGTCAGGTACGGGAATAGGAGTTTTATCTGGCGCACACATGCAAAAAAAAAAGATTAAAAAAACACACTAAATTTTCACACATTTTGCACAAAAATGGTCATTCTTACTTCACATGCTCTTGCACTGCACAAAACCTCCATCTTAGTCATTTAGTCTCATATTCAACCATCCAATCTTATTTTTCTTAAAACGAGAAAAATTCTGCCAATGGGATGAGTTCACTCCTCTTGTTTCCAGTGCAGTTTCACTTGTTTCAAGAATTTTCTAGAAATGAGTGTCAATATCTTGAAAAAAGGCAGAGAAAGGCAGAAAATAAAACTTGATTCTACAAAATTAAACTTAAAACAAGTTGATTTGCATTAGAAATAAGTGAAATTGGCAGATTTTTTCAGTTGTTTTAAGAAAATTACGATATTTTAGACCAGCAAAGTGCTTGACCAATACATGATCACTGCATCGGCCTGGAGGAATGAGGCTCAAGCAGCTACTGCAGGGGTTGGAATTATGCTGAACCAGGCGGCTCAGAGGACACTGATTGGCATGACACTTGTATCAGACCGTATCATCACAGCTTCCTTCAAAAGCAATCCAATCCTGACAGTTATCGTGTCCTACACTCCCACCAACGTGAGCGAGGACAGCAAGAAAAAGGCCTTCTACGACAAGCTCAGAGAGACAGTGGAGACGGTTCCCGAACACAACTTCCTCATGATCCTCAGCGACTTCAACGCTCGCCTGAGGCCAAGCGACGCTTGCTTTGCTTATGGTGATGAAACCAATGACAATGGGACCCGCCTACTGGAGCTGATGGAAGACTACTCCTTGCTCGCCTCCAACACGCTGTTTGAGAAGAGGAGAGGCAAGATCTGGACATGGCTCTCACCCCACAACACCAAGCATCAGATTGAATTCATTTTAACTCGCAAGAAGTGGAGGAACAGCATTGTCAACTCTCAAGCCTACGGTACTTTCGCTACGATTGGTTCAGACCATCGTGTTGTTGCAACAAGAGTCAGACTTAGTCTGAGAGCCAAGAGGAAGGAGACCATCAAGAGGGTGAAGTGCAACTGGAAACAGCTTGAGGACAACCAGGAACTACAAGAGCGGTATGCAGTGGCGATCCGTAACAGGTTCCAGCTGCTTGGCAGAGAGGAGGGGGAGACAGCAACTGACCGGTACCAACGCTTCGTCAGGGCAAACGAGGAGGCAGCTGAGGTCTGTCTCGAGAAGATCCCCAAGGCGTGGAAGAGAGTGAGGTCCTCTGATCCTCATGTGGTCAAGGCACGAGAAGAGATGGTCACGGCTTACAACACATTTGTAGCCGACTGCAGTTCCATCAGCAGACAGGCGTACGCTGAGAAGAAGACAGCACTTTGCCGTTGAGGAAGAACATCTCACTCAGAAGGTCAGAGAAGTGGAGGAGGTTCATGCAAATCAACAGCACGCAAAGAGTTGGCAGCTGATAAATTAGATTTCTGGCAGAACATCGGCACAGGCGACTCAAATCAAGGGAGAAAGTGATGAACAGCGTGTTGAAGCATGGTACAATCATTTCAAGAATCTCCTTGGCAACCCCCCAACTGTCCTTGACGAAGATGAAGAAATTGGCCAAGTTTTCTCAGACCTCCCTATTGATGATTGCCCATTTACACAGTATGTGAAGGCAAAGGCATCCCTGAAGAGTAGCAAGAGCTGCGGTGAGGATGGAGTGGTTCCAGAGGTGCTGAAGTATGTTCCAGTTGAGAACATCGTACTGGACTTCATCAACCAAGCCTATGATGCTGGAGAACTACCGGACCAATGGAACCTTCTCAATATCATCCCGATCCCAAAGTCTGGTGACCTAACAAGCACAGACAACTAAAGAGGGATCAGCCTCAGCTCAGTTCCTGCCAAAACCTTTAACAGTTTGATTCTCAACCGCCTTCGGCCTGTGCTAGACCCCCTGCTGAGACCTCAGCAGAGCGGCTTTCGAGAGAAGCGGACAACCGTCGAGCAGGTCTTGGCTCTGAGAAGGATCATCGAGGCAGTGCGGAACAGAAACCTCCCAGCAATCATGAACTTTATCGATTTCAAGAAGGCCTTTGATACAATCCACCGAGGCAAACGCATCCGCATTCTGAGGGCATACAACATTCCTGAGAAGCTAGTGCAAGCTATCAGCAGGTCGTACAAGCACACCCGAGCCAGACACCTTCAACATCCTCGCTGGCGTGCTTCAGGGTGACACTCTCGCTCCCTACCTCTTCATTATTGTACTCGACCACGCGTTGAGGAAGGCCATCACTGGATGTGAAGAGGAGCTCGGGGTCACCCTAGCACCCAGGAGTCATCGTGTACCAACTGTCACAGTTACGGACCTTTACTATGCTGACGGCATCGTGCTCATCTCAAACACCGCTGAGCAAGCTCGCGAGCTCCTGCTGGCAGTCGAAACAGAATGCCTAAGAGTGGGACTTCAGCTGAACTCTATAACTATTATAAAGAAAACCAAGGTCTTGGCCTTCAACACCGACGACACAGTCGTGTGCACCAGCAGTGGAGAGACCCTCAAAGTGGAGGAGGACTTCAGGTACCTCGGTGCCTGGATCTCATCCTCCCTGAAGGACCTCAAGACCAGAAGGGCAATCGCTTGAAAGGTGCTGCATGACATGAGGAAAATGTGGAAGTCTGAGCTCAGCAGGAAGATCAAGCACAATCTCTTCGTCTCCACTGTTGAATCTGTCCTGCTGTATGGGGCAGAAACATGGACACTCACCGCTGCCCAGGAGAAATCGCTGGACGGGTGTTACACCAGGATGCTCCGTATGGCCCAGGACGTCTCGTGGATGGAACACATGAACAATGTTGACCTCTACGCTGGTCTACCGCTGGTGACCACAAAGATACGTCAAAGGAGACTGAGGCTCGCCGGCCATAGCGTGCGCCATCCTGACCTCATCGCTTCAAAACCTGTCCTCTGGGAACCCATGCATGGTAAAGCCACACGTGGTGCTAGGAGGATAACATACGTGGACGTGCTGAAGAAGGACACTGGCTACGCCACCGCTGATGAACTGCGCTCTGGCATGCTGGACTGGGATGTGTGGAGAGGTGTCATCTCAAGAGCCCGAGTTGCCCCAGGGGACTCGACATGATGATTAGGACTCAATAATAGACTAAATTACTTGTTAAAATGGAGATTTTTTGCAGTGTGGTCTGTGTTCGGCTATGTCTTACCATGAAGGGACAAGGGATTGGACGAGACTAAGACAGATATATTGAGTGGGCAAGCATGTTTAGTAGGAGTTATGGTTCAGCTTCTTTAAACAGTAGACAATTTAAGACAATTTAATTTTGTGCAAATGTTTAAATTTGAGGTGCTTGAAACTGATTCAAACTGTTTCTCAGCATTGGCCGAAATTGCAAGCATTGTTAGAAACCATTTGTTTAAATGGCGATCGTTACACTCCTGTTATACCGTTCTTCCGTCGTGTCTCTCTGACTCCTCCCCCTCGTGTTTATCTCTCCATCATCCAGAGAACAAACACCTGCTGCCGGCGGACAGGAAGCCGGGCGAGGAGACAGAGAGCCTTGTGGGTAAGCAGGTGGAGTACGTCACAGATAACGGTCTGAAGAGAACAGGCTTGGTCATCTATCAGGTTCCAGCCAAGCCCACGGTTTACTACATCAAATACGACGATGACTTCCACATCCACGTCTACGACCTGGTGAAGACTACTTAGTACCGGCCATCTAGTTTCATCTTCAGTTGACTGCTCGTCTTCATCCCAACCGATCGTTACCTGTTCTAGTGTTACAGATTTCTGTTTTCCTCCGAGGGGAGATGACGTGCCGAACAGTGAAAGCCCCCAGGCCCTTCTGGGTCCTGTCTCTTTGGTTTTTATTGGCATGTAGGGGCTTATTTGTTTTCATTCTCACTTTACCAGACCTAAGTTTTTGATTCTAGATTTTAAGTTGACTATTAAGTATGAATATCAGGTCCTCTGGGATGTAAATAAAGGAGATCTAGGACCTGCTGTATAGCCTAGCAGATTAAATGGAGCTAGACTTTTGTCTCGGTTAAATCATACTTGTATAGTGCAATTTTCGAGCCCAAAATTCATAATTTTGTAAGTAACACACCAAACAAAGAGTATCAACATTTCTTACCTATACCTCTCTGTTTTACTGTTTTTTTTTTTTTTAACTTTTATATGCCTATGCTATTTATTTCATCTGGAAAATCTGTTTATGCTGCTGGTTAATGCAAAAGTTTTGGCAAAACTTGTCTGACTTGTTGTGCTTCATGATATGTCTTGTATAGGTGTCACTTTGTTTCAACATGACTTGATATTCATTTGATCAGTGCTAATTTCACCATCAAAGTGAACTATGATTTAAATTGAAATGTATAGGCATCTATGAGACTTGACTGTACTGTCTTCAATAATCTCTCACAGAGTGGAAAATGAACACAGATTATTCTAAAAGTCGTATTTCTATTCTGATTCTTCCTGCAAACTGCAACAATTTTCTACATTATAATACTAAGATGAAATCAAAATGCTGATGTTGATGTCAAGCTGTTTCGACAATGTTTGTGCTCTCACACCATGTCATTCTAATTGGCTGCTGGCGTTGTTTAGTATTTTGGACTGAAGTCTTTATTCTTTGCCAAAACTGAATGGTATGACTCGGTATATTCAGGCCTCAAACTATCATTCATTGTGACCCTAAATGTGTTTTTTTCTGTAAATATAATGTGAAACATTTTTAAGAACCTGAAACAAAGATGCTTGAAAATGATTTTCTCTTCCAGTTTTTGTTAAATGCTGTTCAAGTGTAGCAATGAATGTTTTGTTCATTCATGTGAATATGTTCTATCATGGTGGTAAAATAGCACAATTCAAATACTAAAAACACATCAAACAGATCAGGTACATTAACAACTTGCCTCTTAAAATTTAAATGTAATGTACTAAATAATTATTATAGAAACTATGAAGAAAAGATGTTCAGTATATAACTTACAAACAGTCAGTAAAACTGAGTCTAAATGCTTCATGATTCAGTAAAAGAAAAGGACATTTCTTAATAGGATTGAACAGAATCGTTCAAATATTCTCTGTTGAAAAGAGATTTTAATCTTATACTGAAATACTCAAGTGACTCATATTTTCCCCTCAGACCCACATTCTCTCAATGATCTACTGTCTTAATAGTGATCTTATGGTGCTTCCTAATCTTAATGACTGGTTGCCAGAGATTATATAGTTGTACTGTTAGACCATAAACTATAATTCATAATTTGAAGATCCTTATGGGCTCTATTTTGCTGATATAATCATAGAATTGACCTACTGCGGTTACATTTAATGGGACAGATTGGTCATTATGTGCTATTTCACAGGGCAATTCATTATGAACTGTGATAGGATTATAATTTATTATCAGCAATCATTTTCATGAATGATTATTCAATCATAAAAATGTACAGACACGTTGACAATTGATCTGTTGTGTTGGAATTACTTTTCTCAAGCATTTTACTTTTTCCAAGTTGTTTCCAAACTGTTTTTATCAGAACGTTTCAGAATATTCACTGAATATTATAAACCCTGTCACCATGCAACCTTAGATTTAGAATTGGAGCATGTTCAGAATACACATGTATGATATTTAACATGTAACTGAACATGAAGTGCCCTTATACACAGCTAGGCTATTTGAGGTGAGCAAAGTTTGACCTTGGCCATTTAATTACAGTGATTACCTCAAAACCGTGAATACACTTCATCCATTCTGTGGAAAATGTTCATTAAGTTCAGTGCTGGTTTTGTAAAAGATACAGATACACAGATAATCATACTTTCAAATGTAGCCTAAATGGTCTCAACGTCAAATAATTTACACACTTTTTTCAATAACAAGCTTGGATTTGAACCCACAATCATCCACATAAGAGGCTGATGCTTTACCTACTGAGCAAAACTCCTGTTATGGTTTTATTGAGGAGAACTAAATGGAGAAGTAGTGTGATACTGCAGCCTACTGACAGTGTTAATCACTATAGATGAAGAGTCAGTAACTATAAAGTTATAGAATGTTGTATTGCTCTCCATTAACAAATAAATCAATACTAAATCACATGGGCTAGAAGACTGCTGTTGCACTGCTCTCTATGGGTTCGAACCTCTGGCCACACCTCAATCAGTGATGCCAATCAGGTATTTTGCCATTGACAGATGATGTCAAACACCTGCTTTGAGTTTTCTGCACATGTGATTTAGTGTTTTTGGCATTTTCATGCTTTATTTGACAGGGATGGGAGGTATGGGAGAGAGAGGGGAGGACATGCAGCAAAGGACTGCGGGCCGGATTTGAACCCGGGTCGCTGCGGGAAGGACTGAGTCTTATGGTATGCGCTCTACTCGGTGAGCCACCGGGGCACCCTTGTGATTTGAACCACCGCTGAACCACTCTGCCAGCCTCCACTTTGGTGTTCAGAGTGGGGAAACAAAGTGAAAGGGCAAGTGATTCATCGTAGGTGATAGTCCAACCCATATTGAAAGCTCAGAAAGAATATTATAACTGTATTAGTGCCCCACATTAATCAATTCACACATGGCTTTACAGACATCATCTGGAGAGTCCAGACATCATTTGTCTTTAGTTTGATGAAGATTGACCAAACTATCTTGAACATATCACATTGTCAATTTATCAAACTATTTGCGGCTGCACATTTCAATCTACCATATGCTCAGTTTTCTAGATATTACATTTTTTTTTAATCTATTTGCTAATTAAGGTATGTTGTTTTTTTTCTATAATGTACAGTTTAGGAGGACAACACTGTGGGATCACAGTCAATTTTTGCTATAAACAGAGGGGGTGACTTCAGAATCGGGGGTAGGTACCAGTGTACGAAAGATTTCTCACTTCAGCTGAAATTTCAGGTCTCTAGGACATATGGCTAATTTTTTATGAAGTTTTGACTTTAATATCTGTGAAGATTTGGTTATTCTGCAACAAGCCACAATTTAGTGTTAAGGCTAAGGTTTTGTTAAAAATGTATTGGTCAATAAAAGCCAAACCATTTGGCCTACAATAACCTTTATACAACTTTAAAAGGTCCCAAGATTGTCCACACCAAGTTTTGTGTGAAATGGGATGGACGGCCTAAGAGGAGTTGCAAAAAAAAGTGTTTCCTAAAGAATTTAAAATGGCTGACAATCCAATATGGTGGACATTAAAAGTGATATATGGATTGGATTCTGTTTCATAAATCAGCTTTAGAAGAGTTTTCAACCATTTTTATCCTTTCAGTGTCCATTAATCTCCTTTGACTAGACAAGGTCTAATTCCTACTGCATAGCATGAAATACACATGGCAACTGTTCCAGATCCAACATCTAACATACTAAATGATTCAGTAAAGCATTGATCCAATTAACAAGTTGATCTTTTCTCATATCACAGTGATAAACCAATGCTAAGATGTCACAAAAGAAAAATACATCAGGGTTCAAACAACTAAACAGCACTGTTGAAATATGGTGTATGTCAAGCACATAAAGATCATAGAAACATCAGAAACAGTCCCTGAGCTGTTCATTCACAGAGTAAGACAAGAGAACTCTTACAAAAGTTATCCCAGATAGTAGTGATTTAAAAGTATGGCTGTTGGATAAAAAATATATATATGTAATTTCAGTCAAACATTTTCATTTTAAGACCAGTGTAGAGTACATAAATAAAAATGACAAAAATAGAGAGAAGATTCACTCCATAAGATCAGAGTGGAAACATTCTGAATAAACCACATCAAACTGATGAAGACAAAAACAATCCTAATGCAACAATCCTAAACATACTTGATGCATTTTGAAATATTCATTTACTCTCAGGTTCTGCCCTTTAGTGCTCTGTTGACAAGGTTATCACAAAAGCACAGCATATTCAGATAAACAGTTTTACTGTTTTTATTGGGAACCAGACAAACAAGGTGGGGTTGGATGTTGACCCTCCTTGTGAGCGCTGCCCGAGGGCGACCTGATGCAGGAGCTGTTGATGAACCACAGCTTCTGCATCAGGTCGTCCTCAGGCAGCGCCCACCCTACAGAATACAACACAATAAGACCATGATCCTTCCATCTGTTCACCATTCATACTATCACTACAACTGGTTGGGTTATGTGGTAACGCTTTATTTTACAGCCTACTAATTATGTTGTAACTAGTTTGTAATTAAGGGGTACCAATAAGATAACAATGCTGTAATTACAGGGTAAGAAAACAAGAAGTCCTGGAATTAAGGGGTAATAATTTTTTAATTATGAGAGATTTATAAGGTAGTTATGGTGTAGCTATTTTTGTAATTACTGCATATTGAAAAAACAATTACAGGGTACAGTAATGTAATTAGGGGGGACTAAACAAATGTTATTGGTGTTATTTGTTCCCTGTAGTTATGGAGTAAGTAGGTGTACTGTAATTACAAACTAGTTACACCGTAATTAGCAGCCTGTAAAATAAAGCGTTACCATAGTAATAATAATTTGTTTTTGTTTGTTTTTTTGCAAAATCAAGTGGTATATTAGCAGCAAAATTAACTCTCAGTGAAAAAACAGACACACTTAGAATAAATATTGATTATATTGTTAGTAATAGAGGTATAGAAAATGTTAATGGCCAACATATATTTACTAATTCCATTACACTTTCACTGCTTTAGGCTACAGGTTACCCATAACTGCAGGAATAAAGGTGTGTTTTGAAGAAATGCACAAAGACACTGTAACAGTAGTGTGCAAATAAATTTATTCAAATAAAATGATTCAGTTGTTTCTGTAAAGTGGATAGGAAGATGACAGGAGTTCAGAAGTGGACTGCAGGTGAGAGGGCAGTCAAGCAGGACTTTGGTTCAGCTGCTTCTGTTTGGCAGGTCTGTTGGAGCGGCGTCTCTGCTGTTGCAGCCATGTTGCCAGCAGATTCCTTGTTCTTCCCCCGGAATATGCGGGATAGCCAAGAAAAGAAGCCACACTTCTTTGGTTTTGTCACCAGGCTGTCTTTGGCACTGAACTGGGACTCCTGAAGCAGGTTGGTTGGTCCTTCATTAAGCAGGTGAATCAGGGTGTTTTCAGCAAGAGAGACAGGGAGAACCTCTTCTGAGGTGGAGTTATTGTCAGGTCCAGCAGAGGGGACAGTGACTTTTGTTCCCTCGCAACATTCAGGTTGATGCAGGACGGGGACAGAGCTTTCAGCAGCGGCCTCAATCTGTGCACAAGAGTTGACCGTTGGCATTTCCCTCTTGATGATAAAAGGACATTGTTTGTCCTCCTTCACCAAGTCCTGGAGGAACAGCATCAGTTTAGAATCAGCTTTGACGATTGGCTCCCATTCATCAAGATGATCTTGAGTAGGGCCATGGTGTGCAGTGCAGGCAGCCATAAATGTAGAACTCACTAATGAGGAAGCATTCATGTGCTTTTCACCAAGTTCCTCCTCCAGGAGGACAGAGAGGAACTGCATCAGGTGAGAGTCAGTGCTGCTGACAACAGGTTCCCATTTGTCAAGTTGGTCCACAGTAAGCCCATGCTGTGGGGAGCAGTCAACTACAAATCTAGAGAGATGTGATGAAGCGTAGAGGACCTCCTTAGCAAATCCCCCCTTCTCCAAGTTTAAGTGGGATTTGACCAGTGGCTCCCACTCATCCAGGCAGCCCAGCGTGGCTCCACAGGGTGAGCAGCAGTCAGCCACAAATCGAGATGTGTCACATGGAGGAGCATAGAGGTATCTCTTTCCAACTGCCTCCAGGTGGTAGTCATCGTCAAAACCAAAGGAGTGCTGAAGCAGTCTCAATCTCTCAATGATTTTGAAGTCATCAGTCATTTGAGCCTCATGGGATGGAGTCTCAACAAGGCGGAGCAGGTTGGACTGAGCCTCAACATGCTGAGCTGGGTGGATGGATGCTCCAGTATTTCCTAACGCTGTGTCCTCGGTCAGGAGAGGAGACTCTTTCTTTGTGGGAGGAAAGTATCCTTTGTCCATATCCAAGAGAAGTTTGCATGCTGATGAAGCTGCACTGGCTATTGGTTCCCATATATTGAGGCTTTCAAATCCACAAGCAGGTTTGGAGCCGAGACCAACAGCAGACTGAGGTGAAAGGTCACAGTCGAGCTCAGCAGTCACTCCAGAGAAACTAGAGGCTTCAGCATAAAGGTAATGCTCCTTATTCAGGACTTTCGCAAACATGCAGTTGATGTTTTCATGGTGATCGTCATTAAGGGCATTAAGTTGAGCGACCATTTGCATGGATGCTGAAAGAAATGCAATCTTAATAATCAAATAACCAGAAAGCCACCTGATGTAGCTTCATTCAAGGTCACCATGCTTCATCATAGCTTTATCTTATGCTTTTCATCATAGTTTTGTTTCAACAACAAATCTAACTCTGAATTTACAACGTAAATCAAACTAAGGAAGAACTGGACACAAATGCAAATCCTTCAACACAAACAACTAGTCTATTCTGACTGCCTCTTGTTTGTCTGTTCAGCAAAATCCTCTGTACTAATCTTTTCCTGTTAAATAATAAAATTATAAATACATGTGGCTTACCAAGATGGAAATCACTCTCCATGTTTTCCTTTCTAAAAGGTAGATATTGTTGATGTTTCTCCAAATGAATGCAACGTGAGTTTTCTGTCTCAATTTGGAGATGAACACCGATCAGAGATGAAACTGTGAGTCTGTTTGTGTTCAGGTCAATCGCTCCTTTATGACACTGACATTCTAAATTCTATGAACTCTGCTGCATTCTGTGCAGCTGCATTATGATTCATCAGATGAAGCTCAGGCCACAGTAAACTTTGATGACGGAGATGTCCCACTTCGTACATGGTTTATAAACTACACATGATTAAAAAGCACATAACTGAATATTTGGAATTTGTATCAAGATACTGTATTTTTTATGCGGAAAACATCTATTTCATTGCTAATTCCTATTGCACTTTCACTGTTTTAAGCCACAAGTTAGCTCACTATTACTATTACTGCTATAGCCTATATTACTATTACCTATTACTACTACCTACTATCATATCTGAGGGGATGCTTTAGGAAAATAAAAAGAAAAGTTATTCATCTTCAATTCAGCTTTTCAGGTGTAGAATTTCTTTTTTCCAGAACAACCGGTGCATCAACCCATGTAGTTAATAGACATGAGGTAGCACTTTAAAATGGCCTTTTTCCAGTGCATGAACCTTTAAGCACCTGTCTCCCCAATTACGTTATTGTACCCTGTAATTATTTTTTAAGTATGTGGTAATTACGAAAACAATTACACCATAACTACCTTATAAATCTCTCATAATTACAAAATTGTTACCCCTTAATTCCTGGACTTCTTGCTTTGCTACTCTGTAACTACAGCATTGTTATTTTATTAGTACCCTTTAATTACAAACTAGTTACAACGTAATTAGCGGGCTGTAAAATAAAGCATTACCAATTTGTTTGTTTTTTTGCTCAAATGGAAGCTTTGCATACTTTACTGCAGGTGGAATAGAAGTAGAAGTAGAAGTAGCAGTACTCTCCGCTGGTCGTCCGGGGGCTGCTACGCTCTATGGTGGTATAGAATCCTGAAGGAAAACATGATCATGAGATAAGAAAGAAAGGGGGGTGGATCCGAGTCGCCCAGAGACACTTGTCTTCCCACGACATCCCCTCTCTGAGACCCTCTGAGACATCTTTATCTCCACCAGACTGCTAAACATTACTGATGATATCCATATCCAAGGATCCCCACAAATGCCCAAGAAGCTTGTTTTAAACCTATAAATCAAACACTCCCCGGGAAACTGAAAAGGGCTGTTAGAGGACAGACATTTGTGCACAAATACAAATGACACAGTTGACAATTTCCACAGATGTACACCATAATGAGACAAATCGCAGAACCTGACAAAAATGTGCTCTCAACAATGGCTTAAAACTGTTCAGGCCAACAGTCCAGGTCCAGGTCAGTGGAGGGCATTGTCACTGCCCTGTATAATCAACTCATATTTATGCATTTCAAGTATTTAATTCAAAACAACCAATAATCACATTTGCATTAGAGACCAGACCTGAGGTGTCTGTCTATTTGTCTAGGCATGGAGGCCCTCACTGGATACTGACAATAAAGAGGAGAAACAATCCTCCCATCTTAACGTAAAGGAAATACTCTATAATGAAATGGCACTTTCATCAAAATACTGATGAAGAGTTGACCCACTCAGATGTTCATAGTTATTTTATGCCAAGCACAATCTGCCAAGAGGTGTAGGCCTGTGTGTGATATCCTTAACAGTACTTGATCTCTCTCCTGCTTTGACTAATAGACATTTCCTCTGCTGATTTGTCATCTTCCTGACCACATGCTGACTGCTGACTACCTCTCCCACCCACAGAGTCCCTCTGAGGTGCCAGGGTGCTAGTGCCGGGTGCCAGTACAGGCAACGGGGAACAGTTGGCATCCCATTACGCCAGGCCGGGTGCCCAGATAGTACGAACAGCGAGGAGGAGGGAGTATACGCCTTATGAAGGTCTGTGCTCTTGAGATCTGTCTGATGCAATTTGTCACCTGCTGTGCACTTCCTTTTACACATCCATCAGTATCCTCCACCATTCACTTTCCTTTCTCCGCAAAAACCATCTGCCCAGACAGTCTTTGGCAAGAGCCTTTATTGTTCAGACATTATAATTATACGGTCAACTCTCTGTGAAGCCGTCTCTACTCACAAGGAAAATCACGGTCGCTCTGATTCTATTTCAGGCATAACAGTACAAATGAAGGACCATATGTGCATGATTGTGGCTGTGATGTGTGGTTCTGTCCCTGTCCTGCAGGTGGCAGGGAAGTGTTTGATGTCGGGGCCCCACAAGGCTGGATCTGTGACAGAGGGACATGTGAGTGGTCAGACCACCTGGGTAGGTTCAGGTTTATGGACCCAAGCCTCTTTCACACAGAAGGGAGAAGCCTGAAGGAGCTTTATCAGTGGTTTTGTGTTGTGTGTGTGGGGTAAAACCAACAGTAACCTCATCACCAAACAGGCTTGAAGCTGGCTTTCATGCTGTGTGAAAGATGCAAGGGAAGTATTTTCTGTGCATTACACTATTCATATGCTCTTTCAAAGATACGACGGGTTTATTAAAAAAAATAAAAAAAATACACGGCACAATATTACATTATTACAGAACCCCTTTCAAAAACCTTGAAACTTTGTCTACATTCTTATTGGCCAATAAACAAACGCACTTGATTCTTTTGTGTTGCTTAGCAACGAAAGCAGTTCCTGGTTTTATATATGAAATACCAGCATGCCACCAATCTGGAGACTTACAGGGTGCAGTGTGAATGAAACCAGCCATGATGCATTTCTAATTAAAACATTGCTGGCTTTTCTGTGTGGAAGAGGCTTTAAGGCACATAACTGAGAGGAGACCAATTGGTTTTTGCTTGGTAACTTGTTTCAGTTGAGATAAAGATGATTCTTGATCCAAACACAATTTACATTTTAGTTTCATGATATTAGAAATAACAGTGTGAGCATTCTATATTTATTTTTATATTGAATCTGATGGCAATTAAATGAGGTGACTGTTTCTACATATGTGCATTGTGTTTGTTCTTGTGAGATGGGCTTGACTTTCTTGTTCTGAATCACATTGGAAGAATCCCGTTTGCCATGTGGATGCTGGTATGCTGGGAACGACAGAAAAGATGTGCTTTATTCTTAAATTGCTAATGTGTAAAGTCTCAAGCCTTTTCAATAAATTTCTTCCAATCTTTTTTTTGACTCTAGATTTATCTGCACTTACCTCCTCCGCTTTTTATATTTTAAGTACAGCTGGTAGAATTTGACTTGATGCTGAAGCAGCTTGGTGGTGTGGCGTGATTTGAAGTGTTTTGATTGTGTGTGTGTGTGTGTGTGTGTGTGTGTGTATGTATGGTTCTTTTTTTTTTCCTTCTCTGTCAGGTAAATTTCCTTAGCTAAGTGAGCCCGGCATCAGCGGCTGGAGCAGAGCGCAGGATCCATCACAGTTGTGTCTTCTCTGCTGGGTGAGTGTGCTGCACAGACACCTTAGTGACAGTAGATATCTCATATTTGCTCAGGTCTGTTTGCTGATATTAATCGAAGCTCATAAAGGCCTAGCGCTGCATCCACCTCATAAGCAGACCAAACACCGGCAGTGAAGTGTATTACAGAGAAACTTCTGGAAACAAAAAGGAACGGAGAGTTTGTGTGCCCAAGGCTGCTGTAACTTTAGAACTGAACGTCCCCTAACTGTTTTTTGCTCCCTGGGTAAAATCAATACTCCTTTCATGGGCCCCTGCACTGCCACTAAGTTTGCAGTGAAAGGTTTCTTGGGCTCTATGCAACATGAGCTGGCAGCGATGTGTCAGTCACCATCAGCACCTTGGGGCTCATATACACAGAGTCTGCCATGGAGAAAGGCCTGGTTCCACCCACTCACCAGAAGGAGTCCTTCTACCCATACACCTCCTTCACCTGTTTATACAGACTGGTTCCCCCTTTTTCCTGGACCTGGTCACTCAAAACTCCTTCACATACTGAGGAAACCACTCAAGTATTAAAGGAAGGAAGTGCTATCCACTGTCTGCTGCAGCTACTGAGGCAGCCACTGGAGCCCACTGAGGGATTTAGACCTCTTACCTCTTTCAGATGGATGAGATGTGTCAGATTTATTTAGTCCTCAGAGTACTCAGAGTGTTGTACACAGTAAGGCGTTATGGTTTTCTGGCAGTCGGCCATCTCATCTAGGAAGACTACAGTTTTTTACAATTGGTTACAAGCATGTCTCAATGGTAGACTCACTTTTTCAAAACTCTTCAAACTGTTAGCACAACAGAAGTCTATGCGGACCAAACTGTGACTGACTCTTGCCTTGCTTTAACACAAAATGCATTGGTTTAACACAAAAGACATTCAATGACCACAGCTTTGAAAATTCTTGAATTCTTTCCTCACTCGAAGTCAACCACCAGCAAAACCATGTGTATCTACAGCCCATTTTGCAAATGCTTACATACTCTTTTCAAAACTTAAATTTACAAGTTCATTCAAGTGGACAGCAATTTGGCATCCCATTCCATTGAAATACATTCAAAATCCTAAAAAGAGATGGTTATGGAGACAAATAGTGAAAAATTAGTGATTGAAATTATGCAAATGAGACCAAACACAGGTGATTCCCATCTCAGTCCCATCTCATTACCATCTATACAGTAGGTGTGATGTGGACGAAAACATGTGGCCAAACGCAGGAGACCAGGTGGACTACGTAACATGATTTGTACGTTTTGTTTTTTTGTGTTTTTTTGAGTAAACTATTACAGTATTGACTTTTGTTTTCCTTACAGCAATTTTCATTTACTCTATTTTTGAATTACTTTATGGCAAAAAAAAAAAAGCACATTGACGCTTTTCCTGTTTTCCTGTTGCATTCCTATGACTTGTTCCTGTTGTATACTGTAGTACATTCTATAAAGAGGTACCATTCTTACTGTATTTTGTAATGGGAACTTTGTTTACTGTAAAATAAGACAATGTACACATTTCTTATACAATTACAGTAACAATAACAACAAAAAATATATATACACACAACAAAAAACTAGAGCACAAAATGATTTACTACATCAAAGATTGCCATAAAATGATGCATCTACTGCAACTACTATGAGTAACAAAGTGTTGCTGTTGGTGAGAACTAGTGCTGATGTTTTGGTAGAATTATTTGATTTTGACACAAGTATGCAGTGTTTTGGTAGTTTTGGTGTATTTTGGGTGTGAAATTAACTGTTGTGCCAAGCTGCGTGTTGGTACAGACAACAGTGTGATGAGTTTTGAAAAAGTGGACTCAGTATTGAGAAAAGTTTTTTTTTTAACCAATTGTAAAAAACTGTAATACGTTGGAGAGTGGAATAGAGTGTAGCAGGGCATAAGGACAGAATAGACTATAGCACTGATCTTTTAAAAAAATGTTTAATCACCTCAGCATGCAGAATGTGCCATATACTGTATATGTGGTGGCTTCAGATCCGCCTCCCTCATGACTGTTGGTGTTGATGTGAGAAACTTGCAGCAACACTTTCTTTGTAAGGGTTTACATTGGGCTTTTATTACACTTTCATAAAAGGCTCCATCACACATTTATTAATGAACAATGAACATTTATAGTAATAATAACATTTATGTAGCATAATTGCAAAGTGGATTTTAAAACAAGTTATGTTGTAATGTAGATATTTTGACATTTTTGTAAACCTTTTATTAAATTGAAAAGATGAAAGGTGGTTATTTCAGTCTGTTTTGTGCAAAGCATGCAGTATTTCCCCAATGTTTTTGCAGCAGTTGTGGTTGGGTGTAATTTTGATTCTGGTTCCATGAATGTCCCTGCTTTAATTCTTGTTTCAGTTGTAATTTGCATACGTACTTATGATAACCGTACTAATTTTAAATATTAGGACTACACCTATTTGTATAAAGGGGTGTGGAGGTTCGGTTAGAGCTAAATTAGAACATTTTTAAGTGCATTTGTATGGGAAATTTTCATATTGTGACCTATCACTGCTGAATGAATATGGGGGAAATTTAGTTACAATGCAAAGATGAAAATGTGAACAGATTCCGAACTGAAGGGCTCTGCAGGTTCAGCTGAAGTAGCCTGAAGAGCATTGCTTGTGCTGAGAGGCAGACTGGGACTTGTTGTTCTTTGATCAGCGTCACAACAAAATCACTAGTCTTCCACCCAGCACTACCAACACTTTCACTCCATCTCCTCTCCTCCCCTCCTCTCTCCGTTCTGCTGGTTGCACCACATCCACTGCTTGAACCTATAAAAAACTCAGAAAGAAACAACCTTGTAACAGAACAAGACCTTGAAATACTGGAGAAGTTTAAACCCGCTCCCTGCTGTATGTAATATTCAGTGTTACATTGCGGTTTTGCAGGGTCACTCATATGGACATCAGGCACATGTTAGAGCGTTTCATGATGTGTGTGAGATACAGGCGTCGCAGAGCGTGCGATCACAGCTATCCGTATCTGAATGCCGTATTGATAGCATGTGAACCTCAGATATAGGAGATAGAAACACTACATGCAATTCCCATCTCTCTCTCTCTCTCTCTCTCTCTCTCTCACTCTACCCATTTCTCTCTGAAGCCTGTTGACATTCCATCCTTCCTTTGTTGTTCTAATGCCAACCTTTCAGCCCCTCTCAAAAGAGGGAGACAGGAGGAGGAGGAGGAGGGGAGAAAACAGAGAGAGAGAGAAAGAGAGTGAGAGAGAGGGAGAGAGAGGGGATCACAGCACAACGGTTGGAATAAACGGCGTTCACCATATGCTATGAAGAGCAAACCTAATCTTTGGACAATTTGCAATTACACCCTATCAAAATGCTGGAGATGGCACGCTGAACATAGACCTTCAAACTCAGTGGTGATTCCATGATATTCATAATGTGTTTTCTTTCCAATAAGTCACATGTGGACCGAGAGAGAGAGAGAAAAAAAAGAGACAGACAGAGATTGTCCTCCATCTCCAGTATGTTTCTAAGCTGGTAGCTATGCAACAAGACTGGGAGTCAGTGGAAGAGGGGGATGGGAAGAGGGGGACAGTTTAGCAAGGGAGAGGAAGGAAAAGGGATGGAAGGAAGGAAGGAAAGAAGGAAGGAAGGAAAAGGGAAGGATGGAAGGAGAGGGGTCCTTGTACAGTATGAGTCCTTATTGCTAACTATAGAAAAGAGGTGGAGTGTTGAGCAGAGGCAGCACTCTCTTCAGATGGCAGATCAACAGGAGACTCAAGAAGAAATTACCAATATTTTAAGTCAGTAATTTTAATAGCATCTGTCTTGATAGAAATGGCTTCATTCTCTCTTGACAAATAAAAAAAGACTCTTGTAGCCTGATATTCAAACATCTGACAGTCAAAACATCACCAAACCAGTTTCAGAACAGCAGGTGCATTTGAATGCTGATAGTCTTAAGGTCAATTATTTAATATCAGGTGTTGGTATTCAGTAGACATGTCTTTTACTTGATAAATAATCGCAACCAATAACCTTTGGGCCACTCGGATGGTAACCGGGGGATGCGAGCAGCCCTCGTCGTGGGAGCTGTCCAGTGTCTCGGTGCTGAATGACGCCCTACTTTCTCCACGTCCATCTCTCCTCAGCATCTCGCCTAGATTCCGGCCCGGGAAAAACATGCCACCTGTTGCTGCACCAAAGTTTTCTTTCAGCAGATTATAAACCCCGAAGACCATCGATGTCTGACATATAATCTGCAACAATCCTAGACCTAATGTGGAGTAGAGTAATTATCTTTTTTCAAATCACGGCAACATGACGACATAATAAATATTTTCCCCAGGCGAGGCAGGAAGAGGAAGAAGGGCTGTCATTTAATTTCCCTTAGACGCCGTCTGGATTTGTCACAGTATTTATGTTTTCCTTTTTTTGGGGGGGGGGGGGAAGGAGGGGGGCTTTAGAGCTATTTTTCTCGTAATTTATTCAATAATGAAGAGTCTATTACTGCAAAACATGCAACGCAGCTCCATGTTTTTGTGCAGCGAAAATACTGTAATATATACGTACATGTACAATATCCTGCAAATGAATAGCCTTGCATTCTCTCTAAATAACGAACAGGAGAAAGCCTAAGTGCTGGACTCACCGTTTCACGATGGGAACAACAGGTGATGCCGAGATAATGTTATGTGGCGTGTGTTGGATGAGTAGCCGCGGCTGCGTCTCTTTCGCTCTTCGGTTTCTATTGGAATAAACGGCAATCTCAGCCTGTGAACCCTCCCATCTGAGGTCCACGTAATGGTTATCATGATGTTACTAGGTAGGTCGGAGAAAGATGGATCTGTCTGTTTATATAGGCCCGCTGTCCAAGGAAGAGAAGGAGGGGGCGGATCAATGTGGAGTGACGATTGCAAGAGGAGACTAATTGACATGCGATTTTTTTCAGGTCTATTAAGGGTGCGGCCCGAACCAATAGCCAAATTACATTATGTGAACGTATGGCCAGGAATAAAACGTATAGATGCTGAAATACCTAGATCTGTGTTTTTTCAAACCACAGATCACAAGAGGAGACTTTCGCACAAGCCTACTTATATCAATGCAATTTTCTAATTTAATAAACGAGATTTCGGTCGGTTAGTCCTATGCATTAATGCTGCTTTTTCACTCTGATTAAGGTAACGTTGTAGCTCACCATTAAATACGAAAATTGCATTGATATAGCCCAAGTGTGCAAAAGACTTCATCTGAGCAGGTGACAGTGGTGAGTAGCTCAGCTGTAAGTATTAAATGGAATAACACCAAGATTACACGACTATTCAGTCAAGTCAACGAGTCGTCCAAATTAATCTGCAATTAGAAGAGAAGAGTGAAATATTTCAAATTTAAAGGTTGTGGGGTTTGTTCTATCAAATGGCAAATATGTTGCTTTGGAAAACAACTGGGCTGCAGCTTAAAATGTAATTATATTTCTGCTTATGTACACACACACGCACACACACTTAGGTTTATATTTTGTTCAATCAAACTAGAGGATAAACTGTAGCACCTCAGGGTTTAGATACTGATGTTCCAAAACCTAATGCCGTCTGTCACTTGTAGCCCAAAGCAGGCTTTATCATCTTATGGCAGGGGCTTTCTTCAAGGTCTTCTCATCAAGGTCCCCACACATGATACCTCAGACCCCCATTTGATAAGATTTTGTCTGAGGGCCCCCCATCGGAGAGGATTTCTGTTGTTGGATATGATTTTAGTACAGAACCGGACAGCTGTCTGTTGTAGCGGTTGGGCGATAACAGTGGGAAGAGTGAAATTTAGGTTCAAGTAATCAATATAACAGGCCTTTATTTGTAGCAACTGAGCAGCATCGTGTGATTCATAGTCACAATTTCTGCTACACTTAACCTGCCACTCTCTAGTCCTATCTGGACCAGAGGAAAACTATTAACAATTAAGAAACAAACCTGATCCCCACTGATCAACTTTGAACATTTGACTTTTGGTGTAGGCTACTTAAACAGTGGATTGTTTTGCCTTGTGGCGTTATAATTGACCTGGGTTAGTAAGCCGACCTATTAAAGGGATTCATCAGCACTTAGCACACTCAGCTGACATCTGGCTTCTTGAATACAGTCTATGAGTCATGTCTTATCATGTAAATTGTTACCAGAATGTGACTAGTTATTACCATGTTGCCAGAATTATTTGGAAACCAAAATGTGTACGATAACATAGAATCGATGTTCATAATTTCATGTCCTATTGTTTTGCTCGACTGCCACATACTAACCCTAACCCTGTCTACAAACCCTCCATCTCCCACCCAAGGAAGAGGCTAAACACGATGACCAGGATGTCTCAGGCTACTTTCGGGGGCCTGTGTAACTCTTTTACAAAGTCTTCAAACAAGACTCAAGACAATCATCCACCATCAAATCTTTATTTTACTCTGTGATCCTTGTTTTAGTCAGTAAAGGCTATTGGATTCAAATTGTGTCTTGTTTGACACCAGCTGTCTGACAATAAGAGCGTAGGGTTTCATTTCAGCTTTTAGGGGGCACAGTCTGGATCCAAGTCTGGGCAGGAAATCACACTGACAACACTATATACTATGGACATAGCAGGAGCGTAAATGCAAGAGTGAGGAGAATTATTGGTCAATGTGAAATGCTGTAACACATTGCTAACCTGAACCTGTGATCTGATGGGTGAACCTCAATCAAAACATGAAACATGGCCATCTAATTTGTAGTCAAAATGCCTTTAACGCCATTAAAAGGAGATTGAAACATCTGGCTCTAGTTTTTTAAGGGGAAGGGGTGTTTGTGCTTGTGATCAAAGCCAGTGCTTCAGTAAAAGTCTTAAAGTTAAAAAACTTAAAAAAATAAAATAAAATAAAAGTAAAAATACGGTGTATGGATTTATGGGTGGGGGACAATTCATATTTCTTCTAATATATATAGTAGAGTGACATATCCCCCTGTCTACCCACAAATCTATGTTTGACAACATGTTATAGTTTACAGGCTGTGGAAAAATACCCTGCACTTTGTACCCATCCCATCCCCCATTATGAATCCATAAGTGCTTGTGTAGAGAGTCACTGTCTATTTGTAAATGAGGCACATGAGTGACCCTCTCATGTGCTCTATTCCTCTGACAAAATGACCAGGAAGAGCCTGGGTGGCTGCAGCTATTAGGTTCCACAAAAGCCCGGCTCCTTTGATATCCTTGTAGGCTCATATCAATGCAGCACTAGAGTTGGGCTTAGGGAGGATCCTGGGGGAAGATCCTGCTTGCTGTGTGGTGAAGCTTAGTTGTATAACGAACATTGCGCTCTATGTTGCCTCTTGATAAAAACATCGGGAGGTAGGATTATGCATATTAGTCATCCCCCTCCGTTCTTTCCCTGCTTTCAGGGCTTAATGTTACAACTCCCCAACGAGACAGACAGAGGAGATGGAAGACTGTTTTGAATGTCTTACATTCAAATGATTTATCTGATCATTATAATGGACTATGCATGTTATTTACATGGCATTGTAATTCAGTCTGATGGGGAGCATCTGCCCCCAAGCTCTCTGGTGTAGAAAGCTATTAGCTGAGTCACATACCGCCCCTGACATTCATCATAGGGTTATCTGCAACCAATCTTCACTAGTTCCAACTCCTAAATGGTTGTTAGCAACAACAAAAAATTAACTATGGACTGATATTCATGATTAGTCATTTTCAGACTTCTGTCTATAAATCGTAGCAACACTCAAGGGGACACAGTCATTTGTATTTCAGAAATACTACGCAATGAACATCACACAAGATCCCTTTTTTCTTCACCTGGATCATTTTGGAATGAAACCCTTCAGCTATTGTTTACGGTGACAAAAAACATCTGTTGCTTAAATTTACAAGAGCCAGTTAGGATAGGCCGCAGGGCAGAGGCAGTGGTGGGGAGCTTTGGGAGGCGATGAACACTTAGCACTGTTCATACACTGCAAGGGCCACAACTATGACTTGATGGTATGGGATTGGATTGATAATATACTGAAAATATTCAGTCTACCAGAGCACAAGGTGGGGCCACGGGACATTTTGTGGCCAGAATAAAAAGTTGTGCAGTAGCCTACTTCTAGTAGTAAAACGTATGTTTACCTTGAACCTTACCTAGGATGCTTCAAGAGAATGTTATACCTCTCTGTTTGGATATTATACCTTCCTCAGAGCCTATGATAAATTCAGTCAACATTAATGGTGAGGTATTCTTCTAATGAGTGTTGCTTTTCACCTTTAAAGTAACCTGGCTAAGGCTCAGTAGTAGTAGTTCATGTGTAGCATTCAATGAATTTCAAACTGCCACAGGATGGCTCCCTCTGTTGTTTACTTGGAACACTGGAAGCTAAATCTACTCGAGGACGTACAGCATTTTGTTCAGAATGAAGACCGCTACTGTAGTACTTACAGGCCAAAATCATGAACCTCATAAATTTTATAAAACACAATAATTCTGCTTTAAATACCATGTTTCATGTGGTTAAACAGTAATCTGGCTAGACAAATATCTGTGCTATAATGTCATACTGTGAGTAAAGGTACCTCTTTGATATGGCCCGCTATACTTCATAACAGTGATCAGACTGATTCTACAGCTGTCCAAAGGGTTTTGTCTACCGGACAATAAAACAGCCAAAACACAATATACAAGATATGATCATTTAATTATTCAATATCTCTCAGTACAGAAATATTTATTTATCTTTGTTAACATTCTTTCGGTAATTCAAGTTGGCAGCATTGTTTTGTTTTCTAAGTGGCATTAAAAGAATGTGCACAAAGTTCAGCACTGAAACTGCCCGTCGACTTCCCTCAGATAACACTAAGAGTAAACAAACATGCCATGGCTGTACAAGAACCTTCGACACAACGCAAATAAATAGCATTCATTTAAAGGTGGCACACTAGTTCACTCAACTCAACATTCAAACTGGGAAATAAGAAAATCAAAAACAGGGGAGAAAAAAAACACTTGCTAATGATATCGAAGTTTCCTTTTCAGATAAAAGAAAATACAATGGCGTGACTTCTGACCTCAATTCCTTACTGTACTCAACACAGAAATGGTGTGAAGTCGAATAAGCGAAGTGCCGCGGACTGAAGGATCTCACCAGACACATAAAGCACAAAGCAAAAAGCACTGCATAGGACAGCATGTCACGGTCTGATTTTTGCTTACTGTGCGCTTGATATGCTGCTACAAACTATACTGATAAGCCATAATTTTTTTATATTTTCCTTGCCTGGTATTCCAATTAAAAAAGGTAGGGAAAAAAGCTGAGTGACAAGCATGATGAGCGGTGTCACTTTCTGTCACTACTCTTGCTTTATGGATGGTGGCATTTTCCATGTCAACTGCATTTCTTAGCAATCTACACAGAGTATGAATGTACTATGAAAATACAATGTTATCCCAAACAGCGTTTAGAACTGACATTAAGTTATTTTCTTCTAAGATGCGCTACATGCAATGACATGCAATTTAAAAAAAAAATGAGATTATGAAACAGTTCTAGCCAATACTGCTTAACATCATTAGAATAAATGAACCTCATGTCAGTGTTTGAAACGATTAAGAGTAGACCAGAACATTTAAAACAAGAGCGAATACTTGTCCAATCCATGTTAACCATTAAACAGTTCTCACAAATGGTACAGGATTAGGAAATCTGATATCAAAGTGTGTGAAACATTATTGCCCCTCAGTAAAATATAAAAAGACAAGCAAGGATTTTTCTGCATACCCTATCCCTTTAAGGCAGGAACAAAGTAAAACACAATCCACAGATTGGACCAGAAACTGTAGTAATTACACACATAAAATAAGCCTACTAGCCTGCCAAATACACTAGTAAGAATATATGTTAAAAATATGTAAAAAACAAAAAAAAATTAAAATAAATAGACATTCATAAAGGACAAACTCAATATTTGGCAGGTATGCACAATGTCAGTCTGTAAACAAAACAGAATCACGTGGGGAGAGAGCACCCCGAAAGTCTCCTTTACACTGGAGAGCACTGATGGTCTTGTGGAGGAGGAGGAGGGGTGGGGGGTGGGGGGTACGCTGGAGGAGGCAGTGGTTTGATCATTCAGGATGAAGCGGACTACATTTCCCCTCTGCCCTCGACGCTCTGGCTGTGCATCTCAGCGCTCACCGGCTCCTCCTTCCTTAGGCTACAACTCGGCTAACTAATTAAGGGCGAGCGAGGGGGGGGGGGGGGCTCTGTAGACTACTGAGATGAATACTCAATGAAGGGGCCCCATCTACAGCCTGGCCTCCAATGGACTTCAACACATGCAGTAATAAATTCTCTTGCCATCCCTTCTTTATCCCCCCCCCAGTAGTACAGAGGTCTGCTTACTACCGGATCCTGGTGAAGAGGTTCAGCACTGACACAGACTCCTAAAGGGGGAAAAGAACAGAAGAGCCACATGAAGGAGGAAAGGAAAGGACTGCGACAAATATTAACACTGTGAGACACTGCTCAGGTCAAGTCAAATCAGAGGACGGCACCAGAGGGAATGGATTCAGCAGAGCATATAGAAATGGATTTATATGATCTAAATGCCAGTCACAACATGGAGAGAGGCGAGCCGTTACCTTAGTGGATCTCATCTTGCTGAAGACGTTCCAGAACCGCAGTGTTTCGTCTCCTGCTCCCGTCACGATGGCCTCTCCGTCGGGCGACATGGCCTGCACACAACTCACATTAGAATACACTGAATACACTCTGAAGGACTGAGCAGGGTAATTATAGCTAGAGATTTTTCCATTAGTTTTTATTTTTATATAGTTTTACATTTTTATTTCAAGTATAACTTCAGTATAGTTTTAGTTCCGTTTTCATTGTGGCGTCAGTAGTTTTAGTTTAGTTTTTATTCAGTTTCAGATCTAGTTTTGGCAACACTGGCATTCTCTCATGCGGGCCGAACAAGGCGGTCTATAGGATATCGCCGCCTTGTGGCGTTCAGTAAAAATAGCCAAAAATTCTCTGCTCACAATTCATTCTTTTTTACCCTGCTCATACACAAAAAGACGAAAAACAATATTTCGATTTATATTTTATTTCAGTTAGCTTTACAAGTAGACATGATAGTTTGTTGTTTTAGTTTTCACACGTTTAGCTTTTACTTTTAATATAGTTTACTAAATTAGAATATTTTTAAGATCTGGTTTTTGTCTTAGTTTATTGTAGTGACCTTGGGACCTTGGTACACTCCTCTGCAGACACACACACACACACACAAACACATATTTACTGACCAGGTAGAGAACTCTGTAGGAGTGTCCTGTGAGTTTGGCCACTTGAGTGAGGGAGGGATACTTCCACACCAGGATCTGGTTCTGGGAATAACCATGTGTGCTGACCTGCAGGAAAAAACAAACATTTGCCATATGAGACTTACGTATATCCTACTGCAGCTTTCCCTGCATTGATAACAGAGTTTGTTTTAGAGTTTGTGTATTCGACTTTAAGACGGCAGCTTCTGACGACTCACCAGTTCGTTGGTGTGTTTGGACCAGGCCAGGTTGCAGACCTGAGAGCCGGTGTCGGTGCACTGCAGCGGCTGGCCGGTCAGAGTGTTCCAGAAGCGGATGCAGCGGTCGGCCGTGCCGCCGCCGGACGCCAGCAGGCCGTGCTGATGAGGAGACCAGGCGATGGCCTTCACTGCAGCCAGGTGCTCTGTGTACTGCTGCACCGGGAGGACGCTCGAGTGGTTCCACACTAGCAACTACAGACAGGAGGGTGGAGAGAAACAGACAAGGAAGAGGGGAGGAGGGACAGAAGAAAAAAAAAAGATGTCCAGTGAGTTAGTGGTCATTGCTTGAAAATTACTGGCACTGCTGTGTAGTTGATAGATGTACAGGTCAGATTCCCTGTCTGTGTACCTTGTTATCATTTCCACCTGAAGCCAGCAGCTGGTGGTCGGTGCTCCACTTGAGTCCGCAGACTTCCTGTCTGTGTCCTTGGAGACGACGTTCTGACTGGAGAGGTGGGGCTCTGATGTCACGCTGCAGGATCACCCTATCACGGCTCCCTGACGACAGCTGGTCGGCATTCCACGCCAACGCACCTGGAGGCAGAGAATGAAAGACAGATTGAAGAGAGATGATCGACTGATCACATATGAGAGATTGTGTTGGTCAACTATCTGAAAAAAAAAAAATCTGTACAATTTTACTCCTATAACAGTTTCCACCTCCATCACTCCGGCCTTTCAACTTACCAACTCTGGCTGTGTGTCCTTCCAGCACTGAGAGCTTCTTCCCTGCTGCTGCATCCCAGATCTGTACATAACCTTTATGAGTGCCCACTGCGACCAGGTTACCCTAAAAGCAGACAGCACACTGATCAATACACACATATGCCCACACATCAGAAATGTAGGTTGGTCGATGACAGGCTTTTGCCTGTTCATGATGTAATTTGGCACATTTGTTTGTAGTTCCCTGTGGCATAACATCAACAGCTGTGGAATAAAGACTGTACAAACTGGTAAGATATAACAGAAATGTTTGGCTAGACATTATATCTAAGCCTATGTTTGGCTGAATTAACTATCTCAAGCTTCTAATGTCTCGGTGCTTTACTTGTAGTTTCACGATTTTACTTTACTTTCTGTTGAGGATTTGCTTTGGGGCATTTCATGAAGCTTTTCAAATGTTGTCCTTAGCCTAGAGCTCATATTTATAATTTCAGCATAAAACTGCAACCAAGTCCATAATCTCAATTGCAACACTAGCACTTACAAAAATAAATAAAATGTACACCTTAACCTGCAATGAATTATAAATTAATTTAATATTGAATCATGTCATGATTCTTCCTTTCTCCAAACCTGCTGGCTACTAGCAAGAAAGTAGTAGATAGCTACTGGCTAGCTAACAAGAAGAGACTTGCACCAACAGAAGCTTGGTGGATGGCACTTTTGCCAGCTACTAGGAGTCTCGTTATCCATCAAGCTGGCTTGAATCCCCCGACACACAAAATCATTAATATCTCTGAATAGTACATTGATTTTTGTGGGAATCTGCAATCGCATAACAGCACAATGACTTGAGATAGCATTTAAGGAAAATAAATAACCTTAAGATGCAACCTGTAACACAAAAAATGACACTGCCATGGATGTCCCCTTAGCTGCAAGATAAGGATAACAGAATAGGCTATAAAACAGAAAAAATACCAACCCTCTCTGACCAGCCCACTGATGTTACAGAATCTCCCTCTACTGAGAGATCACACAGACGTGTCACCTGAAAAGATGGAGAGGAGGAAAAGAAAAAGACAGATTAACATAGCCATGAGGGCAGTTCCTTTATATCCTCAACCTCTTGTACATGAGTTATTATGTATGAGCCATGCATGGTGCCATCACTGAAAAGTATAAGTCTAATTTGGTCAAAGGCTGAAATAGTATAAATTGATTTTCATTTGTTCTTCACTAAAAATACTATTTGTAATATTTTTAGTGAAGAATAAATTAATGTCAGTGTTTTGACAGAAAATAAAAGGAGTAATTTTCATACTGCTGGGCAACTTTCTACCACATCTCTGTTGCAAAATCTCTTTAGTTTGCTCAATGCACTCAGTTAACTGATCACACGCACCTGGCTGGTGCAGGCACTCCACAGGTAGACGCAGGTACCCAGTCCAACACTCAGGACATTGAGAGAGGACCAGTCCACTAGGTTGAGGTAGAAGTCGTCCTGAAGCTCTGGAGCATCCAGAACTTTGAATGGAATTTTGGAAATTTTACGTGTAGGTTTCCTTGGCGACCGCAGCAGTTTTTGGCTGCAATGGACAACACAATAATTTAGAAATAAAGGCAGATATGCAGGATAAGAATATAATGTGTCTTCATCTAGATCGGAGAGGTAACATTAGAGCAATGACAGCACAAGGAAAACACATTACCTGTTACTACTGACAGGTGATAGAGAATATGGAGAGACTGCATTTCCATCCTCTTCTGGTAAAGCCCGTTTGGCACTTACAGAATACTACAAAAAACAAACAGATGATTAATGTTACTTACAAAAGACTCCTCCCATTAACATGCCCTATGAAGGAATTTAAAAGATAGATAAATTTAACATTGCATAGATTAAGGAACTTATATGTCAATTATAGCCATGTTAACATTTCTTACACTAAAAAGGCTCCTCTTGGCAGGAGTGGATGGCTGCAGGCGGCGGTCCTCTGACTGGGGGTCCTGAACTTTCTCGATGCCTGCTCCTAGCAGCTCGTTCTTCAGTAGGGCCGAGTAAGCCAGACCGTCCGCTAAAGCAGAGGAAGAGACAGAAAGGAGGCAAAAAGAAAAATAAGAAAAGGAGAGGAAGATCACACTGGGTGTCCAATCTGATCAAATTCAAACACTGTGTTCCCACTCCAATTCAATTCTTATCCTTAGCTCTCAAACATCTCTAAGGATCAGGGAGAAATTTTCCCTAAGCTTTGTTTATTCCTTATCTCCAGTTTCCACGAGCCTCACTAGGCTTTGTAAATTAGAGAAGGTCAAATTATCTGGTTTAACTGGGACAGACACAGATACCAGTGGAAATAAGCTGAAAAAAGGAACAAGACTGCACTCACACCAAATACACAGATACAACAGAAAAGCATATCTGTTTCTTAGGATAAAGGTGGATTGATTACCTTTGTTACTATCTGTTGTGCCATCTTTGGTTTTCCTGTTCTGATTGTGCGACTTCTCAATTTCCTGTCAGAAAAACAACAATAAATAAACATTCTCAACCAAATCTTTCAAATTAAGGTGTAAAATAGGATTATAGAAAGTGAAAGAAGAATGTTAACGAATAATTCCATGTGTTCCCTTATAAACCATATATCAACACATTGACCTTGAAGCTGGAATCTTGAAAACAGTGTTATTTTGGTCAGAAGGAGATTGAATTGCAGGAGACTCACGTTGATGCGGTGGAAGTTGACACTCCAGTTGGCACCGGCCCGGGAGGGAATGAAGCGATCGCCGTGCTTGCTGGGGGAGGACAGGGGGGAACTGGTGGGTGTCAGAGCTCGCACTGTTCCTATGGCCTTCTACACAAGGGAGGAGAAGAGAGACCATTTCTGAGCGGGAGCCAAACACAAACAGGCACTGGACAACTCCACATCCAAACAGGAGGACAGTGCAGTGGCAGATGGGGTATTTGTTTGAGGTGTTAACAACAGGAGGCGGCATTTACAAAAGCCAATCATTTGGTCACTAAGGTCTTGTTTTCACTCAACAACAGTCACACCGTCAAATGACAGACTGGCTTGTTGGACTGTTTGTGCTCCTAACACATGGAGTGACACACCCTTACCGTCCATCTTAATTCCTTTGCTAGTTAGAAATCTTTTTGGGAGGAGCTAGTATCATGCTATTGTCAATATAATGACCAAAAAGAAAACCCTTGTTCCTTGGCTAGATTTGGTTTACATTGTATTACTTCAAGAGATAATATAGGTCCTGT
The DNA here is from genome assembly GCF_046629955.1 of Centroberyx affinis. Classification (NCBI taxonomy): domain Eukaryota; kingdom Metazoa; phylum Chordata; class Actinopteri; order Beryciformes; family Berycidae; genus Centroberyx; species Centroberyx affinis. Next base: position 489,873 of record NW_027278814.1, on the reverse strand, counting down.
TTGTACATGGCAGGGCCATCATACACAAGCAAGACACTTCCCAGCTGCCTTTACTGCTACAACAACTATATAAATCTTGAGCCTATAGAATTCATTCTAAGAAAATAAAATGTGTGCTATTTTCTATCCTCGCTAGGAGGCTGAACCTGAGCCTTACGTAAAGACAGAAGAAGTAAAACAAAACAACACTTCTTATCTATAAAAAAAAAAAGATCCAATGCATTTCAATACATAGAGGATTGATCAGACAGTGTGGAAAAGGGTATTTATTCACTTACTATGGGGCTTGCATTCTCGTTCTGGATGTTGATCTGCCTGAGCAGCCTACACTCATAGTCCTGGTCCATGATGACTGAAGACAGATATAACACAACACAACAATCAAATCATCTTGCAATTCACTGAATGCAGATGGTACATACAGGTTAGTACAGATACTGACACACTTTTATTAATTATGATTTGATTAATTCAGTGCTGGGCAATAATACTGTCTAACAACAAATCTGTCCGATCTGAAAACAGATGATGATCTTTACCAGCAATGCAGCAAAGTGCATCAAATAGCTACTATTGTATTCTATCTACCACACGGCTAACCGTAGTTTATTTACGGCTGACAAGCCAACTGAGACATGGCTGTGTAGCGTCTCTAACGCCACAAGGTTAATGAGTGATGCAGCTCACTATGTTAACCACCCACAGTTGACTGACTAGCCGACTAATTCCATGCTTTCAAACCACTTACCTAAGAGCAAACTGGGCAAATATGTTAGTAAAAGACAAAGACATTACATTGCACACGATCAGTTGTGGGTGGGCTCAGTCTACCTCTTCCAGTAGCACTTGGATTATCTTGCAACCCGTTTGTCTGCACTATGACTGTAAAGTCTCACTAACGCCAGATCTCTGCTATGTTGTTTGTTTCAGGCAACATTTGTGTGTGAAAACCGTACAGTTAGCGAGCTATATTCGGCGTCAATCGATCAAATATCTAATGCGATCCCAACACTGAAAATAAACAAAGACCAGACAATTAAATCGTCCAGCAAATAGGCTAGCCCAGCTGACTGAACTAACGTAAGCTAACGCTAGCTACCTGGCTAATACATTAGCAACATTGTTTGTTCACAATCTATAATTATATGAAAACGTACCGTGTGCTGTTAAACTATTCTCGTTACGCGCGGTTGAGTAACGTACCCTACCAGTGTCGATTCCTGTTGCAGATTAGCTGTTTTATATGTTTTTACTCGCAAAATGGAGTAAACAAAATCCAAATGTTTTCTTTTACCGAACGTTCAATTGGGGTGCGCTAAGGACCATGGGAAGGATGTGACGTCGCCGTTTTTGAATCACACATTGTGCGTTGCTAAGGAAACGTGGCCACTCAATGATTTCATTCTGCTTCTTTGCTCAGTCTCTAACTCAAAACTACCACTGAACACAAAAGATTTTTACACTGGAAACATACAATAGTCCAGATGGCCAACGTACACTTTCTGCGACATTGTAAGCGTTTAGTACCTTAGTTTAATACTAAACCGTTTTGTTTAGAATGAATTTGTTTTGAAGTCAACTGGCTGTGTAGCTTATGGCCTAAAGTACCTTAGAATAGAGGATAGAAAGTACAAGCAAGGCAGAGCAATCTAAAACATCAGCCACACACACAAACACATACGCACACTTTCTCTATTCTACATACGCACACACACATTTAAATCACACTGTCTCTGTGCTATATTGTGAACTTCAGTGTGTTTGGTATCAAACCTAATGATGTTCGCTGAGTGTTACAGAATTCTGCAATATCAGCAGAAAGAGTTGGCTGCTTGCTTTCTTGGTGCTATTTGTTTCTTTCTGGATGTTCCTATCTACTGGATCATGAGTTTAGTCTGAAATATGAGACTCAAACTTCACCTAAGCTTTGATCAAGCTCTAACCTGTCCTCAGCAGTATTGTGATATGTGATAGAGCCAATAAGAATCAAGACACACTGCATGGCAACATGGGGCTCGATTATCTCAAACAGGTGGCAATGTCAATGGGAGAAGTGGGACAGGGTATTATTAGCAGTGTGATATTCAATCTATATGTGCTGGACAAAATTAAATTGCAATCATTTTTGACAGCATGATTCTGTGCTGGTTAACAGTATTAGACTGATCATGATTAAATATATTCATTTATAAATACCAATATTTTGATGTTAATAAATGTTTTGATTCTTGCTAACAGATCACCCACTCACACACGTTTATTTATTTTTCAAATGGCTTTATTAGAAAAAAAAATCTATCTTAATAGAACAGGAAGATGGCAATGAAATGAATATAATCTAACAAGTAAAAATAGAAAGACTAAACAAATTCTATGTGCAAAGGCTTGAAAATAAAGAAACATTCAACAACAAATCCTCCTTTTTGTGGGTACAATTCTGACCAATGAAACAATTCTCTTGCTGTTTTGCAAAATACAGAAATGCCTCATAGACTGAAATGTGGTTAGGGAAAAGTTTTCATCTACAATGGCAAAATATCAGCTGCAACTCGAGTGTAACTAAGACTGACAAAGAAGTTGGTGTCCTGTTTTTAAGGACATCTCAAGAGCTTGACATTCCTCAACAATGGTCCAACAACAATTTACCTACAAGAAGTTGATTCAAAGTGCCACAGAGTAGGTACAGTAGGTTCAAGTAATCAATAAATTTTAAATTCTATCAAAAGCCTCAATACCCAGCTAAGAACTGTTGAATATGTGCAAAAGTATAGTTCGTTAAAAATGAATATTTTACATGGACTGATAAACAAATATTAGGCTAGCTAAAAATCTTCTTTCTCATAAACAAGAAGGGAGTAAAATGTGTGGCTCAACTCGGCAGATAAAAGGCCCACAAGGTTCAAATCAGGAGAGTAACAGTGTGTTCCCAAAGGTCTTTCTAAAGTGGGCAGGGGGTCTAATAATCTAAAACCGCTTCACATACTGTGAATTTACTGGCTTCCACTAGGTTTACACCAGAGGTTCATGTCCTGGATTGCTTCTTGCTTAACTTGCTCATATTCATAGTACTGACAGTCCTGACCAACAGTCACAACTCCAGCTCCTCAGGAAGAAGCACTTGGGAACCAGAGGCTCACATCATCACATTATCTGAGACTACAGCAAGTGAATGTCTAGTAGAAATCATAGTATAAAACATATGAACTGTACAGGCAAATAGAGTCAACGGACTAATCAAGGCAAAGTTTGAAAGTGATACAGAAAAATGGCATATCAAATTTCCTTAAAGCAGAAATTAGACAAAGTACAGTGTTGTGTTTTCCATAGCCCAGCTACACCTGTAATGACTGACAACCACATAACAGACAAATCCTAGTCTATAACTATATATGAGCTCGTAGCCTACTATAAGATCTGGAAAAGGACCTCTATGGGTTGAGAAAAACTAAATATACAGAAAATTAAGGCAGTGACGACCTGAAATGTGAGTGTATGTGATAACATGATGATTTTCAAATCAATAAGGTGTGATTATTGGAATGGAAAAACTAAAAAACGGAACTTGATACAAATTGGCAGATAGCTACTGTGGACATGCTTGACAAGTCTAGTGACATGAGAAGAAAATAAAGTCTATCTGGACTTGGGGAGAAGCTGGGCTACATGGAAGAGGTATCTTTAGGCATGAGTTGCAGGCCATTGCTGACCTGGAAGCGAGTTTCATCTGATATACCATACTGCTCCAAGGGGTCCTGGGGAGGAAGCAGATGGTGAGTAAAGACTGGAAGAATAGAAAAGTTGAAGTGTACAGAGTAAATTCCAAATTATAGAATCAACCTTTCTATTAAAACGGCTTCTGCTGATGATACTGTGGTGTAGCTCTGTGGTTAGAGTATACTAACACTACCAGTGTGATTCACACTGTAACCCCTCCTAGTGAAAATGTATGCAGTCATGATACTGTGAGGCGCTCTGGATAGAAGCACCAACCATATGGCATGTATTTCTAATATGTTGTTGTGATGGATCTCACCTTGCCAGTCAGCCTGTGGATTTCAGTACGATAGAATATAAGGTTCTTCCTCATGAACTCATAGCTGAAAGAGATGAGATGAGAAACAGATGTGACACTTGAAGAAAAGTCTCGACACACAATATCTAAAAGCAAAGCTATGATCCTTTAGAGCCAAACATGATATGTAGCTTACAGTTCCTCATATGACCTTGAATTTTAAATTACCGAGCAGCACAAAAAAAAAAAAAAAAAAAAAAAAAAGGATTACTAAGGCAAAGATCTATTTGTCATGGTAGACCTGCTGTCCTACCTGGCCTTGATGATGGAGTCTATCCACTCCACACACTGCTCTTCGGAGTCGCACTCAAACAAATACTTCCTCTCTGCTTCATCCAGAAATGCTACAAACAAACACACACACACACACACACACATGTCAATGTACCTAGAATTACTCATACTTAATGACCAAATTCACAACCCCATGGTTTCAGTCTACTGCTCATATTTACCCATTTTGAAAGCCAAAAAAGTGAAAGTGACTGCAATTGTTATATGATGTTATGAGTAAACTATTCAGTTAAATTGTCTATTGTTGTTCGGTGATGTACTCACAATGCAATTTTGATCTATTTTGCTGCCTGAATAGACCTGCTTACTCCACAAAACACAATTCCAGTAAGCTTACTCATCACCACTGACTTGATGAACTTTAACACAATCAGTGAGAAAGCGTGCGTTAGTATTGTGAATGATGAATGGGGAGGAAACTGAACATGGCTCACTGATAGAGAAGGCCTGGCTGTCCTCCCTCTCCACCCGGCACTGCTCCAGCAGCAAAGCTCCAAGTGGCTGACAAACCAAAAATTACACTAAATTCAATTTATTGGTTTCTTTTACAGGAAAATAATTTGCTTTATCATGTGGTACAGGGCATAGTAGAGCAAGGTGTGCCCTACTAAACAATTATCATTGACTTACCTCCTCCTCATCAGTCCGGAAATAGAAGAGGAAGTTAACAACCAGTTTCACCAGCCTCTTCTTTACAACTGTACGATAACAATTAGGAATCATACTGAAACACATTGACATTGACAACACGGATAGAGTGCAGTCCTGTTACATAGCTGATGACTGGGGTGAACACACTCTGCTCTGGTCAAATCAATTGTCTCTATTGGTCATTGATCCTAACATTTAGCCCAAAACATGAAAGGGAAGTGAGTATGAAAACGAGCATGTGTTTCAGGTTAGCGCTTCAAGTTATTAGTATTATCAGTTCGTATCAAGTCAGGTTACCATCTCCTTTCTTGGGTCCTCTCATCCCCAGCTCTGCTGCCCTTTCTGACGGCTGGCGGCTCAGACAGACCAGCTCCTTCTCGTTGAAACGCATCACGATCACTGACGCAGTCAGTACACAGGTTGAAGACACTATACACTTGGGCTACGCTTGAGCCATTTTCCCTACCGGACGCATTATCCAGTTGAAAATCGTCTGTTATTTCGATCACCAAACACTGTTCGCTGCCTCACTATCTGATGTTTTCGACACGTGCTGGACTGTGGCTGGTCATTACTGCGATCAAGCAAAAAACAGTGAGGTTGTCCTGCTACATTAACAACCTACAAAGTGGACACTCCTCTGTGACACTCCTCGCTAGCACCAGGAACCCGGAATCGTACGGCGAACGTTGGGGGACAAACCAGAGGGGCAGAAAACCTGCAAAAGGTTACAATACAGTACAGTTTGTCACTGTGCAGCTACCTATGGCAGCTACCACAACTGTCAGGAATGCGTTATACCTTCATTTTTGTATAAGATTTTTCATTTCATTTCATTTTAGTGATATTCAAATGCCCGTACGGTAAAGCAGCGATGTTTTGTACAACCTAACGTTAAATTGTCAATAAAGCTATACAAAACTTTGCGCATGCGCACACCGTATTTTGTTGGCGTGATCCTAACGTTGTAGTGTTGGTCCTCCTTGGTGTTGGTAAGTGTTTCGAGAAATAAACCGGAATGTAATAGATAGCTATTGTACAGTTATTGTTTACTTATATAATGGATTCAAGTTATATCACGTGTAAACAACTCACAGTTTTAGTATGTAATTTGATAGTTCTGATTTGCTTAAACCTTTTATAGTATCGCCTGTTAGCTTAACGTTAGCATTGCTAATATGTGCTCACTCAAAGATACGTTACTGCAGCCTTGGTTTAATCTTTTAGCGATCAGATACAGATCATTTATGCGACATTATGAAACTTAAGTCTTTGGTACAGGAAAATCTCTGGCAAAATTACCCTGCTGTTACCCCGCTCCTCTACTGTACAGTTTCATTAGTTAGACCAAACCCTCCATTACAGTTGAACAGAGGTAGCCCATTAGCCTGACCCTCCATTCAAAGTTGGAGCCATCCTTGAAATGTGCTGATTTTTAACTAGCCACAATGTGACATCGTTGTCAATACAATACATAACGTTTGTTGGAGACAGAATAAGAACAATAGAACGATACTACATTTATGTTTCTTTTGCCATTAGCTACAAGGCTACTAACTAGACAACAACCAGGCAAACACAAAGCAATGTTATTGTAGCAGTATGGATGGTGTTTTAACTTTGAACATTTTAATATTACAGTAAGTAAACTATTGCTTCCACATGCTTGCACAGGTTTGATGCAAAAAACCATGCATCAAACCTGCATGGTTTCAAAGCTGTGCTTCTGGAGAGCTTAAAAAATGCTACACTAAAATAGATGTGACTTAAAATGTAGCGAAGTATAAGTCAAAATATGTTTAAACTAGACGGGCACTGCTTGCATTGCTTGTTTGTGAGTCGGATCCGCTCCTAAATTTAATGGGTTCTTCCTTGGCCCATGCTTCACCCTTCCACGAAGTTTCATGAAAATCAGGCCAGTAGTTTTTCTGTAATCCTGCTAACAGGTAAACAAACAAATGGCACCGAAAACATAACCTCCTTGGCGGAGGTAATGAAATTACTGACTGAGTGTATCTTTTATTTTTCCCTAGGGAAAACTCTGCTTTGCGTGTTTGTAACAGTCCAGTGTTGACTGGGCAAGTAGGAGTGGGTGTGTTTGAGCCCATCGTCCTGCAAACATGGATTTCCAGCACCGAGCTGGCGGGAAGACGGGGAGCGGAGGGGTGGCATCCGCCTCTGAGAGTAACCGTGATAGACGAGAGCGGTTACGTCAGCTGGCCCTGGAGACCATTGACATCAACAAAGACCCCTATTTCATGAAGAATCATTTAGGTTCATACGAGTGCAAACTTTGCCTGACACTTCATAACAATGAGGTGAGGAGGCACAAACTAAAAGTCACTGGACTTACATTACATGAACTTGGTGTCATTTATTGTTTTGAAGTCCCTTGCTCTCTAATTGAAATATCACAAGTTGCTTTCCTCTCCATTACAGGGCAGCTATTTAGCTCACACACAAGGAAAGAAACATCAGACCAATTTGTAAGTCCACGTCTTGTCTGTACTCAAACATGTCTCACATGGAACTGCCGTGCCATATGTGTTGACTAACTGTCGAATCACTGTATATTTTATTCCTTTCAGAGCGCGGAGAGCGGCCAAAGAGGCAAAAGAAGCTCCTGCCCAGCCAGCTCCAGAGAAAGTGAAGGTTGAGGTCAAGAAGTTTGTCAAGATCGGTCGCCCAGGATACAAAGGTGAGGTAGCTGCATGTCAGGTGTCAGTGCCATCATCATTTTTTATGTTCATATTGGCTTCATTGCAGAGTCATTTGTAATATACTGAAACATGTGTTCCTCTTATTTATAGTAACCAAACAGAGGGACCCAGAGACCGGGCAGCAATCGCTACTTTTCCAAGTTAGTATGTTTGGTGATATGTTGATTTAAAGGATTTTCATTGTTTTTGGAACTTTGTTAAATGAAGCAAATTAATATTAAAGCTGCACTAGAAAGATTATTATGTTAAACTAAACCTGTCTTATCAGCCTAGATCACAAAGTGGGGCTTCAGCAGAGAAGAGCGTGCCATCCCCCCAATTGAGACGCTATAGATTTGACCTATTTGCCCAAATTATTACTATTATTCGGATTTAGGGTATGGCCACAGGCAGGAAACCTTCATGCAGAAAAGTGACAAATCATATATCAAAGAGACAAAGACAAATCATATAAACAAAAGAGAAAAAGCTCACCTCGCCAACAAGACCTCAATAAATTGAGGACCAAAGAGTACACATCTATGCTCACATCACTTTACATGATTTCTGGCTATGGAAGTCTTCCAAATTCAAACAGACCTACTTCTCACTGTAATTTTGGGCCGTCAACGTACAAAATTGCTTAGTGCAGCTTTAAAAATTGATTCTTGTTTTCCAGCCATTGAGATAGGGCCTTCAAGGACATATTCAAGCTTCCTTTTTTCCATTCTTCTAACCATCAGATTGACTACCCAGAGATTGCCGAGGGAATTGGACCCAGGCATCGTTTCATGTCTGCTTACGAACAGCGCATCGAGCCTCCTGATCGTCGCTGGCAGTACCTGCTTCTGGCCGCTGAGCCCTACGAGACCATCGCCTTCAAGGTGTGTGGGACTTCCCCTTCTGCTGTGCTTTCATAAAGCATTTTTACTGCCGCTGACAGAACGTCTTTGCTCTTTTAGGTCCCCAGCAGAGAAATTGATAAAGCAGAGAACCGCTTCTGGACGCACTGGAACAAAGAAACTAAACAGGTACTGATAAGCATTTGTCACTATGCAAGACTATTGGGTGTTGTCATTTGAGAATAGAGGAAATATCTGGTTTACCGCCTCTTTCTTTTCATTTTCACTCCTAGTTCTTCCTGCAGTTCCACTTCAAAATGGAGAAAGCCATTCCCCAGTCCAGTGGGCCGGCCCCTCCAGCAGGGGTGAAGCGCCCCCCTCCTCTCATGAGTGGGCTTGGACCCCGCCCACCAAACGAGCCCATGCCCCCTCCCCCGCCAGGAGGGATGCCTATTCCCCAACTCCCACCCGGTGCCCCCCAGATGCCCCCTCAGATGCCCCCTCAGATGCCCATGCCCCCCATGCCGATGAGGCCGCCGCCTCCAGAGGGCCTTTCAATATCTAATTGATCCACTATTAGCCTAACATGATTGCTGTTCTCCATTGTTTGCTGTCACACTGCCCTGCCTCGCTACATGTTGAGTCTACAGTTTCCACCTACCTGTTAGATATTGCAGTTGCGTTCATCATTTTTATTTCTACAAATGATGTTCAAGGTCCATATTTAGTCGATTTTTATACTTTTTTTTTTTGTTTGTTTTATGGAAGTATTGTAGGGTAATCTCCGGAGCGTCTGTGATAGCAGCAGTATAAATATGACCACACTGTTTTGTATAAATATTTAGCCTCTGGACATGGAGTTATCATTGACAATGGCTCATCCTTTAAGAATAAGAATACATTTTTTTTGTAATTAAATACTATGGAGAAAAATGTTGTCTTTGTTGTGTCTTGAAGTCTGTGTTACTTCATAGTTACAAGTCTTGGGACAAAATTAATGACTTTTACAAAGACATCACACATGGGAAGCTTTATTGATGTGTTCAGTAGTTAAGTGAGTGGGTCACAGTAGAAGAAATACTTTGTGATGAAATAGTGGAGCAACATTACAGAAGTTCTTTAAATAATTGGGCTCAAAGGTGCTGTCTAGGCGAACTGCCAAGATCAGGGTAAAAGCATGAAGTTGCTGAGGAAAAGAGCTTTTAATTGGGCTCTTTGAACCATTTGTCAGATGGCTTAATGGGGGTTAACTGGGTCAAAATCTTGATCTTTGTTTGCCCTGTTAAGGCCACTCCATATAAATTAAAAAGATCTTACAGCATACTAATCTTAAACAGTAAACTGGACTGGCACTATTGGTAATCGATAGATTCAAGAAATCAAGGAATCTTGGGTCTTTTAACACAAAGAGGAATCTAGAAAGTGTAATCAAGTGATCACATGGAAATTTAGCAGTTCACAAAAGCATGTCTACTCTATAGAATAGAACTGTCAGAGTTTAAAATTTCAGCAAAATTCAAAAGCGTGAAACTTCTTCACAGGCAAAAGAAAGATCCATCACACAAAATCACATCAATCCATCAAAGCCACAAAGGCCTGGCAGATAGACATCCATTGTGTTCCTGTCACTATAATAATGTCATGGTTACACGACTGGGAGCACACAGTATTCCTGAGACTCGCTGTTACTATTTGAAAGGCATATTTCTGTTTGAAAGAACAAACTATTATGAAGTTAATATTGCCACCTATTTACAAATGTTTTCACATCAATTTACATAGGTGCAAACTCTTTAGAGTATGAAGTGGTATGTGTCTTTGCCACAGGAGCAAGAAATCAAGCTTTTTGAGACTTTTTCTTCTGTTTCTTTTCCTCCTGCCCTTTGCTCTTCATGAGTATTTCCTCCGCCTCATTTTCTTCATCCTCATCTTCCTCTTCAGCCGCCTCTCTGAGTTTGCCCTCTTTTTCTCTCTCTTTCTTATCTTTGATCTCTTCATCTCTGACTTTCTTGGCTCTCCTGTTCTTTAATTTGCCCTCTCTTTGTTTAGTGAGTTTTTTGTCTGGCTGTGGCCTGTTTCTCAGACCTCTTGACCCTCGCGCTGCTGCTCCTCTCTTTGACTTCCCTCTTTTGGCTTCTCTGTCATCATCCTCCTCGTCATCCTCCTCTTCGTCATCAAAGTCTGGCAGCCACCAAAACATCACTTCCCACAGAGAAGTCTCAGGCTACAGGGACAGAACGCAAGAAGGGCTTAAAACAAGACTACTAGTGGTAGATGTTTGGCTGTGGCTTTTAAGATTGGCTACCATACCAGCCATTCTGGCAGGTAACAATCAATCAAAGGTCTTATATTCTAAAACCCCAGTCAATCCCATAATTAACCAGTCACAATGACTTGTAGACAAACATGGTGCATTGCTGCTGTGATGAAAACATTTTGATAATATACGCCTGTGATGTAGAATAATTAAGAATATCTTCCTTGGAGGCCAATAGTGAGTGTTTTAAGCCTAAATATGTCTTGTCTTTTTCTTTGTTTACCTCTGGCGGTTGCCTCCTGTGTCTTAATGTGCCCGAGCGTCTGACTGTCAGTCCGGCCTCCTCCTCCTCCTCCACTGCTCCCTGACCTCGCAGAGTTTCTGTTTTGAAAGGAGAACACCCAGTTATAGAAGGCACACACTATTGTACTTCAGGTCCTGCTTTTGTTTGCTCAGAATCGCCAGGCTGGTTTACTTGCCATGCAGTCTCTGAAACCCCGAGGTGAGCACCAGGATGGTAATGGCCACAAACAGACAGCGGTTGAGAGTGACGTTCTCCCACGGTGTTTCAATCTGGGTCTGGATGGACATGGCTTTACGCAAAGACGCTGAAGGAAAAAGAGAGCGACAGAGGGGGGAGTATTTGTCTCAATCAAATGTCTACAAATTTAAAGCTGACAAGGATGGCAGGGTTGTAGAGAAAGATATAAGAAAGAAAAAGGGAGATAGAGGATGTGAGTGACTCACTTGTTCTGGGGAAGCTGGTTTCCCTGGGTAAAGTCTTGGGTACCGGCTGTGGTGGCTGTAGAACTGGAGCAGTTTCCTATTGGAGAGTGATATGTGGCTTATTGCTCCAAGTACAGTATGATTTGTGAGGAAGGCATTTTTGAGCTGTGTATACACTGAAAATGTTGGTTGGTTTCCAACTAACCTCTTTCATTTTTCTGGTAGCATACATTTCTGGAACAGACAGATGGAGTTTTATTGAAGGGTGATAAACATCGACAACAACCAAAGCCATAAACATACCATGTTTGTTTTTCCACATTAACTTTATGTGTATATACATAAATTCTTGTTGACTGTAAATAAGCTTTATGTTTCGATTTTTTTAACCTATCCTGTACACTAAATACAAGTCTAGTGTGCCAAAGTTTATATTACAAACAACCCTTTACAAATTAAAAATACATTAACACTCACATAGTGACGTACTGTTAATTCTTAATAGCTCTGGTTTTCTGGTGGGAGGTCTGGGCTACTCTGCCTGGATTATTCTTGTTTCCATTTGGATCATGGATTGGATGGCTAACAGTTGCGTTTATAACCCATACATAGGCAAGTGGAGAAGATCAAGTCAAGTTATGTGCAAGAAAAGAAGGAAGAAGGGATAATATGTGTATGTTTAGGGCGGGGAAAGCTTTTTGCACCCAAATGATTAGTGAAATGAACATGATCTGTACACCAACCATCCATGCAGTATGACTATGAGGTGAATTATCACTGTGGTGCTTTTGACTTTTGCTTTGGGATCATATTTCAATGGATTGGTGTCTATACAGAGGTATGCTTCCACAACCAGCCTGTTCTGCTCTCCAGTATTTATAGACGCCAGTGTTCAACAGACCTGAAAGTGAGAATGTATACTTTGGATGAGAGCTTTTGTGTGATAGCGTTACAGCTTGTGTGTGTGTGTGTGTGTGTGTGTGTGTGTGTGTGTGTGTGTGTGTGTGTGTGTGTACGCTCCCACCTGGTCTGCGGATCTGTCGAACAGGCTTCTGTGGAGGAGGCTCTGGTCTTGGCGGCCCTAACTCCTCCTCAAATGTCTCATAGCTTTCCTCCATCCCTTCCCTGAGAGAGAGATAAACAGAGAGAGAGAGCGGCTGCTCATAAATGAACAGGGTAAAAATGATTGAGTAGATCCGGACACACAGGGCTTTGCATATGAGATATAGTCTGAGTCCAGTCAAGCCTATGGATTTGTTGGTATTTTTAGAAATGCTATTCTTGCCAGCTGTTGCTTTCAAAATAAAGCTATTAAATTATACATATAATCATTCAACACTTTGTGCTGTAGATTTGTTTTCCCTTTCTGTTTCCTTATCAATGTTCCTGTTTAGTGGCACAAAGCCATACAAGTAGAGCCAGCTTCTCTGTTTTATGAATAAACTTGACACAGTTTCATAACCTTGAAAATTACAGATGAATGCATTGAGGCCATCATGTCTTACATGACATTTCTAATCGGACACTGAGCTAATGTCCTAGCAGTCCTATAAATAGATGAAGCAATGCCAGAGGAGAGACGGATGAATACATACAGCTTATAAATATACAGAAAGAAAGGGTTGATGTTACCATTATGCTCATGGCTCTTCTCTCCCGTAATGAAGCCTAACCCTTGACCTTGACTGGAGAAAGTCGGAGAAAGGCCTACCTGCTGCGACATTAGGGTCCCCTGGGAGCGTCGGGGGAGCCTTTGTCAAAGAGCCGTTGTTCCTCTGCAGAGATGGCAGCACAGTCACCCTCTGAACCGCCTGACAGCCAAGCACAGGTGGCGGAGAATGAAAAAACAAAAAGCATTGAGCGTCAGTCAGAGGCGTTGACTGGAGCAGGGTCAACGCTGCCATGTGCCATACAGCTGTCAAACCCCAAAAGGGATGAGTGGGGTGAAGAAGGGGCAGAGGTTGTCCCAAATGTTGACAAATTCTGGGCCTTGCAGGAGAAATCTGATCATAATCGCATCTGACTCGGTATAAAAGGAGTTATAACAAATCAATTCCAAAGATTTCTGACAACTAAAGCAACAACACTCCATATAAACAATAGATTAAAAAAAATGTTTTATTGTTGTGAGTTTTTGACAATAAAATGGGCAAACGGCATCAATATTGTAGCGCTACAAGTGTATAGTGGAGATTTTATTATGGATGCCATTTTCCACTGTGTCAATAGGACTTTGTCTTGAATATCTCTGGACCTTTACAGTCATTGGTCTGGACATCATACGGATATTGTCTTATTCACCAGCAGAGAGCGCCACTCTCACAGGTAACAGCAGCAGTAGATGGCGCGTCAGGCTGCTTTGCTCTGCTGACTGCTGAGATGGAACCAAAGACAGACTAGCTGTCAGGCAGATCAACAGAAAGACTAACACTCTTCCTTATGTGCTGACCAACGACCACACTCTATTGGTCATTTTGGTTTCTTTGTAATGGATCTTTTTGTAAATACCTGAGTGAATCTGTCCCATCCATTGGACGAAGCAAGAAGGTGTTTCTATACAGTGTGTTCATTCTCAAGCTTTGAGGCATATTTGTCTAATTATATGATTCAGAGGTTGCAAAAGAGAAACTGTGTCAACAGATTAAAAGATGGTTGATTGGGTTACAGCAGGGTCAGGTGAATGCAGGCCAGCTTTATATGGGATGGGAGAGGACGTGTTGGTAAACAGACTCAGCTTGTGGCAAATGGTGATGACTCATACCTTTGTTGTTTGGGACTGTGCCCTTTATGTTGAATCACACATTGCTATGCCCATCAGTAATCAGTTGAATTTGACATAATCTCTCTCCAACCTTGCCCCTGGGTAGATTGACCAAGAGAGAGCGGTGTCTCGAATGACACCCAGAGCTGCATCACATGACATCCTGCTGCTGTTCTCCACATACGGCTCTAAAATTTACCAGCGCCACAATCTTTGTCAGTAGTGCTGCTGTGATCGGCCCTCAATCAAAACCTTAGCAGATCTGTTTAATGTCTTTGTTTAACATATAACATATAGCAACATGTAACATACAAGTATATGACATCTTATGCATTCATGTGTGGATGTGCCACAGGATATCTCCTAGTTCCATGTACAAATACACTATTGGCATCATGAATGCATTTAGAGTTATTCTTGCTTATAATGAGCAATTCTACAGGCTTAATTGACCAAATGCACACTCTCACCCAGTTGATTTGTCAATGCTTATTAGTCCCAAGGATATGGCCTCATAACTAGCTGAAATGCATCATCTGTGTGAATAGTTCTTTGTTCAATTGCTGCTGATTGAAAATCACAGTTCGTTTTGCTAAATTAATTCTTCCAAATGAAGTCTTCCATAAATCAAACTGAGCCCTCTAAACTGACAAATTTCCTCCTTAATGTTAAGTTTCTTGAGTAGCCAAAGCTCCTGTTTCTCATTCACGAGGCATTTCTATTTTGAAAAGTGTAACTCTGCCAAGTTTGGGCCAAAGTCTTAAGGAATGTTTCAAGGACAACACAAGCCCCCTATGGACGCGTCGTGCCCGATAAAGTGAGCTAACATTGCTCCAGGACTTCTGCGTTCCAAATTCGGGCACAAGAGAGATCCGGGTTGGATGAAGCTTTCTGTCCCCTTTTGTCCTTATATAATGGGGACTGCGCTCAAAGGACAGACTGACTGTCCAGCACCCAGTGGGAGCCGCTCTATGCCCTCCCTCACCGAGGAGTATGTTGGAGCGTGAAATAACATTAAGTACGTAGTCTGCCTGGAACTCACAGGCTTGGATGACTTTACTACAGGGAGTCCAATTAAACCTGAAATTAATGATTGTGTTCTGAATAATTATTCAGTCAGTGTGAGGGAAATCGTGACGTGTCTTTATGGAGCTAACATTGAGAGATGAGTCTGATGTTTCACACTTCATCATGGCCAGAGATGGGCATTGTGCTGGGAATGAAGTAGGAGCTTAGACACTGGAAATGTACATGGAATTAACTAGAACTGGGTTAGGGGTGAACGGATGAATGGATGCTGATGGAGAAAAAGGATAGAAATGGAGGAGATGCCGCTGTAGCCCCGTAGCAGGCAAAGATAATGACAGAAGCGGAGAATTAATTATCCGTTCTGGATTTCTCTTCTATGTCGGAGCATTTTCCGGAAAGCAATCTTCTTTCCGGTACAGCAAAGCCGTTCCATTCAGCTCTCTCTGGCGGACTGTGGTTCGTTGAGGTGGGGAATCAACCTCCAGCGGAGCGGCGTCAGCACTTCTGAATCAAATTATTCACATTCAGGAGACAGGCACAGGTTGTATGTGGGAGTTTCACAAACTGAATGTTCAACAGAGGAACATGAAATACAGTTCAGGCTTTTCTTATACAGTGTTTCTGCAGAAGATGAGTTGGGAGAGAAAAGTGAAGTGTTTAACAAAAGTGTTTCTTTGCCTGTGCGACTGTTGTGAGGATAAATCATATTCTGTTTACATGCGCTGAGGAGTGACTTTGTGCTCCCGATGTTGCTGACCCAGCAGTACGTCTCTCACTGAGACTGTGTGTATATAATAAAGTGAACACATTGCAGTCAGTTACACCTTTAATATCTCTTATTAAAACATACAGACAGACATTTATATAATTTGTTGTTTTTACTCTTATTTTGATTTATTGTCATTATATTTGCTTGTTGTCTGGCATTTTTATTGTTTGTCTTATTGACTTTTTTACACTGTCTTGTAAAAAGCTTTTTAAATAAAGATGATTATAATGCACAAAACAAGCAGCTACCCATCCTTGGAGCATATATACTGTACATTAGGGTTAGATGCCTTTACCCAGAAGCACCTTGGCTGTCTGGGCACTGGGATTGAACTAACAACCCTTCAGTTACTAGACAGCCTCTCTAAACAACCTCCCGCCTCTTCAGCACAGACATACTGTATGTCTGCATTTCACCTCCTGTTTCTTAGATGTGTTGACAGTGAAAACCTGTTTGAGGAGAAAAGACGTCAGACTCACAAGGATTCAGTTCTATTCCTCTTGCCTTTCACTTTGAATGTTTTAACTACAGCATTCATGTTCTGTCCGAGCCACTGTGGGATACATGTGTTTTTCTATCACTCTGTATCTCTTCCGCTCACTCAGCCTTTGATCTTTCAGAGACCGCTACATGTAACTGACCGGATCATGAGTGTGAGCCTGACCGGGTTCACGAGGGAGCGCTGTGCCGTAATCTGTACTGTGCCCTCAGGCAGATAAATGTTCAAATGTCTAATCAATGTGATAATCTGTCCCTCATTCTCCCGCAGCAGGAGGGGGAAGCAGAGGAGGAACGTCCAGAGACATAGACCTCTGAGAAAAGAACAGAACAGAAAGTCCTGGACCTGAGCTGGAGCGAGACACTAGCAGATGATAATGGCCGGCATAGGGAATAGGATGACAGGGAAAAAGAAGAGCGTTTTTCATCATGTCCAAGCTATGCCTTTCCTCCCATTGATCTTTTTCCCCCCAAATGTCTTGAACCCTCATTTCATCATTATGAGATGATGATGGTAGAGGAGATAGAGGAAAGATGAGGGAATTGGGAAGCGAAGAAGAGAGAGGAAAAAAAAAAAGAGTAATTGGTTGGAGATATTGAATTGCCCAAAAAAAGCATTGGCCGCCCGAATTGGTAGTGTTTGCTCCAAAATAATAAGTTCAAGGCTCAGCTATAGCCCATAGCCTGTCTTATTCTAACTGTGATGTTGTGGATTATTACAGCCAAGGTATTTTTATGGATACATACACAAGCTCGCTCTTTCCTTCTCTCTGTTATTGTCTTTGTCTCTGTATCTCTTTCTGTCTCTCTCTTATGACCTTTTCCAAATTTCAGCCTTTAAAACTAGTTCACCGCTTATTTTTTTTTTACGTTTATTTATCTAGGGATGGTCGACTGATTGAGCAGGCTCTTTTTCAGCGATGAACCGCTTCACACTCACAGTCAAACGCATTTGCACCTGAGAGCTTCTTGGCCTTAATGTGTGCTGTTCTCTCTCTCTCTCTGTTTCTCTCCCTCTCTCTGTCTCTCACTGTGTCTCCAGGCCGTTTTATTGATGGAGTAATTTGCCCTGAGATTGTACTGTGGTCTCCGGGGTGCTATGTGTATTAATTACCATCTATTCATCTGGGGCTGTTCAGCCTTTCAGCGTGCTCCAGAGCAATGGTTCCAGGCCAATGCTTCACAGCGTCTGTCACAGCCCTAATGCTTCGGCAGAAGTGTGCGTGCCTGTGAGAGACGACTAATGCGAGTCCTCTTGCACAGAAGAATGTGATTTAGAACTACTTTTCAGTGATAACAATGTTGCTGACATTTGGAAGAGACGTAAAACTGACACCATACATCTTCTGGGCATCCTGAAACTCTCATCATCCTGAATGCCTTGTGTTGGTAATTGTTTACCATTATGGAGTGGAAAAGCCATCTGAACCCTTTAAACCCCCTTCACTATTATTTCTCCAGCCCAATCTCACATTGCGAGTTGGATTATAAATGCTTTTTTCTCAGCATGACATCAACAGCCTCTTTGGGGTCTTCAAATCTCTCTCTCTCTCTCTCTCTCTCTCTCTCTCTGTGTGTGTGCATGTCTGTTCATGCATGGTAGTTGTGTGCATGCATGCCTATGATCAATAACTCATTCCAGTCTCTCAAACTCAGTAGGAATTGGTGAAATTGCTAATCAATTTAAAATAAAGCTTTCATTTAAATTGAGTGCAGAGTGAGAGCGAGACTGGGAGACAGAGAGAGAGAGAGGGGAGAGGCAAAAAGAGGGAGGGGTTTTGTTTTGCCAAGAATGATAAAACAATGAGACACAATGAGACAGACAGACAGAAATACAGACAGGGGATTTGATGGAGATGGTGGCTGGCTGGTGTTAATTCCACTATCAGCTGGAGTATTTGATGTTAGCGCTGATAGAGCAGGGATTTGTGCTCTCCTCTGATCCCCCCACCACTACCACCACCGCACTTCTGTCAATCATAAACACACAAGGGCTCAAAAGCATGCATATTTTATCAGAGAAATATGTTTTTTCACAGTAATGCACAGTTCAAACATTCTCAACAGCAATCAATCTCTCTCTTCGCATCTCTCTTGTTATCTGTTTTACTCTTTCCCACTCAGTCTGAAAAATACATGACAGCACAGGTAGCACTCTGGATCACAGGTTCATGTCGTGCTGCAGCTTTCCCAAACAGCTGCCTATCGAAGCCCCCACTGCCATCCCACCCCTGTATGACGACTGGTGAGAGGATTACTGCATACCTGCTCCATTTTATCTCCCAACCCTCCTCTTACTCTCCTCATCCATCATCCCTCTTCTCAGACTAATCAAACGCACTTCTCTCTCCATCTCTGTTCAGCCTCTCCTGATATAATCCTCCATGGCTTTAAAGGTGAGATTAGTCATTTGCAGGGGTGAGTGGAGTAACAAAATACCTAGTCAAGTAGAAGTCCTGTTACTTTACTGAATTAATACAATTATATTGTTGTAAAAGTAAAGGTACTTCAGTAAAGGTACTTCAAGGTAAAAAGTAGCTTGTTTAAAATGTATTCAGAGTAAAAGTTACTGAGTTCCTACATTTCTTCTGCTAATGTAACTTTCTGCTAACTGGCCAGTTCTGGACATCCTTGACATAACACACACTTTTGATATGGGATTTCTTTTTTAGCATCTTGAATATGTATGATTTCACCTTTCATCGCAAAACTCTTCAAAAAATGAGTGCTAAAAGGTAGCCAGTAAAGGCGTTGCGGTTGGGGTGGCAGATGGGCGTATACATTTGCCTTCGATGCCGACCACCAGGGTTTGATTCCCAGCGCACATTTCAACCGTAAGCCACATTTAAATTTTTAACCAGCATTTTTCTTATTTAACCATGACCAAACCATTTCTCTAACCTTAGCCAAGTTGTTTTAGTTGCCTAAGCATATCTGTAACAAAAGTTGTTTTATTTGCCAAAACTTACATTTTCAAATTTGTGGTGGAGGAACGTAATTCAGGTCGTGGTGGAGGCACGTTTTTTAGGTCGTGTTCATTTCACGAAAAAAAAGTCGTTTTTAGGTCATGTTCATTTCCCGAAAAAAATTTAAAAATCGTGTCCATGTACACGAATCAATAGATTAAATTTTCGTGACTATTTCACAAACTGCCGTGAGATGGTGTTGAACTTGAACATAACATATTTCTGCAAATTGTAATGCACAATTACTCTTTATTTGCTTAGTTTAACAAAGAATAAAACAGTAAATGTGGCATGTGCAAAAGTTTAGGCACCCTTTTAGTTGATCCATTAGGTAATTGACTTGTTAGGCCTTAATTCAATCTAGGTGAAGACAGTTCCACAGTTTAATAAATTCCCTGACCCTTCTAACCTCAGGTGTTGTGCTTACAATCAACAACCATGGGGTCCTCTAAGCAGCTGGCTGACTCAGGGGAAGGCTATAAAAAGATATCTAAACGCTACCTGCTTGCAGTTTCCACTGTCCGAAACCTCATTAAGAAATGGCAGTTAAGGGGAACTGTTGAAGTCAAGACAAGAGCTGGAAGACCAAGAAAATCTCTGATAGCACTGCTGTTAGGATGGTCAGGTATGCAAAGTAAAACCCCCAGAGGACCTGCAGGAAGGTTTAGCTGGTGCTGGAGTAATGGTGCACCGCTCCACTGTGCAGCACTGCTTGTACAAACATGAGCTGCATGGAAGAGTCATCAAAAGGAAACCTTACCTGCGATCTCATCACAAAAGACAATGTTTTCAGTATGCAACACAACACTTAGATGAGCCAGAGGCTTTTTGGAACAAAGTGCTGTGGACTGATGAAGCAAAAATGGATCTCTTTGGCCACAATCACCAAAGGTACGTTTGGAGAACTAAAGGAGAAGCATTTGAAGAAAAAAACACTTTACCAACTGTTAAGCATGGGGGTGGATCTATTATGCTTTGCCAAAGCATGCCACTGGCTGTCACACAACCCCAAAGCAGCTTTGGGGTTGTGTGGCAGCCAGTGGCACAGGAAGTATTGTGCGGGTAGAGGGAAGAATGGATTCTAATAAGTATCAACAAATCCTGGAAGCTAATGTCCCAGAGTCAGAGAAGAAACTGAAGCTGAAGAGGTTGGATATTACAAAAAGACAATGATCCAAAACATGCCTCAAAATCAACCATGAAAGACATAAGGAACATAAAGAAACAAAAGATTAAGGTTTTGTAATGGCCTGCACAGTCCCCAGACTTGAATATTATTGAAAATCTGTGGTTAGACCTCAAACATGCGGTACGTGCAATGCGACCTAAGAATATTTCTGAACTAGAAGCGTTCCTAGGAGGAGTGGAAAGAAATTCCCAAAGCGAGAATAGAGAAACTGTTAGCTGGCTACAAGAAACATTTGGAGGCTGTGAATTCTGCCAAAGAAGCACTGACTGACAGGGTGCCCAAACTTTTGCACATGCCACATTTACTGTTTTTTCCAATCTGTTAAATTCAGCAAATATAATGATTATGCATTAAAATTTGCAGAAATGTCTGAAACTGATTAGCTCTGAAGCAATGCTTGTCAAATGGCTAATCTGTACTCTGTCATGGATGTCATTCAAATTGAAACTAAGTATAATACTTCAGTCAAAACCATCTCAAATCAAAGTAAAATTACTAACGCCAAGAACTACGCATAAAAGTACAAGTACACAAAAAGCTACTCAATTAGAGTAACAAGAGTAACTGTAATTCATTAGTTCCACCCTTGGCACTGCAATTTGCAATATTCCTTTTTAATACCAATGTTTAAAGGCGGGTTTGGGGAGAAATGTGAGAGTAGGAGACAGGAGGCTTCAGAGACATTCGTCAGTTCTCTTGTCATTTTTTAGGCTGCTTAGTATTCACATCTGCTGCAGTCTCATTTGTGATCTCATTACAACGGATGTCTTTCACAACCTGGCTGTCTGATTTTGAAACTCTGAAATTCTTTTTTCTCTGTCTCTTTGTCTTTGTCTCTCCCCCCTCTCTCTGTTCCCTGTTACCATTTTCTTTTCTCTTCTGGAATATTTTACCCTCTACCACTCTGCCCCTCTCTGCCTCTATCACTCCCTCACTGGTGTTTGTGTGTGAGCAGCCTTTCAGCCAGCCCCTGGTTGTCAAATGATTGTAGATAATTACAGCTATTTGACTGCAGCTTTCACATCCAGTCCTTTCTGAAGGCACTTACAGAGGGAGAACACGCCAAGCCAGGGCTCTTATCTGTCTCTCCGGATAACTGTGGCCACAATGGCAGAGAGAATATGACAGAAGATACATCTTATATCTGACTGATGTAGACAACACTGGTGCTATTAGCTGTTCAGAAGTCGA
Organism: Centroberyx affinis; assembly: GCF_046629955.1. Taxonomy (NCBI): domain Eukaryota; kingdom Metazoa; phylum Chordata; class Actinopteri; order Beryciformes; family Berycidae; genus Centroberyx; species Centroberyx affinis. The sequence goes on along the minus strand of NW_027278814.1, from coordinate 467,929 downwards.
GCCAAAGCTATCCAGAGGATCCAGTGAAAACCTCAGTGTCTAAATAGCAGAAGCTCCAAGTGTAGGAGATAATTTCAGATTCTTTTAGGGACTAAAATTCTTAAAGAACTAAAATTGAGGGAGAAATTGCAGATCAGATGTTGTGAGTGATGTTTTTACAATACTAGATCCATGATGCGGTGATACTACGTTCATGACACTAATTATTGCAACTCAATACTGCAATTGATTAGAAAATCCCTTCTTAATGTCTTTTTTTCACTGAATAACACCCCAACGCGGTGTTTCATGTCTCTGAAATGTAAAAAAACCCCAATATCTATATTTGGTGTGAATGTCTCGATGTTATATTGTGGGAGAAAATAGCTCACTGTTAGACTTAACTAAGTGTATGGTTTCCCCAGCTCCTGTTGTTGATGATGCTGTAGTGGCAGGCTCAGAGGTAATTGAGTTTTTCCTCAGAGTGTGTTTTTTTTTAGGGACTGCCCCGTTCCCTCACATATTGTGCGCCTAATCCTGGTTTGAAGGAATGTAATTGTTCTCGAGCTGTCGTACATTAGCTACATGCCTCTCAGCTCAGTGCTATATCCAGAACAGTAGGAATGAGTCAGACTCTTTATGATGACAGCTCTCCCTGTCTTTCCCTCTCTCCCTCTCTTTCTCTCAATGCCTGCCTGACAATTCCCCCCCCCTTTCTTTTCCTTCCCTGCTTCTTGTCTTCTGCTCCCTCTCTCCATCCTCCCTCCCTCCTCCCCTCTGCCTACTTACATAAGCTGTGTTTTGTGCGGTGACAGAGGAGACTTGAGGACTCATCGCAGTCCTCACTCAACAGGAACCCCCTTCTGTCTGTCTCCTTGTTTCACGGGGAGCCGTGACAGCTGCACACTTGACCGCAGGCAAGCATAGATAATAGCAAGGGAGATCAAAGCAGAAAAGATAATGCGCGCACACACACACACACACACACGGACGCACTTTCTCTTTCTCTTGCTCTCTGCTCTCTCTAGCTTTCTATCTCCCACACACACAAACACTCTCTCTCTGTTACACACTCCCTCCAAATATGTGGTGCACTAGTTTCAAAGTGGTCAAAAAAAGTTCTGAGCAATAGTTTGTGTTTTTTGATAATATCAAATGAATGATTTATTAGACTCTGTCAAACACTGTCCCCATGATGAAAGAAGAGATGCGAGGATGACAGAAGTTGGAAGCAAGAGAAGGACAAGATTGTGACTGTGGATATTCAAGGACTAATAACAGCTAACGTACTAGTGTCACTACCAGTCTCTTGAAAAAGTTATCACTTTTTACTATTGTACAGTCAGTTGACAAGCGACATAACTAACATTATGACGGGCTAACAAGAATACAAAATAGATGATTTGGTTGACTGAATATTTTGTTTATATGGGAGTCTATGAGCAGGATACTGTTTTTCCTGTTTTTTCCCATCTCTTTGCCCCGCCTCTCCTTCTGTACCTACGGACTGTGAAATTAGGCAGCTAGAGGAAAGGAGGAATTAGAAGAACTATATGGAAGGAAGTCAGTATAACTGAACTGTTCTCCTGGCCTGCCTCAGGCTTGTCTTGTCCTGCAAGGCAGAGCGCAGATTCCTTCCCAGCATCATGCCCCACACACACACACACACACACACACACACACACACACACACTCACGTACGCACTGACAAATGGGCAGTCCTTGGTTTCTTTATCTCACCACTGCAGGCACTCACAGACAAACCCCTCTGATCTCACACACAGGCTTGCATATGTGATCCTAATGCTCAATGTGTGTTTGTCGGTGCGTCTGTGTATCAACCTGGCCACAGATTTCTAAATACATCGTCTGTTAGTGTGTGTGTCTGCACAGTGTACATGGCTGTCACTGTGTCACATGTGTCACTGACAGTTCTTTGAACTCTCTAGCTTCAAAACACAGGACCCAGCAGTCTTTTTGTACATATACGAGGAACACGTATGTATTTGAGTCAGATTTGCATTCCCCATTGAGCTGTTTATAGTCTTTTGCATGTGTGAATGTTTTGTTTGCAAGGTCTGGGCATGCTTCACTGCCGCCTGCTTTCATTCATCTAACTGGGCCATTTGCATGAATGCGACCCTTTAATCGTATCAGTGATCATCCCTCTGGTTGCTGATACCCGTAAATCTCTGTGTTTCTCTCTCTGTTTATTCATGTTATTCAAGTCCTTCAGTGTACAGGAGTTGTGCTTTGGTTTAGGTGTCAGCATCTATAGGAATCCAGGAAACCAGATATGCAGCCCAGCACAAACATAGAACAACAGCGAAAAAATAACAATCAATATGAGATCAATATGTGAGCGAGACGTCTGTCAGCCTGTTTGTGGGAGTTGTGCTCATGTATGCATAATGGAATTTCTGCTTGATTGTGAATGCCTGAGTATGTCGGTGTGTGTGTGCACCTGCAGCTGGTGATAAGAGGGTGATCAGTGTGTGCCTCATATTAATAGTAAAAGACTGCTCCAATTTCATCTGTGCGTAGGAGTCCCTAGCTAAATACCCTACCAGGTGCCAAAATAAAATAAGATTACAATTTATTGTCTCAGTCCATTTAGAGTGCAGTAATTAAAGCGAACGAGAGCCTCATTTATCAATGTTTCCTTTTCCATATGCGTGAATTGTTGAAAGATGCTTGACCAAGCACTTGATAATTTGTTAATATATCACAAGATAATTTGAAGCCCACTGTGAATGCAAACACAGCTTAGACATTGCACAACCTGTGCCAAAAGTGTCAACCTTTTGGCAGATGTAATGCATTACAAATGGGAGATAGACAGTATTTTGCTGTCGTCACCTTGCCAAGACTTGGGTCTGTATCTGCTCTCTATAACAATGAGGCCCATATCAGCTGTGCCATGGTCCTGGTCTCAGCTGTTAGGTGGTCATGCCAGCCAATCGCGGCCCGGCCTGCATCAGCAGACATCATCTATCCCCTGTCAGTTTCTTTCCCCGTTGGGAGATAACACTCTCCATCACTCACTCCTCTCCATCAGCCCCTGTGATTGGCTTATTATCAGCTGTCCAGCACAGAGAATGAATGGGCCATGCATCAGTGCACACATCATTGCTTGTACACCCACACATATGAACCCCCATACACACGCACACGCACACACACACACACACACACACACACACACACCAACATACAGAAACATACACATCAGTGCACCTAAAAGGATAACACATTTTTGTCTCTGTCAGTTGCAATAGCCTGGTGGGACACAGGCATTAGTTGAACACACACACACATGAGGGTGAATACGCATGGGTGCGCTTACATATGCACACAGGTTCACATGACAACAGAGGACATGAAAACCTTAAGGGCACTGGACAGTGTGACACTGCCAACAGTGATGCTACACTGCTAAACCTGTCACTTGATTCTTCCTGGGTACAAAGGTGCAGATATCGCACATATAGTCTAGGATTCTCAGTGCTATTCATGAACTAGTTGCTCTACCCATACTTCTTCATTGGTATCTTAGGAAGTCCAAACACGACACTACAGCAGTAGGCTATTTTAAGTACATAGAGACTACAGTGCTGTATTACATCACATCAGTGGGTTCATAGTGCAGTCAGATGGCCGATGTGCCAGCTGTTACTACCTGTCTCTGTGTAAGGAAAGATATGCTGCCCTCAGGCCGACTGGCTCTTGTCTTGTCCGAGGGGCCCAGCCATCTCGGATCAGTCCTCTCCTCCCAAATCTTAATATAAAATCATTACCGAGGGGAAAACAACAGCGAGCCAAGTGGCAGGGCCTGCGCTGTGTATTGGCCGGACTCTTCACTGGGTGCGTCTGCAGCGGAGCGTGGCTCTGGTGTAATAAACTGCAGTCTGCTGGAATAATCTCACCCCGTTTCAGGCCTGATTTCACTTCGGCTAAACAGAGAGGGAGGACAAGGAGAGAGAGACAGAGAAAGAGAGAGAGAGAGAGAGAGACTGAGAAAGTGGGGGTGGCACGGGTTCCATGTTGGAGTCACAGGGTACAAGGATCAGCAATGTGCCCCCCTCGACCCCAGTCCACCCCTGTGTGTGTGTGTGGGCGTTCAGCCTACAGCAGAATTGTGTGTGAGAGAGAGAGCATGTATGCATGTGGGTGTCTTATTTTGCCTAAAGCAGAGGACTCCTTCTCAGACAGTGTGAACAGAGGTCTCTACCAATAGCCTGAGGAGTCTCTCACCTTCCTTCTCACCTCATCCTCTTCCCACAATCCCTTCATTTCTGCGCCTTTCTGCCATCATTTTCTCCAAATACACTCTAATTCTGCAATTTGATACTATATTTCCTCCAAAGCCTCCATTTTCCCCTCATTTCTGCCTGCTCACTTGCCAATCCTCCTCTACTTCACACTTTCTATATTCTCATTTAGACATCCTCTTAATCTCTCCCTCTGCTACTCCAATCCCCACCTCCCTCTCTTCCTCTTTCTCTGCTCCATCCCCCCATGCCCTTGTCCCTGACCCATTCACCTGGCTTTCTAAGCCTTCCTTCTGTAAACCTTATGAGATGCCCTGAGCTGACAGGCAGCATGACACTGTACTGCCATTCTCAAGGGTTGGAGGGCTTGAGGGTGTGTGGGATTTTGTATCTGTACTATGTGTGTGTGTGTGTGCGTGTCAGAGATTGTCAGGGGACTGAGTGGTACCAGAGGTGATTAATGTGCTTCCTTTCCTCCGCTCATGCAGATCGGACGTCCTGGGAGGGGAAAGGCATCACAAGGGCAGGAAGTGGGGCAGCAGGAAAGAGGAAATAAGCTAATGGAAGACATGGCTTCTACTTATTTTAGAAAATAAATATGCCCATATGTTCATGCTAGATAGGGTACAACTTGTTGCATTCAGTTGGGTTTTTTGTTTGGCATTGGTGCGTAGGTTCCTCGCATGTTCTTAACTAGAGTTAGGAAGGAGCAGCAGTTTCCAGCAATTTCCACTGTAGTGCCCTTAAGCAAGGTTTTTAATCCCCAGCTGCTTCAGCCAGCGGAGCTGTTCAGCAGCAAACAGGAGAATATGGCTGCACTTGATAACGCGCAGGTGTGAATATATTTACCTGTGAAAGTGTGAGGCGGGGCGCTAATGAAAAAGAGTATCCATGCTCAACCCTCTGTTTCTGGATGAAGGTTTTAAAAAGGAAAGGGAGAGGTGCAGTGAAAAAAAGGATGGATGGGTGGTTGGGTGGATGGATGTGTTATAATGGAGTGATAAGGGGGTTGAGGCAGTAATTGCGATTCTCTCGTCATGGAGGCTCAGGCTTGACTTCAGGTTACATTCTGCCAGCTAGGACTAGAACAGGTGGATGGAGGGAGATAAAGAATTGAAAATTAATTAAAATTCTCCCTCTCCTCCCCTTCTCCTTTTCTGCATTCATAACCACTCATTG